>NW_027509042.1:30572500-31062500 GCF_051911475.1 Siphateles boraxobius
AATGTCACTATCTCTGCTCTCCTGCTGATCATTTGTCGATGGGAAGCCGTTTCGACTGACCGGCACGCGATTGGTCCAGCCATCCTCCTGTCAGACTCAAAGCGAGCGCTCTGTGTAATAAACAAGCTACCAGATCTCCTCAGAAAGATTAAATATTATTAATTTGAGAAATGTCGCTGTTAAAAGAGAGCAAAGTTGCCAAAGCGTCATCAAGCCCCCTGGCCATTGCACACTGAGTCCGCATTTTTTTTGTATTCGTGATTCGGTGGCTCCGAATTGTCAATACACCATTCAAACTACTTCCTACGGATGCGAAAAACGTGCGATTTTTTTAAATAACGGATGAATGTTTCGTAGAAAGTTTGCAGTGTGATTGACATAACGTGAGGTCGATTTTTTTTTTAACGTGCGAAAAATTCGGATCCAAATTTCAGACTGTGCAATGGCCTTTATCTGTACAAAAATATCCGTGAGATTTGCCCAAAACCGCCAGTTGAGAAAGTAAGTTGTCCCTCTCCCTGCCCAGCTTAGAAGAAAATAGCTGAAATGTGAATTTAATGTCAAATTTGAATCTGAGTGAGTGTATTTACTGTGTATGGATGTGAGTGAGTGCAATTATTGTGTGAGTGTAGATATTTATCTGCAAGGAGAATCCATTACAATGTGTTTGATTAACCCAATATTTAACTGTTGGTATCTCCGTTATGAATTTGTTACACTGTTTTTGTCAACTAGCCTACACAAAGATATGATTGCATAGACTAGCATTATTTATTCTCTGTTTCCTTATCTCTCTGCCCCTCTCACTTTCTCTCACACACACACACACACACACACACACACACACACACACACACACACACACACACACACACACACACACACACACACACACACACACACACACACACACACACACACACACACACACACACACACACAGAGAGAGAGAGACACACACACACACACACTGTTGTGGTTTTCAATCTTTCTGAAAAATAACTTCGCAGAGATCTTTGATGCCAGAAATAATTAGACTTTATTTTCGAACGCCGTCCCGTTCCATAGAACGGCGCTCTAACGCTCTCTGGCCCTCTGGCCTTCCAGGGCGCTCCCGAGTATCTTTTGGTTCAGAGTTATATACATACATCTTCTTCCAAAGAAGGTAACACACCCTATAGATAGTTTTGGGTAAAGGTCTTTTACCATGTGACTTCTCAGAATAGAATTTTCTGCAGCAAACAACATTCCATTCAAGGTCTTTCACATACACAGAGGAAATCCAAAGTCACAGACAGAAGAAATAATTGTGTCCAAATATATAGCAAAATTACTTGTTTTCTAAATAATAAAATCTTCTACATTCCCTCCTCTGAGGCTTATCTAAGCCTCACTTTCACTAGTTTTTTTTTTTCCAGAGTGTAGTTTCAAAATCCAGCTCTCTCAGTTATGCTACCTAGTGACTCAACTGAGTCACTCATTCTCCTTTCCAATTACTGGATTAAGCCACCACACTCCGGAGGAGCACTCGAGCCAAACATCTTCTTCCATACATTTTATTTCTTTTAGTTGTTCTTTCTTTTTTGTTTAATGGAAAAAGTAAAAGAATCGAGGTCTCCTAGTCAGACAAACTGAAACATTGTTATAAGTGTGTGTATACCTTTGTTCTTGCATTGCATGTTATTGTCACAGTTATGTAGAGTATATCAAACATAAAAGTCTCTTATACTATTGAAAGTTTTCTTGCGGTGTAGATATCCTCTAGGGTCTGGCTCATCAATCATCTTCTTCGTCCTCAATTCCTCATTTAATGGGATCAACATCCAGGGTTTGTAAATATCAATTTGGTTGCCCTCTCAAATTAGTTTTCATTATCTTTTTTCCGCATTTTCATTCGTTTAACCGTGGTTTTCCAACTAATGATCTTAATATACAAAGTACACAACAGAATAATAACCCAATTTTAATATTGCATCTCCAAAAACATCTCTAATTGAGAAAATCATAATTTTCCAGACTTTACATAAAGTTTTCCTTAACTTCTGCTCTTAAGGTTTTCTAACATGATCGTAATCGCTAAATTTTCCTCCCTGCGCAATATTATTTAGTAAAAGTGCAACACTGATCACCAAACATAAGTCAGTTTACTTTTTTCACATAATTGTTTTTCTCCTAATGCAGACAAAGCATTATAATAAATATCTGCTTATTATAGTAGTCTAATTGATTTATTATGCATTTTTGTTCTACTTGATCCATATGACAATTAATTCAAAATATGGCTGGGTAAACATAACTTTTATCACTTCTTATGAGAGAATATCATTTCTTAAATTCGAAGAATCCATCTTTTAGTCAGTCAATTTTAGTGAACAGAACACTTTACACCTATCTAATAAATTGCAATACATTTCACTTACTGTCTATTTTATTACCAAATTTAAACAATAAATTCCATTTTGACCTTTTTAATCTCGCATGTTGCTTCTCATTCTCATTGTAGCTCCTCAGTTCAAGACTAAACTGAATACATTTTCTTCGTTTCTACTAATTTCTAAATAAACTATCATGAATAAACTAATTATGTCTCATGTAATCACTCTAACTAAGAAAGCTTCAGAGCAATGTTACATTTATCTCATAATAGTCATTCAATAAACTCATTAGACAATTAGAAAAATAACTCTAGCAAATAACGTTTTGCACTATCTTACATATTCCTTATATGTACATTTCTTTTTCTTTATATCTAACAATCCAAAAGTTTTTCTATCAACCTTTTAAACCATTAGCATTATAACTTAATCATTATTAAAACTTCCTTGTGTTCGTATGCAACTTATTTTTAATCTTCAATACTTCTGTTTAGTTGACATATAATCTGACCTTATTTCTGATAGTTTTCCAATCTAAGGATTACTTCTGTTAGAAATATAATTTCTGTTCCTGCCCTCCTCTGTTGATTTCATTGCTTTTACCCATCTATATCATGTCCACATGGTATACTGACATATGGCCTATTTTTGTCGCTGTTCTTTTCTTAACTTTGCTTTTTGCCACAAATTTCACAAAACTTTGCAAAAATGCCTTTTAATTTAAAATGCCTATAATTTTATATTCATTTTAATTTTTAATTCCTTTCCTTACTCCCCCCTTTGCGCACTGGTTTAAAACCATTGCGCATCTGGACTGAGAATATTCAAAAGTATTCATTGGTTCAACAATCTGTCCTTCATGTGAAATGCCAAATATCTATTTTTGACCCCCCTCTGGTGCCATTTAGATTGTTCACAAGGGCCTGTTAGTTATTGGATTTCAATAACTTCCTCTAAGTCTATAAACTTTCTATCGAGCACTACTTGTAATATAATTTTAACTAATCAATTGCATATTGAATCAAATTGTATTCTTAATTTAAATCTAATATTTGTTAATACCCAATGTTAATACTTGCTTTAATTTAAACTGTAGCCTTAAATAATTTTAAGTATACCCTTGTATTGACAAGTTACATCTGAGTACCCTTTAAGATTTATTTTAAAGTTATTTTTAGTTCTAATTTTTTCCTTCATGAATTGTCTTAATTCCCATTATACTATATCAATTGTTAATATTATTTTAGTTTCTTTTCTTAATTAGTCATTATCATTGTTTTCTATGTTGCGTAATATATTTTTCTCCGCAATAATTTTTTGTTTTGATGGGGTTATTATTAAGTTGCTACTGAATCTATTCAAGGGCTGAACATCCAATCTTAGGAAAGTTGGTTGATGTTGACTATTGTTTGAGCTTGTACTCATCTCTGTTGATTCTCTTTTCTTTGCACAGTTCCTCTCATTACTGTGTTTCTGGTCAAGTTTGTCTTTTCTTCCATTCATGATTTGATCATTCTGTTAACCTTGTCATCAATCATTACATCTTTCACCAGGGTGTCTCCAGTGAGTCGTTCGTTGCAATGGACTATTTTCTCTCATTGTCAGCATGTCCTTGATCCCTCACTTCAGTTGTGGGGGGTTGCTGAAGTCATTTGGTGTATTTTAAGTTGAGAGGCATGGACTCAAATGTCACACTGTTGATCACTTCTTCTGAAATTACAAAGCACAGTTACTGGTTCTTTTTGTTAGACTTGTTCCAGAATCCTTCCTGGAATCGAGCTGCTGCTATCTGTAAATTAAAGCTTAATTATTTTTGTTAGTGAAAACAACATGTGATTTCAATCATCTGCTCATCTGTCCCATTGTACTTCTCGCTGTTACCTGTAGAAAGGTCATGTGGGCTGAGTGGTGTCCTTTCTGCTTTCATTAACAGCAGGACTTTAATCCATATATTCCTATTTGTTTTTCATAAATTTGACTTTTCATCATTATTTGCAACTTTTTGCATTTTTCTCACAATAAATTTCAATGTACTCTTATAATTAGTCAATTCAACTCAGTTATCTCTTTGTCTTGAGTTCCACTATCAACCCACTATTTATTAGGCATCTTGGACAATACTCAACCCACTTTGTGACAATACAAAAGTTACAAGACAATATTTCATACTCTTGACAAAGATCAGCTCCATCATGATATGCTGAAAAGAAAGGCAGATGTGTTATGCTGCAAAGAAAGTCAGATATGTTATGCGCTGCGCAAATGTGGCACTGTTTTTTCTCTTTTTATTTTTCTCTTTTCATTCTTTGTTTTTTCATATTGTTACTTCAGTTCCTGACCAGGAAATTTAACCAAATGCATCCATGGTCATTATTTTATTGGGCAGAATTTGCCCTGTGGGCCCACATGTTAAATTTTAAATACAGCTGTATTTGCAAAATAATTGATTTGCCTTAGATGTTTCTTCAAACACCATCTCTCACTCATTCACACTCAGTGTCTCTCTCACACACACACTGGCCAGCATACATTCTTGCAGGTTGTGCTCTAAATGTGGCATCCTATAATTTTAGCCAAGGGTTGATCAGGTCAACACAGCTATCTCAAACACTACTGTGAAGTGTCAATGATCATAAGGTTTAGTTTAACACCGTTGTTATAATCCTTTTTTTTCTTTTTACAAATTCTAATAGACTAAGTATTTTAGAATAATAAGCCTGCCAATTGTAATTTTTCAAATACATTTTGTCATTTGTTTTTCTGATTTTTCCTATTCTTTTTTTGTTTTTTGCTCAAGAGCTGCTTTAAGAAATAAATTGGAGATCTCTGCATAATCTTGGATCCATGGCCAACAACATTTCCATCTCATTATCCCAGTTTTGACAGCATTTTTTGCGATTTCATAATTTTGGACTTTTGGAGTAATTTTTTCTCCAATCTATATCTCTAAAAACTTAGCAAAACAAAATGGAGTGACCAGTATCATTGTTTTGCAAACAATAATAATAATTCTTTGACATTTTGCGTCTATCTTTTTCTTTGCTACAGAATAATTTTTCATGCTTTTAGCCCTATAATTGTTTAATATAATATCCCTCACTATACCAAATCCAGCCTCAGTTTGAACTATTTGGTGAGTTGAGCACCCACTTCTCTCTTTCAGTGTATTTTCTTTCTTTTTTATATGGCTGGACTTGAACCTACTGGAAAAGCAAAGAGGGTTAGTTTAGCAGAGAATATAAAGAATTGCTTATGAGACCAGTGAATAATCAGAATGAATTAAGTTAATATAATAATTAAATTTGAAGCAGTCTCTAGAGTGATCATTGAAGTTGCCACACCTGTGTTGCCCGTAAGGGAAGGGTTTCGGTCAGTTCTTCTGTTTTTAGATTATCAGTCTGTTAAAGCTTCATGGCTGTCGCTCTGCATGTGTCGTCAGCCTAGCTGTCACTCAAGGCTTGGTGTAAACTGGAATATAGGCTCTGTTGTTTCTCTGCCCCTTCTCAGTTTGGGCTTTGATAGATTTTGCCACAGCTTTGCATCTCAGGATTTTCCTCTTGTCCTCAGGAAAAAGTCTCCAGTGAAATAGTGAAAGTTTCACCTTTTCCAGCATTAAATTAGTCTTTCTCCATGCTGAGTTTTCCAGAGAGTGGTCATCTTCAGAAGGGGAGCTGAAAGCCCCTCACCCTCTCTTCTTCTTCTCTCTGCAGTCGTGTCTTTGACCTTTCACCTCTTCCATTCGACACTGAAGCCATCTGAAACTTGAACACTCAGAGAGCTGCATAGATCAAATTAGTCTTTATAAATATTTGTTCCTGAGCTATTAGCTCTTTATCTAAATTCCACTTTTAACCATCTTTTTCCTGGTTCTTGTATACTATATAATAATCACTGGTTGACAACAGCAGTTCTCCCATTCTGTTTTTAGTAAAGCAAGTTTTTCGTTGCAGGAAAAAGCAAGCTATTTCTTCATTGCAATATGAGCAATAATCTAACTTTGATTTTCTGAGTATAATACAATTAAATAATTTTCCCTATCATAAAATCAGCCTTCAATCGTTCTTCTGTATTTGCATGCTGTGCTCAAAATAATCTAACATGGTGAATAAACTTTTCCTCACCCATTCCCAACAATTCCCATTTACTACAATTCTAAGATTGCTGTAAATTATTTATGACTGTTGAAACTTTGTCACTCAATCTTGTTCACTTTTAGCACACTGCACAAGTTATTTTTTCCTTAGCACAAACTTAATTATCTACAATAGAATCATTTTTCTCTCACTTTGTCTTCAGGGATAATGAGATACAAATTTTAGACGTCTTCAGATATAAGATAGAATATATTAAGCACGTGCATTCTTATTTATTTATCCATTAATATATATCAGTCCATTTATTAATTAAATATATATTTTATACTTTAACTTATTTATACTACAATAATCTGCAAGACTAATATCTTGAAACAATTGTTTTCTTTTACTATTTCCTTTACTTTTAATACTCATTTATACATTACTTGTCTCTCAAGCACATTCACACATTCCTTGTCACCTATTTTTAACCACAGTCACAGTCAAGCAGACACACAGGACAGGATCCTACATTCACTCTACTCACACAACACATTGACAATACAATAACTTTAAACTATAAGACATCTGCGATTCACTTCCTCCGACACAACAGAGTCATATACTACATAGCTTTTCCGTACAGTCCCTTGTTAACCTATAACAAGGCGGTAACCAAAAGCTAAACTTATCTGTGCAATATTCGCCATCCTTCCAGGCCCTCTTGGCGAAATCCACATAAAACGTACCCAGTCCCTTGTTAACCTATAACAAGGCGGTAACAATAAACCAAACTTAATCTGTGCACATGCAATTAACTTATTATCCTCAAGGCCCTCTTAATAAGTAACACAGAGTTCTGGTAACCTTTACCAGTATACTTAATGATACCCTATACCATTAAAATCTACAATAAGTTGGTAACCTTTACCAGTATACTTAATGATACCCAATACCATTAAAATCTACAATAAGTTGGTAACCTTTACCAATAAACTCAAACTCTTGCTAATCATCCATCCAGGCCCTCTTGATTTAGCAAACACAGATTCTTACATACGTACGACAAAACCTTTAGCGGCACATCAGCAGTACCAATATTCATACAATCTACATCAGATTATATAAATACTGGCAAACACTAATGGGAGCTCCACCGCGCTTTAACACATTACTTGACATCATCAACAACAATAGACACTTATTTCTAGAATCAAAGATCCTCTTTTCAATTTTTTAGTTCTTTAAACTTGGAGAAGCATTTTAAAGGGTCTTACCACTCTGGCTCACTGGTGACAACACATACTTTTTCAAAAGCAAAAATCTGCTCACCTCAAAGTACAGTGGCCACTGTTGTCTGTGTCGGTCACCAGAGTCGCCTTTCGTGGTTCCTTTTGCTTCAAAAACCAAGTCCTGCCGGGGTCGCCAAATGTTGTGGTTTTCAATCTTTCTGAAAAATAACTTCGCAGAGATCTTTGATGCCAGAAATAATTAGACTTTATTTTCGAACGCCGTCCCGTTCCATAGAACAGAGTTATATACATACATCTTCTTCCAAAGAAGGTAACACACCCTATAGATAGTTTTGGGTAAAGGTCTTTTACCATGTGACTTCTCAGAATAGAATTTTCTGCAGCAAACAACATTCCATTCAAGGTCTTTCACATACACAGAGGAAATCCAAAGTCACAGACAGAAGAAATAATTGTGTCCAAATATATAGCAAAATTACTTGTTTTCTAAATAATAAAATCTTCTACAACACACACACACAAACACCCTGTCTCTCAAGCAAAAATGTAGCACCTCTGTTCAATCTTTCTGGTTTTAGTAAATTTTTGTAAAATGTACTTTTAAATTATTTATTGCTTGTGGTCCTGGCCAACCCAACACTTCATCACAACTTCACCATTTAGCTAGGCTCATCATCCATAACTCCATCAAGGTCAGACGGGAACCTTGGAGTTGTAATTGATGATCAATTGAACATCACAGAGCACATTGCTAGAATTGCTGGTCCTGCAGATTTGCCTTGTACAACATTAGGAGGATCAGGCCCTTCCTTTCAGAGCATGCGACACAACTCCTTGTCCAAGCGCTTGTTCCATCCAGACTGGACTATTGTAATGCTCTCCTGGCTGGTCTTCCAGCCTGTACTGTCAAAACTCTGCAATTGATCCAAAATGCTGCAACTAGAGTGGTCTTTAACGAGCTGAAGAGGGCACACGTCACTCCTCTCCTCACAAAATTGCACTGGTTGCCAGTTGCCGCTCGTATCAAATTCAAGTCACTGACATTTGCCTACAGAACAACCACTGGCTCTGTTCCCTTTTACCTAAACTCATTACTTCAGACTTATGTGCCATCCAGAAATTTGTGCTCTGCAAGCGAACGTCGTCTTGTGGTGCCATCTCAAAGAGGCACAAAATCTCTTTCTCTGACCTTTACCTTGACTGTTCCCTGCTGGTGGAATGATCTGCCTAACTCAACCAGAGCTGCTGAGTTCAAGAAACATCTGAAGACGCATCTTTTACAGCAGCACTTGATCCAGTAATACTAACACTTTCTCTTCTATTCTATTCTATTTATAAATATATATATATATATATATATATTTTTTTTTTTGGATAAAAGCATCTGCTAAATGAATAAATGTATTATCTATTTTTTATTTGTTGAACATCGATTACATTTTCATCCTTAAATGGGTTTGGGATTTCTTTTTTGTATTTCCTAATTCGGGGAACAGACACAGTCTCTGTATGATGATATCCAGGTGAAAGAGTCTCTACGTGTTGGGATTTATCTGACCTCAGTGACGTGAGACAGCTAGCAGACGGTCGGTTTAGCCAATCTGTCTGCTTCCTGACCTGAGCCCCAATTCATGTTTAAGCTCTAAGACTGTGTGCCATATTACTAGAGAGAAGAGCAGCACCATCCCAGGAGGGATGAATACCATCTCTTTTCAACAGGTCAGGTCTGCCCCAAAAATGTTTCCAATTGTCTAGGAACCCTATATTATTTTGCAGACACCACTTAGACAGCCAGCCATTGAGTGAGGACAGTCTACTAAGTATCTCATCACTCAGGCGAACAGGAAGGGGGCCAGAGCAAATTACAGTTCCTGACATCGTACTTCCGAAATCACACACCTCTTTAACGTTAATTTTATTGATCTCCGACTGGCGAACTCAAACATCACTAATGCCGAAATGAAAAATAATCTTAGAGAATTTACGATTAGCATTAGCCAGCACTTTTAAATTTGCTTTTTTTATAATGCGCTGGCTCCCGGAAAACATGTGACTATGATGGCCGGGGTCTCTATTTTCACGGTTTGTGTAATAGAATCACCAATAACTAGGGCACATTCAGCAGAATTCTCAGTGGGTGTTTCACTGAGTGGGGAGAACCTCCTTAAGGGAACGGTGGTTACATTAGTAATCTAGACATTTTCACACACCTATTACTATTCTCCATGATTAAGTTCCCTTTGTATTTAAGCCTTGAGTTCATTCTGTTCAGTGTCCAGTATCGTCAATGTCAATGGGGTTGTGTTTGAATTGTTGTTCCTGTTATCTTCTCTGTGTTCCTGGTTTGATTCATAAATAAAGACTTAGGGCCCTATCTTGCAGCCAGTGCAATTGACTTTGTACACTGACGCATGTACTGTATCATTCCTATCCCAACGCACAGCGGACTTATCCCTCCACAGAAGCACGCCGGTAAATTAGGGAATAAACTTGCACTCCCGGGGGTGGTTCAGCGAAAAGAGGAGGCGTGTTCCGGCGCAAATGTTCCCTGGTGATATTTTGTGGTTTCAGAAAACAATTCCGCCACAGACCAGGAAAAACCTAGTCTAAAGTCAGTGGCGTGTTATTCAGATGCTATTTTACGGGGCGCATGCTTGGCCATAATGTAGTGTGTGCACAACACGCATACACTTTGCTTCTATCATTTACACATATGCAGCAGTTCCCATTTTTGCAAACCATACATAATTACAAGGAAAAATATTACCACACGAGGGAAATCATTGTGGTGTCCATGAAGATGTGAAAAAATAGGCATAAATCTAGCTTACACATTTACCCAAATTATTATATGCCTGTTTAACCGAAGCTAAGTTGGTGAATTTGGGTGGGTTTCTCCCGTACAATGTCATTTCTCTGTCTTTTTTGGCCTTGATAAGAACGTCGTTCTCCTGGGCTGTGAACCGCTCCTGGCGTGTGCCTGGCAAATTCGCCATCATAATAGCAATCCGCCATGGAGCAAGCGCGCCTGCTTTTAAAGGGAATGTGAGATGACGCTTTGATTGGTTTATTTCACATTACGCCCAAACCACACCTATGAGTAATGTAGCTACTTCAGACCAACCCATTTTAGATTTGCGTCGGGCGCAAGAGTCATTTATCCCGCCGGTATAATAGCAACAGTGCCCAAGATCCGCCCACAAAGTTACTTTAGTTTTGCGTTTGATACTTGCGTTTCAGATCGTAAAAATTGTCACGGTGTGGGTTCATGTCTTGTTCCTGTCTGTCCTGTGTTTCCCTTGTCTTGTGTGAACTTTAGTTATTTCCTGTGCTGTGTCATGTTTTGTAGTCCTTTGTAGTTTTTCTAGTTTATAAGTATCCCCAGGTGTTTCTGATTAATCACGCCCTCTTGTTATCTTGTTTAGCTCGTTTACCCCTGTATTTAAGCCCTGTGTTTCAGCCCTGTCTTTGTGAGTTGTTAATGTTGTAATGGTTGCTGTTTCTGTGTTCCTGGTCTGAGTTTCTTTTGTTTGTTTTATTAATAAATGTGCTTGCAATTGGATTCACTGCTCGCTTCATTCTTCCCGCATCGTTACAGAACAACTCTCCGAATATGAATCCAGCAGCACGGATCTCGCCTGATCTACACAACCTAGACCGGGAGTTCGCTGGACAGAACGCGGCCTTGGCCCTGGAAAGCCTTGATCTGTTCCAGTATACGTGGGGATTTGTTCCTCTAGCTGCCTCCTGCTCCCTGGATGACGAGGCAATTAAAGTCTGTTACCGGCTGGGGGCTAAGGAGGTTAACCCGAGGGAACTCCCCAATCTCTCCGGTCTGGGCTGGAGAGAGGCGCTCTCCAGATGTTTGGAGAGCTTCATCCCGTGTCACGCCAGGCCTTTACCGCTGGTCCCTGTTTCGGTGGTCCCAGTTCCGGTGGTCCCGAATCCGGTGGTCTGGAGACGGAGGAGGAGGAGAAGAATGGCCTCCTCAACGACGTGTCCGGTGGCTCCTAAGCCAAAGACCGTCCAGCCAGAGACTGTCCAGCCAGAGATCGTCCAGCCAGAGCTTCACGTCAGCCACGTCCAGCCAGAGCTTCACGTCAGCCACGTCCAGCCAGAGCTTCACGTCAGCCACGTCCAGCCAGAGCTTCACGTCAGCCACATCCAGCCAGAGCCAGTCTTCGAGCAAGAGCCAGAGCCAGTCTTCGAGAGCCAGTCTTCGAGCAAGAGCCAGAGCCAGTCTTCGAGCAAGACCCAGAGCCAGTCTTCGAGCAAGAGCCAGAGCCAGTCTTCGAGCAAGAGCCTGAGCCCGTCGCCTGTTCGCCAGAACCGGAGCATATCACCTGCCCGCCAGAGACTGAACACGCCGCACTTGAGTCTGCTCTGGAAGACACAGCGCTCATTGTGGTGTCCATGGCTGTTTTGTGTGTGTGGGCAGCACACACATCAGCGACAGCCCATGAACCCAGCCCAGAGTTTCCTTCGCCGCTGGTCCCGTCCAGCCCAGAGTTTCCTTCGCCACTGGTCCCGTCCAGCCCAGAGTTCCTTTCGCCGCTGGTCCCGTCCAGCCCAGAGTTTCCTTCGCCGCTGGTTCCATCCAGCCCAGAGTTTCCTTCACCGCTGGTCCCGTCCAGCCCAGAGTTTCCTTCACCGCTGGTCCCGTCCAGCCCAGAGTTTCCGTTACCACTGGTCCTGCCCAGCACAAAGCCCTCTGCCCTGCTGATAATGCCCAGCCCAGAGCCCGTTGATCCTGCGCCAGAGCCCGCTGATCCAGACACTGTCCTCGTCACTTCTGCAGATCTAGAGACTGTCCACGTCACTTCTGCCCAGTCAGAGACTGTTCACGTCACTTCTGCTGATCCAGAGACTGTTCACGTCATGTCTGCCCAGTCAGAGCCTGTTCACGTCACGTCTGCCATGTCAGAGACTGTTCACGTCACTTCCTCCGAGCCAGTGTCTACGGACAAGATGGCCGAGCCAGAGACCATTCACGTCACTTCCTCCGAGCCTGTGTCTACGGACAAGATGGCCTATTCAGAGACTGTTCACATCACTTCCTCCGAGCCACTGTCTATGGACAAGATGGCCTATTCAGAGACTGTTCCTGATTAACTTCTGATTAACCACGCCCTCTTGTTATCTTGTTTAGCTCGTTTACCCCTGTATTTAAGCCCTGTGTTTCAGCCCTGTCTTTGTGAGTTGTTAATGTTGTAATGGTTGCTGTTTCTGTGTTCCTGGTCTGAGTTTCTTTTGTTTGTTTTATTAATAAATGTGCTTGCAATTGGATTCACTGCTCGCTTCATTCTTCCCGCATCGTTACAAAAATTGGGCCCTTAGTGATATTCATTTGTTGTGCTCTCATTACAGCCATTTTGTGACAGTATTGGGCATTACTCTAATTTTGTGGACATGCCTAATTGTCCACAATTAGCAGTTTAAAGCTGGGCGATAGCATAGTAAAACATTTAAATGTGTAACTTTCTAGAAAAACCCTAACAATAATAAATATTTATTATTTTGTTGTTGTTTGTTATTTCCACTTGGTTTCTGGTTCTTTGTTTGAAATTTTAGATCTTTTCATTTAAGACTTCCGTGTGATGCCTACTGTCATGACTGTCTATCATCTTTACATAAGAAATAAGTTACAGCGCTGTTGCTGTTGAGTTTCTTTATTTCGTTATATTTTTGTTTAAGATTTTCTTCATTTCTTTCTGTTTTAAGATTTCTTCAGTTTCTCCCGGTGGACTCTCAGGCTGCCATCTCACACAACCATACTGAGCAGCTGGTCCTTGTCCCCCTGTCTTCTGCTGGTGAACTTGAAACCCTTTTTTGCTTTCTGTCTTGAGATAGAGGTGCTATTATTAACATGCTTAGCTAATGTTCAATTAAGCAAAGCTTTGAGGCATATCAGTCATCATTTTATTCTGTCAGTCAATCTCATTGATAGCAATGTCAGTCTGTTTGTAGATTTTAGAATGGTGACAACATGGTATAACTTTTATATTCCTTGTAACGTTACATATAAAAACAATGAGCATTACAACAGTGAATTTAACTTGAATTGCCTTCAAAACAGTAATTATTTGGAATAATTATTTGGATGTTCTGTACTCGTGTACTCAAGTTCAAAGCAGCAGTCCAAAACTGAATATAAATCATACAGGCAAAAGTTCAATTTAAGAATGACCACACTGCTGATGTAATCTTATTGCTAGCACTCCTTGCACATGTGAGTTACCGCAGGAACTTAATCAACATGTTATCGTATCGTCAAGGCATATTGGCATAATTTTGTGCTGCTGGTGACTAACTTCCTTGTCATTCATTCAATCATTGCTTTATTTTATTTTTAAGCATTATTTTGCTTTGCTTCAGCTATGATAAAAAGACATCTACTCTTGCATTGCATGTTTGTGCATTTTGGGGGCCGAGAAATGAAGGGAGGGGTGTGTTTGTTTGGGATGATTTCAAAGATCAACAGTGTTTCTCAGAAATCACTTACTGCACCTTTAGGCTGACTGTTTTTTTAGTTTTAGTTTTTTCTTACGCAGTTTATTGTACTGCTATCATCACATTACAAACAGGTATTTGTTATCATATTATTTAAATGTATTATCATAATAATCATAAACACACTGGTTTGTAGCAAAAATATTTTTATTAGCGGCTAATGGATCGGAAGTCTCTCACATCCAAACAAAATAGCTTACTTCCACATTGAAAAATAAGGTGGACAGAATGGTGTATAGAACAAATTCATAAGGCAAAAATTGTAAATAATAAATCAGCTCCATAGTAGGGATGTGGTGCTGACACAGGAGTCAATACTGAACTGACATTCTGACGTAGAACGAGCCAGCGAAGACGGCCTGGGGAGCGCTAACCAGGCTCCCAGAGACCGTACAAGTGGGACCAAAGGAACCGTAGGCGTACCCGGAGTGGGGCAGCGAGGTGGAACACAGGGACGCGGCTCGGGAGGCTCTCTCTGGGAGGCGGCCCGTAGCGGGGTCTGAGTGTGCTGTGCAGCACTTACCTGGTTCCACGGGGCAGGAGGTGCGGGAGGCGGCTCTGTGGCGTTCTCGGACCGTACGCAGCTGCCGGCTGGCGAAAGAAGAGGCGGATGAGAGTGGTAAGGATTCCGACCTCCCACTGCTCTCCGGGCCCTCTTCGGACCCAGAGATGATAGAAACTGCTCTTTTATTGAAAATTTGGGTACCGCTGGTTTTAAGGCCAGCGGCGGAACACAAACAAAACGAAACAAAGGATTTTCCACCCGGCCCTCTTCCGGGGGAGGGAGCGATGCAGTCATCGTCTCCTGGAGAGCAGTCCCTTCCACCTCTGGGTCGCCCGTCCTAGGGCCGCTTACCTTTGGCTTTGCCGCCCCTCTTGGCGGGGGCCTGGACGGGCGGGGCGCCCTGCCTGCGACTAGCTCCACGGTGCGGCTTGGATGGAGGCTGCTGCTGCGGCGCGGGAGCAGGGGCAGACGCAGGCGGACGCCCACGGCGACGAGCAGACCGAGGATCCGCGGGCGGTGGGGTGGAGGCAGCAGCTGACCGCCGTGGCAGGATGTGTTTAATGGCCTCAGTCTGCTTCTGTACAGCCGAGAACTGCTGGGCGAAGTTCTCGACAGCGTCGCCGAAGAGGCCAGTCTGGGACACGGGGGAGTTAAGGAACCTGATCTTGTCGGTCTCCCGCATGTCAGCCAGACACAGCCAGAGGTGGCGTTCCTGGACCACTAGTGTGGACATCGCACGACCCACTGACCGCGCAGTGAACTTCGTCGCACGAAGCGCGAGGTCAGTTGCGGTACGAAGTTCTTGGAGAACTTGTGGATCATGACCACTCTCGTGCAGGTCCTTCAGTGCCTTGGCCTGATGAACCTGCAACAACGCCATAGCGTGCATGGCAGAGGTAGCTTCCCCACAGGCCTTGTAAGCCTTGCCGTCCAGGTCCGACGAGTACTTACAGGCCCGGGAAGGAAGACACGGTTCTCCACGCCAAGTGGAGTTAGGGCACAGTTGCATAGCAACGGCCCGTTCCACTGGCGGGATACGCGCGTATCCCTTAGCTGCCCCGCCATCAAGGGTGGTGAGGGAGGAGGAGCCACCGAGACGGTTTCTGGCAGTAAAAGGTGCCGTCCACGTCCCTGTGAGCTCCTCATGCACTTCCGGGAAGAAAGGCACTGGGGTGGGTTGCTGAGAACCAGCGCGCGCCACCCCGAGATACCAATCATCCAACCTCGAGGGCTCGGGACACGGTGGAGGGTTCCACACGAGCCCGATCCTGTTGGCGGCCCGGGAAAGCATGGCCATCATCTCCGGGTCCGACTCGGGCACCGCTGACACACCTGAAGGAGGCAGCGGCTCCGAGCCGTCGTCCGCGGAGAGGTCTGACCCACCCTCCGATGCAGCGATTGACATCTGGTCGTCGCAGGGAGCGCCGAACGAAACGACTGGTACACATCTCGAGGATGGTCCAGAACGTTCCGTTGGCAGCTCAACTGGTTGCGGAGCATGAGAGAAGTGAGGGTTCCTAGGGGGTTGGTTCCCTGAAGGAAGCGCGCTCACTGTAATCCTCAGGTCACCCGTGTCTATGCCCGTAGCAACCCGCGAAGGGGGGTTGGAATGAGGTGCAGGCACGGGGACTCCGCCCCTTTGCAGGAACGTGAGTCTCGACCTCAGCTCCGAGATGGTCATCTTCCCACAATGGGTACATGACTCATCCACGAACGCTGCCTGTGCGTGTTCGAGGCCCAGACACACAAGGCAGCGATCGTGACCATCCCGCGACCCCAGGTAACAACCGCATCCAGAAACACACAGATAGAATGTCATCTTGAAAAAGACGCAAACTATCTGTGTAAGCTCTTTTAGAGACTGCTCTCCTTGGTGCTGAAGCACGCAGGGGAACGGTCACGGCGAACACAGACAGGAATGTGCACCTGTCTGTGCGCGATTCTCTCTGTGCGCGATTCGCGATTATACCTACAAGTATACATGAAAACGGCCGTTGAGCGCTTTAATCGCGCACCTTACCAGCCGTGAAAACAGCTTTTTTGTTTGCTCAGTTTTAAAACAACAAACAAAGAAGAGAGAGAGAGAAGAGAAAAAGACCGCTCGCGCTGCTGTGCCGTCACGCCCGCACCAAAGTGGAGAGATCCAGAAGAGGCTTGCTTTCAAATTCACTGTGTTCAGCATACGAAGTGCTTGGCTAAATTAAATTTGTTAAATACCCGCGCTGCGAGGCTGCACAGCTGTTGCAAATGATTGCACGCCAATATATAAATGTATATATATATATATTTTTTTCTTAATTAGCAATTATTATATCAGAGAACATTTTAAGATGTCATATGGTCGTGTTACTATGTTCCCCTCACATGTTACAACTACAGTCTACAATTAGGTCGGGCATGTTGTCACATTTTACTTCCATTCTTTCGGGGTAAATGAAGAAAAAAGTATACACTGTATTAATGAAACAAAACCACGCAATTGTACTACACGTGTGAAATTAATGTTGGAAAAAATAAATACTCTGAACCCCAAGTTGATTTAAACAAACTGAGAAAGTCAAAAAGGGGTTGTGCTTGTGTTGTGTAAGTATACTTAATAAAATTAACTTAAAGGTCCCATATTGTCAAAACTGAAATTTCCTGGCTTTTTTCATGATATAAGTTTCAAAACAGTCGATCCACAGACAAATGCACACAGCCTGCATAAAGTAGCTGTGCCTTTTCAGGAGCTGTTGTGACTTCTCTATATTTGTGATGTCAGAACTACTCAGTCACCAATGGTGGGTCACTCAGAAAACAACAGGCCAATCAGAAGAGAGGCTCTTGAATATTAAGTAGACAGACCAAAAGCGACCTGTTCTTGGCAGAGCTCCTGAGAAAGGAGCTGTAAAAATACATTGACATGGTTTTTGATACTTATACCGCAAATATATATTCTTAAGGACATCAAAACCTAAAATAAAACTTCAGAAAGTTGTAGAATATGGGACCTTTAAAGTATACTTGTTTTTTGTAAGGGTTGGGAGGTCCATGTTTGTGGACTCTTTTCTTCAGCCCATCCCACAGGTTTTTTTATGGAGTTCAGGTCAGGGGAAACCTTCGTTCCTTGTCAGTGAACCTTTCTGTTGTTGTTTTTTTTAAATGTGTTTAAAACCACTGCCTAGTTTAAGCTGACAGGGTCAGTCAGGTGCTGATATATTATCTGCTGGTACTTGGAGTTTATGATGCAGTGTATCCTAACAAGCTATCCAGTTGTCCAAAAAAATTTGCCCCGCAAAATTGTTTCTACATAGCTATGTTTCTGTCCATGCCAAATCCACCTCTGGGGTCTGATGTATAAATGTTGCGTACACACAAAAAAGGCATTGAAATGCTCTTAAATGTGCGCACTGTACGAACACTAGACTGGGCAAATGCACACTTTTACTGGATTGAGCGAAGTAATGAAGGAAACAGAATGATTTAAACACTTTTACATCTGATAAACAAATTAAGATTTAATATTCCACTCTCATTAATGGAGTTAAGCACTGAAATGTCATGAAATTATTATCCAAAAGTTACAACTTTTTTTTAAATTATTATTAAATAAATAAAAATTTAGTGAATCTGTTGCTTTTGAACACTTTTCCTGTGGCATGCTGTGTTCTAGTGTTTTAATATTTTAACTACAGCGAATGCTTGGCGCATGATAATTCCGCTTTAATTTGTTCTAAATAGCAGATGTTCTGAAAAATATTTCCTCGCAAATAATAACTAAGACTAATTACACAAGACGTGTCTCCGTATTGTTTTGAATGGGAAAAAGTGCAACGCTCAATATGGCGGAATAAGTCCCGCCTTCTAAATAAGAGCCAGTCAGCGATTGGTAAAGTCATCGTGTCACTTCAGCTGCCGTTAGAACCTCTGGAGTCAGTCAGACGCACGCTTCGCAAGACATGCGCATTAACTTGATCCACCCTGAAAATTTTAGTTTTCTGTCATGATTCGCGAGTTTAGAAACAACATTTATGAGACAGTTGTTGTCCGATTTCATTGGTGATTTCAAATATAAAAATTTAATCGTAAGCTTGGCGAACCGTTTTGGAGAATTTTACATTTCCCCATTCAAAAAAATTAAAGCTGCACTTGCATGCCCAAGAGGCGTTTCAAAGATGGCCGCCAAGTGAAATGGCTTGTCATAAAGGGACTTTAATAATCAATGATGCGCACTTGACTTCATCTACGTAGATGGCTTAGCAACAAGGCGACATAATGACAACAGACACCGAAGGACTCGCTCGGTGATCGAACGGTCCATTGGCCGGTTTGAATAAGTCCGATAACACAGTAGCCTACAGTACAAACTCTGCTGAACGCAGCTGTGCTGTTGGTGTCATGTTGTGCACAGACAGCCAGTAGGAAACGGTAAGATATGCACATTTTATTTTAAAAATGTTTTGTCAGTGCTACAACGTGTCAGCAACGCGCTAAGTCTTACAATTATTAACACTGCAAAAACTTAGGCCTATCTGTTTCCATTAAAAATATTATAAACATCCTAAAATATGTTTGTGGCGAACAGGACGAGGCCGAGGGACGTGAAAGAACGGCGTGAGGCCGGTGGTGCGAGTGTTAACGGCACACCGGTCTCGCATCTCTCACGGAGGAGCGGAAGCATAAAGGAGGAGCGATGACGTTGATGATCGAGAGAGGAACAGGCCTGTGTTTTGTTTGTTTGATTTTTATTTTCGGTAGCCAGCAGTCGTCCGCGAGGGGCTGCTGGTGGTTCCTTTTATGTTTTATTTTGGTAAAAAAAACAAAAAAACTCAGTCCAGTTCCCACAACACGCTGACATCTGGTCCTCCACCAGCTGGGCGATCTCCTCCGCGGTGCCTGGCGGTGACGCTGAGTAGCCCTCGGTGGACGGCTTGACTCTCCTCCGCGTTCGGGCAGCCGGCAGGAGTCCCCTGTTCCCTGCTCCTCCCCATCATGGCGGATGGCAGCAGGCTCCAGCCCACGGCGAACGGCGGCAACTCCTCCGCTCCCTCACGGACCGGCAACCGCCCCTCCAACATCCAGGCGGGTAAGAAGGAGGCGGGAACCGGCGAACATTCAACAAAAGACTTTATTTAAAATGAAACAAACAAAATCCAAAAAGAACAGCCAGCAGCCCCTCGCAGACGACTGCTGGCTACCAAAATAAAACATAAAAGAAACTGCCAGCAGCCCCTCACGGACGACCACTGGCTACCAAAAATAAAAATCAAACAAACAAAACACAGGCCTGTTCCTCTGTCGATCATCAACGTCGTCGCTCCTCCTTTATGCTTTCGCTCCTCCGTGACAGATGCGAGACCGGTGTGCCTCACAGGTGTCGCTCATTAATACTCGCACCACCGGCCTCGCGCCGTTCTCTCACGTCCCTCGGCCTCGTACTGTTTGCCACAATGTTTACCTTATTGGCAAAATTGCATACATTTGATTTGTTTAAAGTAATTAAATACTACTTAAATACTATTTGGCTAGTGGAAAAGATTGAGAATAACTTTTCTATGAAAACCTTTTATTTATTCTAAAACTATTTTATTTATTCTAAAACTATTTTATTTATTCTAAAACAAGGCAAGAATACTGAATGATTTTTAGCAATGTAATATGACGCCACATAGTGTCACATGCCTGTCCTGTCTTGTGTTGCACATGGGTGTTTTGTTATTTTGGGCCATGTGCTCTGGTCGTTGTCTGATCCCTCCCCCTCGTTACCTGATTAATGTTTGAGTTCTTCCACCTGTCCCCTCTTGATTTGTTCCCTTCTTAAGTCTCCTCTTGTTTGCAGTCTTTGTCGGATCGTTGTCTAATGTCTCCTGTTCCTTGTGATTCCCCGTTCCCCGTTCCCCGTTCCCCGTTCCCCGTTCCCCGTTCCCCGTTCCCCGTTCCCCGTTCCCCGTTCCCCGTTCCCCGTTCCCCGCTCCCCGCTCCCCGCTCCCCGCTTCATGCTTCATGCTTCATGCTAAGGTTCAGTTGTTTCATTCTTATTTATTGTGTTTTTCACCCTTGTGGGTTTTTGCTTTGTGTTTGTTTATTTTTGTAATAAATTACCATTCTCTGCATTTGAGTCCTCACACCTTTTTTATCTTGCACGTTCCGTGACACATAGTCTGTATCTCATATTTTCTTAATGCCTTGTACTGTTGAATATGGTATCATGTGGATGGAATATGCATGGAAATTATATGCAGATGACCTTATGCATAGTAAAACTAGGCGTTGTAGACGGTGCGTATATGGTTATTTTGGGGAGGAAACGGGGTGGAGATGCATGTACGCACAATCTTCCGCTGACTGGGTTTTATAAAGGGAATTTTGCGCAGGTTCTGGTGCACACATGTTTTTATAAATCTAAAAACGTTTGTGCGTGAGCAAAATCTAGCTTTTGTGCATATACACACTTTTAGAATGAAAACTATGGAACAATTTTTTACATGAGGCCCCTAGTGTTTTTCCAAAGACCTTTATTTTGGTCTCATCTCTGATCCTAAAACTCAGTCCCACTGAAAGTTCCAGTAACGCCACATGCATGAGGTTGCTGTTTTAAGTCTTAATTGTTAATTAAGTTAGTTAATTTTAGTATTAATTGTTGGTAATTTTAATAGCCATGTAGATAAAGAAAAATATACATTTGGATTGGCATTTATAGACAGTCTAAACTCAATTTAAGTCAGACAACATGTGTCAGACCCCCTCAATGAAATCTTAGATCAGTATCTATTGTTGTGTATACTCTATCTATTGTTGTGTATACTCCTTTTAGCCAAGGCCCGAAAACCAACTCCTTGTTACAAATATGGTAGAACTATCACTTCTACCACTAAAGATTGCTTTATGAACAATCTCACCTAGTCTGGGTCACACCCAGATGAATCGGAGATGGGGTTGATGTCTTTGAGGTCTGTTGCCTCTTTGAGGTCTCACTGGCGGTGGTGTAATGGCTGCCGCACCAACAGAGTCATGTGTCTGCAATCATTTAAATGCTGGTCCAAAATGATATTATTATTATTATTGTGGCTGTTGTTTTTTTAAGTTGTTTTGATGTCTATATACCAATCTTCTTTCACTCCACACCAAAAAAAGTTGAATGTTTAAAAAAATTAAGAAAAATAATTATTACCTTCAACCTATAGGTATACTGAATTTGCTGACTTTTACATTTTTTTTGTATTTGTGTATATTACATTGGTCTCGTCCTTTGTACAAGCTGCTATGTTAGGTTGTTATTTTGGTTGTTTTGTTCAATAAATAAAAATATTTATTTTTTTCTTCTCCTGACTGAGAGTTACAAATGATTTCCTCTTGTCATCTTTCTATTATCTCTTTATTAGTGTTACTGGATCTTAGTGCTGCATTCGATACTATCGACCACAACATTCTTTTAAATTGACTTTGTAGCAGTAAATGAATAGTTATCACATCAATCACAAGTTCAATATGGAGTAACGCAAGGCTCAGTACTAGGACCGTTGCTTTTAACCCTCTGGATGTTACCCTTGGGAGATATCATTAGAAAACATGGAGTTAGTTATCACTGTTATGCTGATAATACTCAGCTCTATAATTTATCATGACCTGACAAAACACACCAAAATAAAGGAATGCATTGTCGATACAAAACTTAGATTTCAGACGAGGCTCTGCCAAAGGGTTTTATAGGTCTCTCTTGCTTTTATTACATCTGAGAGGGGCATGGCTCATGTATCTATTAAAGCCCATTCACACCAAGAAAAATATGGTTCTTTTATTTTTTTTATTATGGACAGAGTACTTTCAGGGTTATTTTCTGTTTTGGTCATGTTTCATTGTGTTTTGGTTCTGTCTGCCTTGTTTGCCTGTTTGACCTAATTTCTCAGCTTGTTTGATTATCATTCCGTTCACCTGTTGTCTTATTAATTATCTCATTAGTTCCTGTCTATTTATACTCTCAGTTTAGTTCTGTTCCTTTGTCTGCTGTCGTACTTACTATGTGTTACCCCTGTTATTCAGACCTGTAGTCTGTAGATTATTTTATTAAAGCCTGTTTCTGTGTATTTCCCGTCTTTATGCGATTACTATAGCAGCCACGCATTACAAGTAGATATCATGTTCTGGTTTGGCCCTCTGCGGTCCACTCCTAAAGGTCCACTTATGTCTACCTGTATTCAGTTTGAGGTTGCCACTCCTACTGTTGCTTGAGTGCTGACCATTGTTGCAGGAGCAAGAAACTGTTGTTGGACCCTCTTGTACCTTCATGTTTCACTTGAAGTATGACACCGACATCCTTGAAGCATAGATGAGGGTGTCCTTGAGCTGTCTTTCCAATGACTAGCTTTCCACTGAGAAGTTCTTTTATGATCCTCCCATGTTTCAGTCAGTAGACAAGGCACAGCAAGCAAAGTCAACTTAAATGCCTAAGGAGCATGAACAAGTTTGGGTTGTTACCACTGTCCAAGACCTCTTTGTTTGTAACTTGGTTGGTCAACTTGCTGCCAAGAATGCGCCACAACCATTACATGTGAAAATGTTTGAACTTTTTTTGTCTTCAATAAAGGGTCTAAGATTCACAGCCATACATCAAGGTTCTTAGAACACATGCTCTAAAAACTGTCAGTTTGGTGTTTTAACAGACATGCATTTTCAGCCTTGTGAGTAATGAAGTCTTTTGTCCTGTTTATCTCAGCGTCCATGCTGAGGCTGTTTGTTATATTAGAGCCAAGGTACAGTAACTCATTATAATTGTTAATGGTAATTGAAAGGGGATCCTAAACACCTTGTATTGAAGGGATTCAGGGACCTTTTGTTGATAAACAAGTAGATGATAGTAAGGAGAAAATGTCAGCATGGACTTTAGCTGATGTGTGTCGTCTTCAGATTAATGATCAAATGGAAATCCTGGCATGTTTGAGAAAATTTGTCCTATAAGATGCTATAGATCCTCTCCCTAATAGGCTGAAAGAGCTGCATCATCTGCAAACAGCAAGTCTCTAACGAGTGCCTTGCAGACTTTGGTTTTCGCTTTTAATTGAGAGAGGCTATTGAGCTTACTATATGATCAAGTATGGAGATAAATCCCTTCTGTGGTTCACCAAATGTGTGTCTTAGCATGACTGTGAGGAAGATCCTAAACAGCGTTGGGATAAGAACACAGGCCTGTTTAAAAATACTCTTGATGTTAAAGGCCCTGATGATGAGCAATCAAACTGAACAATTGACCTTTGGCTAAGCCAAGCCCCCTCCACTCACTCGGACAAAGAGTCAACATTCGGTGACAGTCGCTATGGGAGCTTTCACGGTAGGAGACATTTCACAGGAGGCAATTGATGATTTTTGGAGACAGAAAGATTATATAGATATATATTTTGGTAGAAAGTTGTCTAAAATATTGTGCTTTAATATGTAAATAATGGTTCATGATCAAATTAAATGTACCGGTCTAAGTTGTATATGTTTCCAGGATATGTTTTTACCATCTTTACCAAGAGTACCTCCTCTCCGTTAGGTTGGTGCTACAGTAGGCCATTTGCATGAATCATTCAGCACAACATTGCTAACATTTGCTATCTCGGTTATTTACAGATACGTTAATGAAGCTAAATGACATGATGTACAATGCAGCTAAAAGCTAACGTTAACATTTTCAAATGTTAGGCTAACGTTACGTTAGAGATGTTAAAGATAACGTTCAAATACGTTGTTGACTTATCTGAGAACAGGTGTAGACATCCTTGTTTAATTTATCCACGTTTAGTTGGTGTTGTGGTCTACCATAACTTAATCCAGACACTTATCTCGGTTGAGATGTGGTTTGGGAAAGGGTAAAAAATACACGCCGTCGCCCAGCCTCTTGGGATACCTAGTGTCGGAGTTGCATGTACTCCATGCGCACCGTTTGACCATTTTAAACTTAAAATGACAAGAAAAAACATGAAAACGAATGAAAACTGACTAACTGCAATGCATTTCAATGGACGAGGAAGCAGAGAATGTCCGAGTGTATGGGATAGCTATGCGCACTGTGATTGGCTCATCGCGATTGGGGGCATGTTTTAGCCATAGATCAATTCTCTCCATGTCTGTGTTAAATGACTGAATCATGCTGAGCAGTTTAGGTGGGCCACCAATCTTTTAAAGGACCGTAAACTGGCCATCTTCAAATTTCAGGTCTATGAAGGCGATTTGCAACAGCAGTTTCTATTTTCTGCATTCTATTTTCCTGAAGCTGTCACCGGGAGAAGATCATGTCTATTTTGTAAAGTTCTGATATGAAACTGGACTTTGACTCTGGATAATTCCAATCTGCAAGTTTCTGTAGACAATTTAGAATAGCCTGAGCAAAAACTTGAGCCAGTGTCCTTTTATAGAGAGATCTCACGATAGTAATTGCAATCACTACGATCCCCTTTGTTTTTATACTGGGTGACAATGTTGCAGTCCTTTATGTCTCGGGCAACTGTTCCTTCCTCCCAGAATTTGGAGAGTATTTTGTGCAGGTGACTCGATAACACACCACAAACACCATCAAACAAAAACAGTCCAGATGGGCTTCACCCACAGAGAGTATTAGTAGGAGGAAGGGCCATGGCCATGGAAGTGAAAAAGATCCCCACTTCAGGGCAGTGAAGACCATGGTGGAGCCATGGAGGAGGAACCATGGCAAAGCCAGGGAGTTCTTAATATATATTATAACTATATAACTATATTATAAATATATTTTTACACCGAAAATATAAATAAAAACTGAAAGCCTGGGAATCTGAGAATATTAACAGCAGATAATGAGAGCATGAGCACCTGACAGGCCTTGTGGTTGATCCCGTAAACGAGTGGATTGGCTCAACCACCGGACGGCTTCATCAATATTAGTGACCGTCCCTAGAGCGATCTGCACACAACAACCAAAAATAAGCAAGCATCACATTTCAAGCACTTTAAATCAAATCCTAATATTTTCTAGAGGTGTGGGTTGTGTTTAATATTACTAACTATGTGATTGAGATCTTGGACATAATATGATAATTGATATGCCATGCACAGACACAGTCGTTATACATACAGAAATGATTTTAATCTAATATTCAAGTGATGAGTGATGTCACTGCGCCATCTGTTGGATAAACGGATCATGAGTTTCTATTGGGAAACGCTGGCAGATGCTGCCATCATGTGGCAGAGTCAGGAACAGCTCTGTTCTTCTACTATTATAACATCTGGATGAGTTCATTAAGCTCATTTCATTCTTTTCCAAGCTTATTATCATTAATTCAATTGCAAAGACACATTCTAGCTGTCAAATATTTTTGCTAACAACATTTTTGCAAACAAACAAAAACTAAAGTGAAACTCCTTGTTCAGTGCAAACTAAATTTAGTGAAAAATAAAATCAATAAAATTCAGAGACAAAAATAATGTCTGACTTTGTGGCTGTGTTTGGCTGTACCTCAGCGTTGAGATGGTAGTGTGTGTGGCAGTACCTCAGTGTTGAGGTTGGAAGTGTATGTGTGACTGTACCTCAGCGTTGAGGTTGGCAGTGTGTGTGGCTGTACCTCAGCGTTGAGGTTGGTAGTGTGTGTGGCAGTACCTCAGCGTTGAGGTTGGCAGTGTGTGTGGCTATACCTCAGCGTTGAGGTTGGTAGTGTGTGTGGCTGTACCTCAGCGTTGAGGTTGGCAGTGTGTGTGGCTATACCTCAGCGTTGAGGTTGGTAGTGTGTGTGGCTATACCTCTGCGTTGAGGTTGGCAGTGTGTGTGGTTGGTAGTGTGTACCTCGGCAGTACCTCAACGTTGCGGTTGGCGGTGTGTGAGGCTGTACCTCAGTGTTGTGGATGGCAGTGTGTGTGTGACTTTACCTCATCGTTGAGGTTGGCAGTGTGTGTGTGACTGTACGTCAGTGTTGAGGTTGGCAGTGTGTGAGGCTGTACCTCAGTGTTGAGGTTGGAAGTGTGTGTGTGACTGTACCTCAGCGTTGAGGTTGGCAGTGTGTGTGGCAGTACCTCAGCGTTGAGGTTGGCAGTGTGTGTGGCTATACTTCAGCGTTGAGGTTGGCAGTGTGTGTGGCTGTACCTCGGCGTTGAGGTTGGCAGTGTGTGTGGCTGTACCTCATCGTTGAGGTTGGCAGTGTGTGTGGCTGTACCTCAGCGTTGAGGTTGGTAGTGTGTGTGACTGTACCTCAGCGTTGAGGTTGGCAGTGTGTGTGGCTATACTTCAGCGTTGAGGTTGGCAGTGTGTGTGGCTGTACCTCCGCGTTGAGGTTGGCAGTGTGTGTGGCTGTACCTCAGCTTTGAGGATGGCAGTGTGTGGCTGTACCTCACCGTTGAGGTTGGCAGTGTGTGTGGCTGTACCTCAGCGTTGAGGTTGGCAGTGTGTGTGGCAGTACCTCAGTGTTGAGGTTGGCAGTGTGTGTGGCTGTACCTCAGCGTTGAGGTTGGCAGTGTGTGTGGCACTACCTCAGTGTTGAGGTTGGCAGTGTGTGTGGCTGTACCTCAGCGTTGAGGTTGGCAGTGTGTGTGACTGTACCTCAGCGTTGAGGTTGGCAGTGTGTGTGGCAGTACCTCAGTGTTGAGGTTGGCAGTGTGTGTGTGACTGTATCTCAGCGTTGAGGTTGGCAGTGTGTGTGGCTGTACCTCAGCATTGAGATTGGTAGTGTGTGTGGCTGTACCTCAGCATTGAGGTTGGCAGTGTGTGTGGCTGTACCTCAGCATTGAGGTTGGCAGTGTGTGTGGCAGTACCTCAACGTTGCGGTTGGCGGTGTGTGAGGCTGTACCTCAGTGTTGAGGATGGCAGTGTGTGTGTGACTTTACCTCAGCATTGAGGTTGGTAGTGTGTGTGGCAGTACCTCAGCGTTGAGGTTGGCAGTGTGTGTGGCTATACCTCAGCGTTGAGGATGGCAGTGTGTGTGGCTGTACCTCAGCGTTGAGGTTGGTAGTGTGTGTCGCTGTACCTCAGCGTTGAGGTTGGCTGTGTGTGTGGCTGTACATCAGCGTTGAGGTAGGCAGTGTGTGTGGCTGTACCTCAGCGATGAGGTTGGCAGTGTGTGAGGCTGTACCTCAGCGTTGAGGATGGCAGTGTGTGTGGCTGTACCCCATTGTTGAGGATGGCAGTGTGTGTGGCTGTACCTCAGTGTTGAGGTTGGTAGTGTGTGTGGCTGTACCTCAGCGTTGAGGATGGCAGTGTGTGTGGCTCTACCTCACCTTTGAGGATGGCAGTGTGTGTGGCAGTACCTCAGCGTTGAGGTTGGCAGTGTGTGTGTGTCTGTAACTCAGCGTTGAGGTTGGCAGTGTGTGTGGCTGTACCTCAGCATTGAGGTTGGCAGTGTGTGTGGCTGTACCTCAGCATTGAGGTAGGGCAGTGTGTGTGGCAGTACCTCAACGTTGCGGTTGGCGGTGTGTGAGGCTGTACCGCAGTGTTGAGGATGGCAGTGTGTGTGTGACTGTACCTCAGCGTTGAGGTTGGCAGTATGTGTGTTGCTGTACCTCAGCGTTGAGGTTGGCAGTGTGTGTGGCTGTACCTCAGCGTTGAGGTTGGCAGTGTGTGTGGCTGTACCTCAGCGTTGAGGTTGGCAGTGTGTGTGGCTGTACCTCAGCGTTGAGGATGGCAGTGTGTGGGGCTGTACCTCACCTTTGAGGATGGCAGTGTGTGTGGCAGTACCTCAGCGTTGAGGTTGGCAGTGTGTGAGGCTGTACCTCAGCGTTGAGGTTGGAAGTGTGTGTGTGGCTGTACCTCAGCGTTGAGGTTGGTAGTGTGTGTGGCTGTACCTCAGCGTTGAGGATGGCAGTGTATGGGGCTGTATCTCACCTTTGAGGATGGCAGTGTTTGGCAGTACTTCAACGTTGAGGTTGGCAGTGTGTGAGGCTGTCCCTCAGCGTTGAGGTTGGTAGTGTGTGTGGCTGTACCTCAGCGTTGAGGATGGCAGTGTGTGTGGCTGTACCTCACCTTTGAGGATGGTAGTGTGTGTGGCAGTACCTCAGCGTTGAGGTTGGCAGTGTGTGAGGCTGTACCTCAGCGTTGAGGTTGGAAGTGTGTGTGGCTGTACCTCAGTGTTGAGGTTGGTAGTGTGTGTGGCTGTACCTCAGCGTTGAGGATGGCAGTGTGTGTGGCTGTACCTCACCTTTGAGGATGGCAGTGTTTGGCAGTAATTCAACGTTGAGGTTGGCAGTGTGTGAGGCTGTACCTCAGCGTTGAGGTTGGCAGTGTCTGTGCCTGTACCTCAGCGTTGAGGTTGGTAATGTGTGTGTGTGGCAGTACCTCAGTGTTGAGGTTGGCAGTGTGTGTGTGTGACTGTACCTCAGCGTTGAGGTTGGCAGTGTGTGTGGCTATACCTCAGTGTTGAGGTTGGTAGTGTGTGTGGCTATACCTCTGCGTTGAGGTTGGCAGTGTATGTGGCAGTACCTCAACGTTGCGGTTGGCGGTGTGTGAGGCTGTACCTCAGTGTTGTGGATGGCAGTGTGTGTGTGACTTTACCTCATCGTTGAGGTTGGCAGTGTGTGTGTGACTGTACGTCAGTGTTGAGGTTGGCAGTGTGTGAGGCTGTACCTCAGTGTTGAGGTTGGAAGTGTGTGTGTGACTGTACCTCAGCGTTGAGGTTGGCAGTGTGTGTGGCAGTACCTCAGCTTTGAGGTTGGCAGTGTGTGTGGCTATACTTCAGCGTTGAGGTTGGCAGTGTGTGTGGCTGTACCTCAGCGTTGAGGTTGGCAGTGTGTGTGGCTGTACCTCATTGTTGAGGTTGGCAGTGTGTGTGGCTGTACCTCAGCGTTGAGGTTGGTAGTGTGTGACTGTACCTCAGCGTTGAGGTTGGCAGTGTGTGTGGCTATACTTCAGCGTTGAGGTTGGCAGTGTGTGTGGCTGTACCTCCGCGTTGATGTTGGCAGTGTGTGTGGCTGTACCTCAGCTTTGAGGATGGCAGTGTGTGGCTGTACCTCAGCGTTGAGGTTGGCAGTGTGTGTGGCTGTACCTCAGCGTTGAGGTTGGCAGTGTGTGTGGCAGTACCTCAGTGTTGAGGTTGGCAGTGTGTGTGGCTGTACCTCAGCGTTGAGGTTGGCAGTGTGTGTGGCACTACCTCAGTGTTGAGGTTGGCAGTGTGTGTGGCTGTACCTCAGCGTTGAGGTTGGCAGTGTGTGTGGCTGTACCTCAGCGTTGAGGTTGGCGGTGTGTGAGGCTGTACCTCAGTGTTGAGGATGGCAGTGTGTGTGTGACTGTACCTCAGCGTTGAGGTTGGTAGTGTGTGTGGCAGTACCTCAGCATTGAGGTTGGCAGTGTGTGTGGCTATACCTCAGCGTTGAGGTTGGCAGTGTGTGTGGCTGTACCTCAGCGTTGAGGTTGGTAGTGTGTGTCGCTGTACCTCAGCGTTGAGGTTGGCTGTGTGTGTGGCTGTACATCAGCGTTGATGTAGGCAGTGTGTGTGGCTGTACCTCAGCGATGAGGTTGGCAGTGTGTGAGGCTGTACCTTAGCGTTGAGGATGGCAGTGTGTGTGGCTGTACCCCATTGTTGAGGATGGCAGTGTGTGTGGCTGTACCTCAGTGTTGAGGTTGGTAGTGTGTGTGGCTGTACCTCAGCGTTGAGGATGGCAGTGTGTGTGGCTGTACCTCACCTTTGAGGATGGCAGTGTGTGTGGCAGTACCTCAGCGTTGAGGTTGGCAGTGTGTGTGTGTCTGTACCTCAGCGTTGAGGTTGGCAGTGTGTGTGGCTGTACCTCAGCATTGAGGTTGGTAGTGTGTGTGGCTGTACCTCAGCATTGAGGTTGGCAGTGTGTGTGGCTGTACCTCAGCGTTGAGGTAGGGCAGTGTATGTGGCAGTACCTCAACGTTGCGGTTGGCGGTGTGTGAGGCTGTACCGCAGTGTTGAGGATGGCAGTGTGTGTGTGACTGTACCTCAGCGTTGAGGTTGGCAGTGTGTGTGGCAGTACCTCAGTGTTGAGGTTGGCAGTGTGTGTGGCAGTACCTCAGCGTTGAGGTTGGCAGTGTGTGTGGCTATACCTCAGCGTTGAGGTTGGCAGTCTGTGTGGCTGTACCACAGCGTTGAGGTTGGCAGTGTGTGTGGCTGTACCTCAGCTTTGAGGTTGGCAGTGTGTGTGGCTGTACCTCAGCGTTGAGGTTGGCAGTGTGTGTGGCTGTACCTCAGCGTTGAGGTTGGCAGTGTGTGAGGCTGTACCTCAGCGTTGAGGATGGCAGTGTGTGTGGCTGTACCTCAGTGTTGATGATGGCAGTGTGTGTGGCTGTACCTCAGTGTTGAGGTTGGTAGTGTGTGTGGCTGTACCTCAGCGTTGAGGATGGCAGTGTGAGTTGCTGTATGTCGCTTTTGAAGATGGCAGTGTGTGTGGCAGGTCATCAGCGTTGAGGTTGGCAGTGTCTGAGGCTGTACCTCAGCGTTGAGGTTGGAAGTGTGTGTGGCTGTACCTCAGCGTTGAGGTTGGCAGTGTGTGTGCTCTACCTCCGAGGAGGTAAATGTGCTGGGCATTGAAAGTGACACAATCATGGGGGAAGTGGATTCGCCATCTCTTTCCCCAGCGTATGAAAAACATATACATATATATACACATATAAATATATAAAATATATAAAAAAAAGTCGGTGGAGGTGATTACTAGGCTGTAGATAAATTAAATATTTTATGGCCAGCAGAAATAAGGGGGCTCGTCCTAAAAATAAAAATAAATTAAACAAGCTTCCTTCCCTCACCTCCATCACGGGGCCTTCCATTTTCTCCCGATCTGCACAGCGAGCTGTCTAGATCATGGAAAAGGCCTCACTAATCTTGTCATTCAGCCCCCAAGTTCATGTATATTCAGATAAGAGAGTATGGCTGTGGGGCAATACCCCGGGTAGAACAGTTGCTTGCGAGCTATCTGTCTCCTGGTTCAGTATCGTCCCTGAAGCCCTCAGCTTCTCTCACTAAACCATTAAAGAAAACTATTTTTAATATAATGGGAAAAGCATATATGGCAGTGGGTCTAGCAGGAGTCTGCTTGCACACTATAGCACTGCTACAAGCATATCAGGCTGACCTTCTGGGGTATTTGGACAGAAGTGAGGGAGTTTGGCGGTGAGGGCAGCCCCAACCGGGGTCGAACGGTGTACACCTCATTATACAGTGCCCGTTCCATCTCGGTGCCCTCAGGGGACCGTTCTGCCAACCCCGCCACCCTTGGTGCTTCGGGGCGCAGCGGTCTTCAGCGAGTTTCTGGCGCAGCGTCAACTCGACATTGCGTCAGACTCGGGCCCTCTGAGGGGGGTTCGAAAAACAGTCAGTTCGGGTAGTTCCTGCCAGTATGCTACAGGTCCACGAACTGGCTGTCTCAACTACACCGGAGACCAGCCTCGAGGGGCTGGTTCCCTTGGTAGATTTTTCGGCAGCGCGGAAGCTACTGCCATATATATCTCTATGGGTCCTGCAGTTAGTAGTAAGAGGCAGATTCCAATTTGGTTCTCGTCCTCCAGGCTACAACGGGGTGTTGCTCATGTTAGTGTATCCCAAGCAGGCTCTGGTAATTGAGCAAGAGGTTAGCAAAGAAAGCTATAGAGCAAGTGTACTCACCCGACATTGCGTCGGGTCTTTACAGTCATTATCTCATTGTTCCAAAAAAGGATGGAGAACTGCATCACATTCTAGATCTTTGTTTATTTGAGTGTTCGGTGCTGGAACTCAAGTCCAAGATTCTGACACTCAAACAGATTATGACTCAAATCAGATCCGAGGAATGGTTTGTCACGATAGATCTGAAAGACGCATACTTCCATATCTCCATCCTCCCTCACCACCGGAGGTTCCTGAGGTTTTCTTTCAGGGCAAAGAACACCTGTATCAGGCACTTCCTTTCGGTCTAGCTCTTTCACCCCGCACATTCACGAAGCGCGTAGATACAGCTCTGGCCCCGCCAGGCTGCAGTGCATACGCATTCTGAATTGCAGTGACGATTGGCTGATTCTTGCGGAATCAGAACAGTTAGCGGTTCGGCATCGAGATGTCGTCCTCGCTTATATGCGAAGGTCGGGGTTGAGGCTCAATGCCAAGAAGAGTGTGCTTTCTCCAGTACAGAGGACCACTTTTCTTGGAGTGGTCTGTGAGCCATTCTGTCTCCCGCTCGTGTAGCTGTTATCCTTACTGCCACAAAAGAGCTAAAGCTAGGACAGTCACACACTGTGAAACAGTTCGAGAGACTGTTAGGCCTCAGGGCAGCAGCGTCCATTGTGATACCGTTTGGCCTGCTGTGCGTGAGACCTTTGCAGTGGTGGCTCAGGACCAGAGGGTTCTCCCCGAGGGGAAACCCACTCTGTATGATCAAGATCACGCGGCAGTATCCCCGCGCCTTGGTTATATGGAGGAAACACTGGTTCTTTTCCCAGGTTCCGGTGTTGGGAGCTTTTGCCATCGAGCTGCTATCTCGACAGATGCTTCTCTCACCAGCTGGGGAGCGGTGTTGGAAGGCCCATCAGCTCAGGACTTGTGGAGGAGTCATCATCTCTCTTGGCACATGAATTGCCTAGAGATGATGGTCGTCTTCAATGCGTTGAGACATCTCCTCCCAGACTTAGGCCATCATGTGTTGCTCTGGAACAGTGACTGTTAAGCCTCAGGACAGCAGCGTCCAATGTGATATTCTTTGACCTGCTCTATGTGAGACCTTTACAGTGGTGGCTCAGGACCAGAGAGTTCTCCCCGAGGGGAAACCCACTCCGTACGATCAAGATCACGCGGCAGTATCCCCACGCCTTGGTTATATGGAGGAAACTCTGGTTCTTGTCCCAAAGAAAACACGTTGGTGGCCTCTTATTTTGGTCCCTCAGGAAAATACGCTCTCTGAGGGCAGTGTATATTCCAGGGGGCCAAAATATTGGAACAGAACCCCTGTCGAGGCAGGGGCTGAGGCCAGTGGACTGGAGACTCCACCCCGAGGCGGTGGAGCAAATATTGGAGTTTTACGGCCAGGTAGAAGTGGATATGTTCACGTCTCAGCATACGACGCACTGTCCACTCTGGTTCTCCCTCACTCAACCAGCCCCCTTGGGGCTGGATGCTATGGTGCAGACGTGGCTGAGGCTACGTCTGTATGCATTTCACCCTGTTGCTCTGCTCCCAGGAGTTCTGGAGTGTATCTGCCAGGGTGGAATAAGCCTATTTAATATAAGGAATATTTAATATAAAGCCTATTTAATATAAGGAATATAAGCCTTCAGTCTCAGGCAGGGGATGCAATATTGCACCTCTGGCAGGGGATTTGGAAATTCTGTGTTTGGCCTCTGAGGGGGCCCAACTCATAGAGAGTGGTCTCTCAACCGAGGTTGTTGTGACTATTCTAAGCTCCAAAGCTCCCGTTACAAGGAAATGTAAGGAACGTAGCTATATGAAATACTAATAATCAATAATAACTTGTTATGATTAATTATGAATATTTGGGTCAGTTAATTGGATTAACTTGACATGGCTAAATTAATATTACAATCAATTAATCAGTTCGTTCAAAGAACTCTTTTGATTATTTATTTATTCTAAGATAAGGGTATCTTCCCTGGCCACAGAACAATAATTATTTCTTAGCATGTACAGCGTTTTGAGCATGTAGCAATAACAAAAACCGTAAAGGGACTTCGTATTGCAAGCAAATCAGAACCAAATACATAAAGTGCATAAGTTTTATTAACTAAATCATAAACATAAATAAAATAAACACACATATATACAGAAATACAGAAATAGGTTAGTGATAGGATTAAATTGGAAACCGGAAAAGGGGACTATGAGAAGAACCATCAGAATTTCATTTTCACATTTCATTGAATTGAATACTTACATTTGTAGTGGGAACAATTCTTGAAGTTGTTGAAAATTTAAGTCGTTGATGGTTCCGGCAGTGTCAAGTTGAAGTTGGTTGAGAGTTCTCTTTCTCCAGGAACGCTTGGCTGGTTTGGTCAAGGCCTGGGGCCCTGTTGAGGCCACGCCGAGCACCCAGGAGAAGTGAGGAAGTCGGAAGAGTGGGTGATTGGAGTCATTGTTGGGAGCACCCAGGAGAAGTGAGGAAGTCGGAAGAGTGGGTGATTGGAGTCGTTGTTGGTTGGAGTCTTTGTTCCAAAACTCCTGAGATTGTCCTTGGTTCTTTGTGAGAGAGAGTCTTCTCTCTCCTGCCTAAGCCCATATCTGGTTTGATCGAGGCCTGCTGGGCCCTGGGGCCCCCGTGGAGGGGGAGGGGGTTCCCCAGTATCACCAGAACAGTGTTGCGGCTGGATGAAAGAACTAAGAGAGGGAGGTCACATGTGGTCTGTCTCTAATAAGGCCTGGAAAAGATCCTCCCCTAAGGGTTGAACTCGACCAATAAGAAAGATCCATGTCTGAGATCGAAAGTGGCTCTTAGTTGATTTACGAGTCCTGTCCCACGCGTGGTTATACCTTCATTAATGCTCAGATAGCTATAACACATCCACACTGCATTCTAGAAGAAGGTGATGTACATCAAAGTGTGAGTCATTAAATGAGGATTAATTAGGTAGGAGGCATGATATAGGTGAGGTTACATTGATTGTTAGTTGGTTGTAAACCAGGCTACATACCATAATATATACCTAATAGTACACGAGACAGTATGTTGAGACCCCCTGATCACTCATTTCCTTCGTGGCACTTTGAGGCTGAGGCCTGCAATAGGCTTGGGTCCTTGCAATAGTTCTAGAGGGCCTATCTGGGGCTCCCTTTGAGCCCTTAGATTTGGTCTCAGAGAAGTTTCTTTCTTTTAAGACTATTTTCTGCCGGCTATTTCTTCCCTCTAAGAGTCGGAGACCTTCAGGCCCTTTCGGTCCCCACCTGCCTTGAGTGCACCGGGGATGGCCAAGGCATTCTTTTCCCAAACATGGATATGTTCCTAAGGTGGCTACCATTATCCGAGGCCTATTGTGCTGCAGGTTTCTGTCCTCCCCCGTTTATCGGACCAGGAAAAGCTGAACCTCTTTTGCCCAGTGCGAGCACTGGATACTTATGTTCATCGGACTTCTCCGTGGAGGAAATCCAACCTATTGAGCAAATAGATAGTCAAGACTATTCTTCTTGCTTGTGAGTCCTCTGGCCAACCATTTGGTGGTCAGGGCTCATTCCACTAGGAGTATGGCTTCTAAGCTTTATTATCTGGAGTTCTCTCCAAGACGTTTGTGATGCGGTGGGCTGGTCCTTACTGCTCACATTCATCAGATTTTATATACTGGACCTGGATGCTGCCCCAAGGTCTCAGGTGCTTAGTGCTTAGTGTAGTGATGACAACAGGCTGACACTCAGGCATTTGAAAGTTTGGTGATTTGGGTATTCTCGTTCCCAAAGCGTCATCGACGCATTGCGAGTTCCCTCGAAAGGGAACGTCTCAGGTTACGACTGTAACCATAGTTCCCTGAGAAAGGGAATGAGACGATGCGTCGCCCTTCCATACTTCCTGCATCTCTGTGATCGACTTGCTTCGGCAATTTTTGAAGCTAATGCCGGTTGCACCGGATGCGGTCTTATCCTTTCCTGGTCATGACGCCACCCGCCCGTGATTTTCATTCCTTCCATTGGACTAGTTGACAAAGATGCTTCAGACGCATTCACGCTGGAAGGATTCCCAAAGTGCCGTCGACGCATCGTCTCGTTCCCTTTCTCAGGGAACTATGGTTACAGTCGTAACCCGAGAAAGTTATTAGTCAAAACATAAAGTTGATTATTATAGTGCCACCTTGTGGAGTTTTTTTACAAAAATTGGTAAACAATTCTTTTTACGAGGTGCAAATATATGCAGTTTTGGGTCCCACTTTCCCTTTCAAGGGAACTCGAGCTGCGTCAAGCTGTGGGAACGCCTCTGCGTGTGTGCGTCATGAAGCACGTATGGAATCAGTCCAATGGAGAGACGGAACGTCATAGGCGGGTGACGTCATCGACCAGGAAACTATAAAGCACCCCCAAAACACAAGCGCGACAGCTTCTTTGCCCTTCAGTAAGCGCTATATGTGGATCTGTCTCAAGTGTTTTTGTCTGTCACTAAGCAGGAGTTTCACTATTTCAAAAAACTATATATATATATATATATATATATATATATATATATATATATATATATTATATTGAGAGACAATGGCGAGCGAACAACAATTTAAGAAGTGTGTTCCTCCCTGCTCGCGCTATTTAACGAGCGGGGATACACACAGCTTATGTGTTGTTTGTTTGGGAGTGCAGCATGCCCAGTCAGCTCTCGAGGGGGCTGATTGTGAGCATTGCGAGCGTTTGCCTTTTGGAACGCTCCGCTCCCGCCGATCACTCTTTGAGGAGAGTGGTTCGGTTCGCGATCCCCGCGGATCGGGTCCCGCTTATGCCGAGGCTGAGCGGCGACGTCATTCGTGGGGATCGCAGATGGATCTAACAGCGGGGCTTGAGACGGGCTCTGCCCTATCTCAGCCCTTACCTGTTAGATCCAGTGCCTCAGTCTCGGGTTCGGAAGCACGCTCTGCGGTTTCTTCCCCCCGAACTGAGGCCCCAGTACTGCAACTATCCAGTTCTGAGGATCTGGATGTTGTTAGTCTGGATGCGGGAGATGTCGATGATTCGCCATCTCGCTCTCCCGAAAGTGAGGAGCTTATGGAGGTGCTCACTCGTGCTGTTTCTAAATTAAGCATCGAGTGGCCAGCTGTTAGGCAGGAGTCTAGAGAAAAATCTAAATTAGATGAAAGATTTTTGCCTTCTCGGTCTCAACCTCCATGCCGGTGCTTGCCCTTCTTCCCTGATCTCCACACAGAGGTTTCGAGATCGTGGAAAAAGTCGGTCTCTTATCGTGTTTTTAGCCCTCAAACTTCCACTTATTCAAACATTGTGGGGGCTAAATCTCATGGTTATGGGGCGATGCCCAAAGCAGAAGAGGCGCTTGTTGAAGCTGCATCTTCTTTTAAAGCACCACTTTTACCCTCTAAGCCTCTTAGAAGTACGTCAGCTTTAGTGGGTAAGGCGTATTCGGCGGCCGGTCAAGCCTCTGCGTGCCTGCACACGATGTCCATCTTGCAGGCATACCAGGCTGACTTATTAAAGGATGTGACACACTCAAGAGCTCAGCACTGACGTAGTTCGCGAACTGCGTCAGGCTGCAGATTTATCTCTGCGCGCCACCAATGAGTCGGTCAAGCTAATGGGCCGTACTATGGCAGCCCTGGGGGTCGCAGAGAGGCATCTATGGTTAAATCTCTCTGGTATGAAAGAAAAAGACAAAGCTTTTCTTTTGGACGCTCCGCTCTCTCCTCATGGTCTTTTTGGTCATTCTGTAAATACTGTCATAGATAGATTTCAGGAAGAGAAGAAACAGTCGGCAGCGTTTCAGAAATGTATGCCTCTTAAAATTCATGTCCCCGGTACTGCTGGGCGGGAGCAGTCCAGGCCGTCAGTCAGCTCCTCACATAGAGCGCAACAGAAGCAGAGTGTCGCGTCTCGCGCTCCCCCTTCCAAACAGTGGGACCAGACGCGGCACTCTCAGCCGAAGTCTTCTGGCAAAACTGATCCGAGGACAGTTATTATGGCTAAGAAGACTTCGGCAAAGAGGAAGTCCTGACGCCACTGGCAGGCCTCGATCCAACCAGATATGGGCTTAGGCAGGAGAGAGAAGACTCTCTCTCACAAAGAACCAAGGACAATCTCAGGAGTTTTGGAACAAAGACTCCAACCAACAACGACTCCAATCACCCACTCTTCCGACTTCCTCACTTCTCCTGGGTGCTCCCAACAATGACTCCAATCACCCACTCTTCCGACTTCCTCACTTCTCCTGCCAAAAGAGTGGAAAAGCCTTCCAAAAATATCTCCGTGGGTTCTGCACACAGTAAAAAAGGGTTATGCTATCCAATTCAGGTGTCGTCCACCAAAATTCAGAGGGGTTCTGCCCACAGTGGTGGGCTCCGCGCAGGCTCTGGTAATGGAACAAGAGGTGAAATCGCTCCTTCAAAAGGGGGCTATAGAACGGGTTCCTCCTCCCAGGTTGGAGTCAGGTTTTTACAGCCGATATTTCATCGTTCCAAAGAAGGATGGGGGGTTGCGTCCAATTTTAGATCTGCGCCTGTTGAATCGCTCGGTAGGGAAGCTAAAATTCAAGATGCTCACTATCAAGCAGATCGTGTCACAAATCAGATCCGAGGACTGGTTTGTCACGATAGATCTGAAGGACGCGTACTTCCATATTTCCATCCTTCCACAACACAGGAAGTTCCTGAGGTTCGCCTTCGGGGGCGAGGCGTACCAGTACAAGATTCTTCCATTTGGCCTAGCTTTATCTCCCCGCACTTTCACGAAATGCATGGATGCAGCTTTAGCGCCCCTGAGGTTTCAGGGCATTGGTATCACATTCACATCGTATCACACATCAATTACATCGACGATTGGTTGATTTTAGCTCAGACAGAGCAGATGGCGGTTCAGCATCGAGATGTTGTTCTCGCTCATATGAAAAAATTGGGGTTGAGGCTGAACGCAAAGAAAAGTGTATTATCTCCTTCTCAGAAGACCACTTTTCTGGGTGTCGCTTGGGATTCGATCTCGATGCGGGCGCGACTTTCTCCGACCCGCATCGCTTCGATTCTTTCAGCTATGAAACAAGTAAAGCTAGACCAGCTACTCACTGTAAAACAGTTTCAGAGACTGTTGGGTCTGATGGCAGCAGCGTCCAACGTTATACCTTGCGGCCTGTTGTACATGAGACCACTGTAGTGGTGGCTCCGGACCAAGGGATTGATTCTCCCCGAGGGGAGGGGGCTCTGGTCATGTGGAAAGAAACCTGGTTCCTATCCAAAGGGCCTGTGTTGGGGGCTCTTTGTCGTCGCGTAACGCTAACGACGGATGCTTCCCTCACAGGGTGGGGGGCGGTCATGAGTGGTCGTCCAGTCCAAGGTCTGTGGCAGGACCATCATCTATCATGGCATATAAATTGTCTAGAGATGTTGGCGGTGTTCCAAGCTTTGAAACACTTCCTAGCAGACCTCAGAGGTCATCATGTGTTAGTTCAGTCAGACAACATGTCGGTGGTCTCGTATATAAATCATCAGGGGGGCCTGCGGTCGCGTCCACTTTACAAGTTGGCCCGTCAGATCCTCCTGTGGTCCCAGGGGAAGTTACGGTCTCTGAGAGCTATGTATCTTCCTGGTTATTTGAATGTGGTAGCAGACTCCCTGTCGAGGCAGGGGCCGAGGCCGGGGGATTCGAGGCTCCACCCCGAGGTGGTGGAGCTCCTTTAGTTGAGTTTCGGTCGCGCCGAGGTGGACCTATTCGCTTCCAAAGAGACAACGCACTGTCATCTGTGGTTCTCAATCAGTCAGCCAGCCCCTTTGGGGTTGGACGCTCTGGTACAGCCGTGGCCGAGGTCACGTCTGTATGCTTTTCCCCCGGTTGCTCTGCTACCAGGAGTTCTGGAGAGGGTTCGCCGGGACGGGGTCCACCTACTTCTAGTAGCCCCGTTCTGGACGGCCCGAGTATGGTTCGCGGACCTAATATCTCTTCTGGACGGCTCTCCCTTGGAGATTCCGATCAGGAGGGATCTACTCTCTCAGGAGGGCGGTACGATATTTCACCCCCGCCAAGAGTTGTGGAAACTGTGGGCTTGGCCTCTGAGGGGGCCCAGCTCATAGAATCTGGTCTCTCAACTGAGGTTGTTGAGACCATCCTTCACTCCAGAGCTCCGTCCACGAGGAAGTTATATGCCCTGAAGTGGAAACTTTTCACTTCTTGGTGTGCAGAACACCGGCAGGACCCAGTTAACGGCCCAGTGGGTGCAGTGCTGGAGTTTCTGCAGGAGCGTTTCTCTGCAGGGTTATCCCCCTCCACACTAAAGGTGTATGTGGCGGCACTAGCTGCTTACCATGTCCCTTTCAGTGGAGTTTCTCTTGGGAGACACCCACTTATAACTTGCTTCCTTCATGGCACTTTGAGGCTGAGGCCTGCAGTTCGTACGAGGGTGCCGACTTTGGATTTGGCCATTGTACTAGAGGGCCTTTCTTTGGCCCCCTTTGAACCTATTGAGGAAGTTTCTGAGAAATTTCTCACGTATAAAACTCTTTTTTCTGCTTGCAATCTCCTCACTTAAGAGAATCGAAGATTTGCAGGCCCTGTCGGTTGCACCCTCGTGCCTGGAGTTTTCGCCTGGTATGGTTAAGGCTTTTCTATACCCTTGACCAGGTTATGTCCCTAAGGTCCCTACTAATGCTGTCAGACCTACAGTGCTGCGGGCTTTCTATCCTCCTCCGTTTGTGTCATCAGATCAGGAGAAACTGAACCTTCTCTGCCCGGTTAGGGCGTTAGACGCTTACGTCCACAGAGCTGCCCTGTGGAGGAAATCAGAACAGTTATTTGTGTGCTTTGGACCACCCAGGAAAGGGTGTCCCGCGTCTAAACAGAGAATGAGCAAGTGGGTGGTTGAGGCCATCTCACTTGCTTATGAGTCGGCTGGTCAGCCTTCACCTTTGGCTGTACGAGCCCACTCTACTAGGAGTATGTCAGGAGTATCGCTAAGTGATGTTTGTGATGCGGCTGGGTGGTCCTCACCGCATACATTTGTTAAGTTCTATGAATTGGACTTAAGTTCCACTCCTGGGGCGCAGGTGCTCTCGTCCTCTGTGTGCTAGTTCCCACATGACTGTCATTTGCTCCCATGGCGACGTGGGTATTGGCGTTCCCACAGCTTGACGCAGCTCGAGTTCCCTTGAAATGGAACGTCTCGGTTACGTATGTAACCCTAGTTCCCTGATAGGGAACGAGACGCTGCGTCGTTTTGCCATACTCCCAGCATGCCCGTTAGCGCTTCCTTCAGGCCTATCAGAAGCTGTCGCGCTTGTGTTTTGGGGGTGCTTTATAATTTCCTGGTCGATGACGTCCCCCACCTATGAAGTTCCGTCTCTCCATTGGACTGATTCCATATGTGCTTCATGACGCACACACGCAGAGGCGTTCCCACAGCTTGACGCAGCGTCTCGTTCCCTATCAGGGAACTAGGGTTACATACGTAACCGAGACGTTATATTAAGTGGCTTTAAGTACTATGTACCTATGGAATTATTGTGTACATACATGTTTTTACATTGTACTTATATTTTAAAAATACCTGCATGTAATTACAGCTTTAATTAATTTATGTAATTACATTTTTAATTACACTGTTGACCCATCCCTTACACTTTTTTACATAGAAATCACAAGTTTTTTTGATGTGCAAACACAACATTTTACATTATTTCATTTTCTTCCTGTGTTTTGCAAGATGGTGCCTGTGTTTGGCTTGGCCGCTGCTGCATCGCATCTGTGTAAACTTTTTACGTTTGTACTCACCCTATATGTTGTCATATCATCCCTATCGTCTGACTATTGTGTCTTTGCTGCTCGGACTTATGATCGACGCTCGTTGTTGGACATCAGAGTGTCTATGGAAAGTTGGGAAAGTTTCAGACAAACCTTTCCGCCCCCGTTCGTGCGTCCTCCTTTATCACCTGAGTACCGGCTCCTGTTTACAGCCAGGGGACCTGGGAATCCTAAGACGAGACCGAAGAGAAGGGGCTGCAGAGCTGGTGTTCAAGTAAAGAGAAGGCGCCAATCCTGAACGGGGGTGCTCTGGCCATTTCGCGGGGAACGATTCCGGTGGCTGCGACTAGTTTCCCCCCTAATTACGGGTGAAAATGCTCCTCAGCACCAACACCCCGCGATGCTTTTACCGGTTGGATCTGAACCTCGCGTGTACCAGCAATTTGTTGATGGGATCATGATGGACTTGCCATTACCGATGTTCTCTGTGCTGCCTGACCATTGGTGGCCACCAGGACACCATAAAGATTTTATCAAAGAATTTGCTGACTTTCTATCAGAATTAGTACTGACTGCAGATAAAGTACTAATTGTTGGTTATTTTAATATACAGTAAGATAATGGAAAAGATGCATTGGGATTGGCATTTAAAGACATTCTTAACTCTACTATATTAGACAACACGTGTCAGGACATTCTCATTGTCGTAATCATAGTCTAGATCTAATATTATCACATGGAATCAATGTTGATGCCGTTGAAATTCTGCAGCAGAGCGACGACATTTCAGATCATTATCTAGTCTCATTTAAATTACATTTAGCGAAGGCTGCAAAGCCAACTCCGTGTTACAAATATGTTAGACCTATCACTTCTGCCACTAAAGATTGCTTTATAAATAATCTTCCTAATCAGTTTCATCATCTCAGCATCCCAGATTGCTTAGCAGAACTTGATATTGCAACAGAAACTTTTAACTCTCTCCTTTCCAGCACTTTAGACACAGTTGCTCCGTTGCACTTAAAGAAGATTAAAGAAAATAGTCCAACGTCGTGGTACAACGAGCACACCCGGGCCAGCCAGAAAAATGGAGCGCAACTGGAAGAAAACAAAATTAGAGGTATTTCGGATTTCATGGAAGGAGAGCTCGATTGCTTACAGAGAGGCTTTAAAAGCTGCTAGATCTGCTTATTTTTCAACCCTATTAGAAGAAAATAAACATAATCCAAGGTATTTATTTGAAAAAGTGGCTACACTAACGAAAAAGAAAACTTCAAGACCAGAAGTTTCCAAGAAACACAGCAGTAATGACTTTATGAACTTCTTCACTTATAAGATTGATAATATCAGGGAGAAAATTATAACTATGTAACCGTCTATTACATTATCGCATCAGGGAGTGAATTGTAGTCTCCCTGAGGTAAAATTTGATTCATTTGTTGCTATAGGAGAGGAAGAATTTTGCAAACTTGTTAATTCATCTAAATCGACAACATGTATGTTAGACACTATACCGACTAAACTATTGAAAGAGATGCTTCCAGAAGTCATAGATCCTCTTCTTAACATCATTAATTATTCTTTGTCTCTAGGATACGTACCAATAACCTTTAAGCTGGCTATGATTAAACCACTTGTTAAAAAACCGCAACTTGATCCTACAGAATTAGTCAATTACAGGCCGATCTCAAATCCTTTTCTATCACAGATATTAGAAAAAGCAGTATCCTCACAACTGTGTTCCTTTCTTGTAAGAAATTAGATCTGCAAGGATTTCCAGTCAGGATTCAGACCGCACCATAGTACTGAGACAGCTCTCATTAGAGTCACAAATGATTTGCTCTTATCATCCGATCATGGTTGTACCTCTCTATTAGTGTTACTTGATCTTAGTGCTGCATTTGACACCATTGACCACAAAATTCTCTTAAATAGTCTAGAATACTATGTTGGCATTAGTGGAATTGCATCAGCATGGTTTACTCGCGTCCCGAGATAACAGCAGAAAAGCAAAAAGGGAAAATAATTAGCGTAGCTGCTGTTCATAATGATTTCCATAACACGGGCGTAAATGATAAAAAACATGAAGACAGTGATTCTTGCGTCCCAGAGTCACCCCCCCTCCGTCTCCCACTCAACTCAGCCCTGCTTACTGACCTCTACATCCCTCCTGCTGCTGAGACCCAACCACAATCTCACAATCTCTCCGCAGCCCAACCATACGCGCCGACCCGTTTGACTAAGGCTGTCGAGCCCCACTGTCGTCGTTAAAGCAGGTTCAGTGGCAACGGTTCCGTATGGCATACCACCTACCGCAAAACACAATATCTACCCAACCACCCGTCATTCACGCAATATACACAGGAACGTAATGACTGTAAATACTATGCAACCTATACAAATAACCTACAGACTCTTCAAGTTTTATAATATTAAATGCATTTGATCTGATTCAGCAGTGGTATAAAAGGTAAGCATTATGTAAATGTTTGGCTAAAGAGATGCGTCTTTAATCTAGTTTTAAACTGGGACAGCGAGTCAGAGCCTCGAACAATATCAGGAAGGCTATTCCAGAGTTTTGGAGCTAAATGTGAGAACGCCCTTCCTCCTTTAGTGGACTTAGATATCCTAGGAATGACCAGAAGCCTCGAATTTAGTGATCTTAAAGAACGCGATGCATTGTAGGGCGATAGAAGGTCCATTAAATACACAGGAGCTAAACCATTTAGGGCTTTATAGGTCAGTAATAGTACTTTGTAATTGATACGGAACTTGATAGGTAACCAGTGTAGAGATGATAAAATTGGTGTTATATGATCATATTTTCTTGACCTAGTAAGAACTCTAGCAGCTGCATTTTTCACTAACTGTAGCTTGTTTATTGAAGATGCAGGACAGCCAGCTAATATAGCATTACAATAATCTAGTCTCGAGGTCATGAATGCATGAACTAACTTTTCTGCATCAGAAACAGATAGCATGTTACGTAGCTTTGTAATGTTTCTAAGGTGGAAAAAGGCTGTTCTTGTAACATATGAAATATGATTTTCGAAAGACAAGTTGCGGTCTAGTATAACACCCAGGTCTTTTACTGTAGTGGATAAAGTAACAGGACATCCTTCTATATTAAAGTTGTATTGTAAGTGAGTTTGTGGGTAGTTTTTTGGACCAATAAGTAATACCTTCGTTTTATCTGAATTTAGTAGCAGGAAATTACGCGTCATCCAGCATTTTATATCTTTGAGACACTGTCAAATTTGATAAGTTAGTGTTTTCATCTGGCCGTGATGAAATATATAATTGAGTGTCATCAGCATAACAGTGGAAATTAATTCCATGTTTTCTTATAATATTACCAAGTGGGAGCATATATATTGAGAATAGCAGAGGGCCTAACACCGATCCTTGCGGCACTCCATAGTCTACTGACGTTATCTTTGATTGTTCCCCATTTAAACAGACAAAATGATAACGGTCTGATAAGTACGATCTAAACCAGCTTAATGCCTGTCCCTGAACACCAGTATAGTTTTGTAGTCGATCCAGGAGTATTTTATGATCGATAGTGTCGAACGCAGCGCTAAGATCGAGTAGAACTAGTATTGAGATACAGCCTTGGTAAGAAGCTAAAAGTAAATCATTTGTAATTTTAACTAGCGCAGTTTCTGTGCTATGATGCGGTCTGAATCCTGACTGGAATTTTTCATATATCTCATTTTCTTGCAAGAAAGAGCACAATTGAGCGGACACAATTTTTTCTAGTATTTTAGACATAAATGGAAGATTTGAAATGGGTCTGTAATTTGCTAAGTTATTTGGGTCTAATTGAGGTTTCTTAATGAGAGGTTGTACTACTGCCAGCTTGAATATTCTTGGAACATGACCTAAAAATAAAGACGAGTTAATAATATTGAGAAGAGGCTCTTTCACTACAGGTAACACTTCTTTCAGTAGTTTAGTGGGTATTGGATCTAATAAACATGTTGTTGGTTTCGATGCAATGATAAGTTTATTTAGCTCTTCCTGTCCTATAGTTGTAAAGGGGTGTAGTTGTTCCAGAGGGGCGATAATTGAGGCTGAATCATAAGACACCATAAAAGAGTGTACATTTACAATTGTGTTACGGATGCTTTCTATTTTCTCATTAAAGTAGTTCATAAAATCATTACTACTATACTGTAACGGAATATTTTGCTCTGGTGATGTCTGTATATTTGTTAGTCTAGCCACGGTGTTAAATGAAAACCTTGGATTATTTTGGTTATTTTCTATTAGTTTGTGGAGATGCTCAGCCCTGGCTGCTTTTAGAGCCTTTTTATAACGTGACATACTGTCTTTCCACGCGATTCTAAAGGATGTACTGATGTTGATGAATTTATCCTATCTTTTAATGGTCAATGCTTATCGATTCTAGATAAAGTAGCACCAGTTAAATTGAGCGGTGTCTCCCACAATAAAACCTGTCCATGGATTGATGAAGCTATCTTAAGTTTTAGGAGAAATTGTAGAAAAGTGGAGCATCTTTGGAAATCTTATAAACTCGAGGTTCACAGGCTCCATCTTAAAGATCTAATGGTCACCTTGAATGAGATATTGAAAAAGGCGAGAATGTGCTATTTTTCTCAACTTCTTATTTCTTCGAATAAGCACAATCCCAAAATCTTATTCGACACCATTAATACAATAGTTTCTCCAACTAGCTCTCAAACTACTGTGTTATCTATATCTGACTGTAATGAATTCCTCAACTTTTTTGTTAATAAGATCAGAGATGTTAGGGCTAACATTGAACCTCCATTGGCTCAGAGCTTTGCCTGTGACTTGTCCCCTCCGCATTGTTTCTCCAGTTTTACACCTGTGACGTTACTTGATATTACCTCTCTGTTACATTCTATGAAATTATCATTTTGTCCTATGGATGTTGTTCCTACTGTGCTATTTGTACAAGTTTTTTACTATATTGGCCCCTGTATTGTTGAGATACAACGGCGTTACTTAAAGTTTCAAGTGATATTATGATGTCAGCTGACTCTAAAAAATACACAGTGTTGGTCCTATTGGACCTCTCATCAGATTTTGACACAATTGATCATAATATTATGATAAATAGATTTCTTGATCTGGTTGGCATGTCGGGATCAGTTTTAAAATGGTTTTCATCCTACCTGTCTGGTAGAAGCTTTAGTGTTAATATGAATCAGACTATGTCTGAAACTGCAGATTTGTCGTGTGGTGTACCGCAGGGTTCTGTCTTGGGTCCTATTTTGTTCCTCTTGTATATATTTCCTCTCGGTAAGGTTATTAGTCAGTTTAGTGACATATCTTACCACCTGTATGCGGATTATATTCAACTGTATTGGTCCTTTAAGGAAACTGAGTTGTTTAAATTGTCCTCTTTAATTAACTGCCTTACTAGCATTAAAAAGTTGTTATGTGAGAACTTTTTGCTTCTCAACTCTGACAAAACAGAAACACTTATCATCGCCCCTGAAAGTAAAATCCCAAAGATAATACAATATATTGGTGACTTAGGCTCGTCTGTCCAACCGAGCCTCAGGAGCTTAGGTGTTGTCTTTGAGTCAGCTATGTCCTTGGAGCTTCATTCGAATAAATTAGTTAGAAACAGCTTTTTTCAACTGAGGAACATTTCAAAATTAAGATCATTTGTGACTAAAGGTGAGTTAGAGATGATTATTCATGCGTTCATCTCATCCCTTTTAGACTATTGTAACAGTCTTTTTATGTGTTTGAGTAAGAAGGAGCTTTTTCGTCTCCAGGTAGTTCAGAACTCTGCTGCAAGGCTTTTTACTCGCGTTAAAGATAAGAGAACACATCACACCTGTTTTAGCATCCCTTCTGTTGTGAGTCATCAGATACAGTCAGATCCATTTGCAACAGTTTATTGAGGAAAAGCAGAGTCAACGGGCAAGGGTCCAGTACCAGCGAGAATCAATGGAATAGAGCAGACAGTAGCATAAAGGAAACCAGGCAGGAGATCTGGGCAGGCAGCAGACAGGATGAGATCCAGAGAACAGGCAGTAGGGTCAGTGGGCAGGCAGCAGACAGGAGAAGATCCAGAGAACAGGCAGTAGGGTCAGTGGGCAGGCAGCAGACAGGAGAAGATCCAGAGAACAGGCAGTTGGTCAAACACACAGGCAGGATCACAATCGGGGAAAGCGCTTGGAATTGAACACAATGGTGAAACAATACTTCGCAGTGACCAAGCAGTGAGCGTGAGAATATATAAGGCTGGGGATGAGGTGCAGCTGTGAGTGTGATCATTATCCACAGGTGAGGGTGTAATCAGTGCCTGAGTGAAGCATGGTGGGATTTGTAGTTCCAGAACCCGTCAGTATTCGGGAGAGCTCGACCTTTGTGTGTGAACGGGGAAACTAGCGGTCCTGACAGAGCCCCCTCCCTGCGAGCGACTCCCGGCGCGAGAATGTTGGTGAACTCTTGGGTAAGCGTGGGATCCAGAATATCTTTGGCGTTGACCCACGATCGTTCCTCTGGACCAAACCCCTCCCAGTCAACGAGATACTGTAGACAGCCACCCCGGCGCCTGGAGTCTAAGAGCTCGTGCACTAGATAGGTCTCTTCACCCTCCACCAAGAGGGATTGCGGAGTCAAATCTGCGGCTCTCTCCTCTCCTCCCTCGATAGGCCCTGTGGCTGGCTTGAGCAGCGAGACATGGAAGGTAGGAGCAATGCGGAGGTGATTAGGCAGGGCAAGCCGATATGACACTGGGGTGATCTGCCGAAGGATCTTGAAAGGACCCACATATCTCGGGCTGAGCTTTTTGCAGGGGAGCCGAAGACGGAGGTCTCGAGTGGAGAGCCAGACCCATTGACCAGGCCGATACTCCGGGTTGGGTCGGCGGTGTCGGTCGGCCTGTCTCTTGCAGCGGTTGATGGCCCGTTGTAGGTGAGTGTGTGCAAGGTTCCATGTCTCCTCACTGCGTTTTAACCAATCCTCCACAGATGGGACATTCGTTGGTTCGCCGGACCATGGGAACAGGGGTGGTTGGAATCCGAGGACACATTGGAAAGGAGTCAGTCCCGTAGAAGGTTTTCTAAGTGAGTTCTGGGCGTACTCAGCCCACATTAAGTACCGACTCCAATCCTCCTGATGAAGGTGGCAGTAGGATCGAAGGAACCGAATGATCTCCTGGTTGAGGCGCTCAACTTGTCCATTGGCCTGGGGATGGTACCCGGACGTGAGGCTTACGTTAACCTGAAGCATTTGGAAGAAGGCTGCCCAGACTCGAGAGGTGAATTGGGGACCCCTATCGGATACGATATCGTCGGGCAGCCCGTAGAACCGGAACACTGAGTTGCAGAGGTGTTCGGCCGTCTGTAGGGCAGTGGGAAGTTTGGTGAGTGGGATTAGGCGGCAGGCCTTAGAGAAACGGTCTACCACAGTGAGGATGGTGGTGTAACCGTTGGAAGAGGGCAAGTCGGTGACAAAGTCAACAGCGATATGTGACCAGGGGCGCTGTGGAATTGGAAGTGGTTGAAGTAGACCGGCGGGCAGTAGTCGAGACGCCTTCTGGGCGTTACAGTTTTGGCACTGTTGGACGAACTGGGTGGCAAATACCTCGTTGATAAAGGACTGGAAGACCGCTGGACTGTTCGCCAGGCCGAATGGCATAACTAGATATTCATAGTGCCCCGTGCAGGTGGAAAAGGCGGTTTTCCACTCGTCTCCCTCGCGAATGCGGATCAAGTTATAGGCACACCGCAGATCCAGTTTGGTGTAGACTCTGGCTTTGCGAAGGAGCTCCAGGGCGGCAGGCACTAAGGGTAGTGGGTAGCGGAATTTGGTCGTGCAGTCATTGAGAGCTCTATAATCAATGCAGGGTCGGAGACCGCCGTCTTTCTTCTGAACAAAGAAAAAACCTGCCGATGCAGGGGACGTTGAAGGCCGAATGAAGCCTTTCACCAATTCCTCCTCGATATATCTTCGCATGGCCTCGGTCTCAGGTTGAGAGAGCGGGAAGATGCGACCCCTGGGAGTAACAGCCCCTGGCACCAGATCAATGGCACAATCATTGGCGCGGTGAGGAGGAAGCCTTGAAGCCTTCGTTTTGCTGAAAGCCTCTGACAGATCGTGATATACAGATGGAAGATGATTCGTAATAGTGTACTCTTGGGGCTCAGTGATACTCAGGACTGGTAAGGGTGTAACAGTGGTGAGACAGGTAGTATGACAGTTCCTCCCCCAGCAGATGATTTGACCAGTTGCCCATTGGATATGAGGATCGTGCTTACGGAGCCAGGGCAGGCCCAGAATGACAGGTGTGTGTGGAGCATGTAATACGAAAAATTGAATGGTCTCACGGTGAAGGGCACCAGTCTGCATGCGAACTTCCTGAGTGATGTGGGTGACCAGGCCAGAGCCTAGCGGCCGCCCATCGACTGCTTCGACTGAGAGGGGACAAGAACAGGGAATCAGAGCAATCTTGTGACGCCTGGCATAATCTCGGGACATGAAGTTCCCAGCGGCCCCAGAATCAATTAAGGCGGACGTAAACACTGCTTGGCCATTAATCATGAACTCAAGGGGTACAGAGACACAGGAATTGGGATTGAGAGAATCAATAGTTAGACTCACCGGTGCTACATCTCTCAGAGGTGGTCGTGTGGGACAGTGGAGACGAAAGTGGCCAGCCCCTCCGCAGTACAGACATAGATTCTGAGACCTTCTTCTCTCCTTCTCCTCTGGAGTCAGGCGGGAGGTATTTATCTGCATGGGTTCGCTGGTCTCTGTTGACGCAGAGTGAGAACCTCGAGGGAAGGGAAAGTTGCGGATGGAAGACATAAGTCGCTGGCCGGGACGACGAGCTCGCATGAGGTGGTCTATTTGGATAGATAAGTGAATGAATTGATCAAGGTCCTTTCCCTCATCGCGACAGGCTAGCTCGGCTTGCAGCTCATGGTTTAAGCCTCGCCGGAAGACCACCTTCAATGCATTGTCGGTCCAGTCCGTCTGAGCCGCGAGGGTGCGGAATTCGAGAGCATAATCAGCGGCTGTTGACCGACCCTGCACGATTTCCAGGAGACGGTCCTCCGCTCCCTTACCCTCCTTGGAATGTTCGAAGACCGCCCGAAACTTCTGAAGGAAATCAGCAAAGGTGGGGAAGGAGGAACCATCCGGTCGCCATACTGCTGTGAACCAATCGAGGGCGCGACCGGTGAGCAGCGAGAATACTAAGGCGATTTTGCTGTCATCAGTGGGATGAGACATGGGTTGTTGGGCCAGATACATTGTGCACTGGAGGATAAAACCCTTGCAATTACTTGGGTTTCCGTCGTACTTCTCGGGAAGAGCAAGACGGGGGTTGGAACCCGCGGAGGGTTGAGGCTCAGGAGCGCGCGGCGCGGAAGGAGGCGCGGGGCCCGAAGATGAGTCGGCGGATGAGGTTTGTAACGCTCGGACCGCTTTAATTAACTCCTCAGTTAGCGTGGTTAAGTGGTTTAACTGGTGATGGTGAGCCGCGAGCTGATTGGCTTGAGCAGAATAAGCGGCTGACCACGTAGATACCGTTGCTGGATCTTCGTCCGGCGAAGTATTCTGTTGTGAGTCATCAGATACAGTCAGATCCATTTGCAACAGTTTATTGAGGAAAAGCAGAGTCAACAGGCAAGGGTCCAGTACCAGCGAGAATCAATGGAATAGAGCAGACAGTAGCATAAAGGAAACCAGGCAGGAGATCTGGGCAGGCAGCAGACAGGATGAGATCCAGAGAACAGGCAGTAGGGTCAGTGGGCAGGCAGCAGACAGGAGAAGATCCAGAGAACAGGCAGTAGGGTCAGTGGGCAGGCGGCAGACAGGAGAAGATCCAGAGAACAGGCAGTTGGTCAAACACACAGGCAGGATCACAATCGGGGAAAGCGCTTGGAATTGAACACAATGGTGAAACAATACTTCGCAGTGACCAAGCAGTGAGCGTGAGAATATATAAGGCTGGGGATGAGGTGCAGCTGTGAGTGTGATCATTATCCACAGGTGAGGGTGTAATCAGTGCCTGAGTGAAGCATGGTGGGATTTGTAGTTCCAGAACCCGTCAGTATTCGGGAGAGCTCGACCTTTGTGTGTGAACGGGGAAACTAGCGGTCGTGACACCTTCACTGGTTACCAATCAAGTATAGAATTCATTTTTAAATTCTGGTTCTTACTTTTAGAGCCTTGCATGGCCAAGTCCCTACCTACATCACTGACCTGATACAGCTACATACTCCTACCCGGAGCCTCAGGTCTTTAGATCAGATGTTATTAGTTGTTCCCCGTACTCATTTTAAAACTAGAGGGGACCAGTCATTCCAGGCAGTCGCTCCCAGGCTGTGGAATGCTTTGCCTCTTGTTTTACGTTGTGCGAATTCAGTTGATTCTTTTAAAAAACAACGGAAGACTTTGCTCTCCAAGCAGGCTTTTGGTTAGTTGAGGGGTATGACTTATTTTCTATGTAAGTACATAGTACTTAAAGCCACTTAATATAAAGTGGGACCCATTTTTGTAATGATAAGGCATGTAGATTTGATGTTATTAGCCGCTGAAATTTGATTGGCTGCTGGCAGCCATGTTTTTGTTAAGTATCGGAGTCATATTAGAGGCTATGTCAGGATGTCCACCAAAGAAGATGCATACTAACTTCATGGATCATACAGTTGTTATAATGGTTATTTAACTAGGAATTGGTGGAATTTTATAAAACTTGTTCTGCATCCTCAAAATGACATGTGGGACTTCAGGCATTTTGGCATTTCCTTCTCCCTAGTCTTCCTCCAGACTCTGGCACCTTGATTTCCGAATGCCATGCAAAATTTGCTTTCATCCGAAAAAAGTATTTTGGACCACTGAGCAATAGTCCATTGCTGCTTCTCTGTAGCCCAGGCCAGGCGCTTCTGCCGCTGTTTCTGATTCAAAAGTGGCTTGACCTGGGGAATGCGGCACCAGTAGCCCATTTCCTGCACACGCCTGTGCACGGTGGCTCTGGATGTTTCTACTCCAGACTCAGTCCACTGCTTCCGCAGGTCCCCCAAGGTCTGGAATCGGTCCTTCTCCACAATCTTCCTCAGGGTCCGGTCACCTCTTCTCGTTGTGCAGCGTTTTTTGCCACACTTTTTCCTTCCCACAGACTTCCCACTGAGGTGCCTTGATACAGCACTCTGGGAACAGCCTATTTGTTCAGAAATTTCTTTCTGTGTCTTACCCTCTTGCTTGAGGGTGTCAATGATGGCCTTCTGGACAGCAGTCAGGTCGGCAGTCTTACCCATGATTGGGGTTTTGAGTAATGAAACAGGCTGGGAGTTTTTAAAAGCCTCAGGAATCTTTTGCTGGTGTTTAGAGTTAATTAGTTGATTCAGATGATTAGGTTAATAGCTTGTTTAGAAACCCTTTTCATGATATGCTAATTTTTTGAGATAGGAATTTTGGGTTTTCATGAGCTGTATGCCAAAATCATCAGTATTAAAACAATAAAAGACCTGAAATATTTCAGTTGATGTGCAATGAATCTAAAATATATGAAAGTTTAATTTTTATCATTACATTATGGAAAATAATGAACTTTATCACAATATGCTAATTTTTTGAGAAGGACCTGTACATACACTGTGTATATATACTGACATACTGGTGCTGGCATACTCTAGTCTATACAATACCCTTCTAGGCTCACTGTTGGCTGATTCAGAGGTTGATGCCGACCATTTTTGGGTTGATATCATTGTAGTCTTTAGTTCACAACACTTAAGTGCCACCTCAGTTATCACCGAGTCAGTCTTATGCTACGTCTCAATTCGCCTATTTTTACTACAGCCTAAAAGTACTCTTTTTGTGAAGAAAAAGTACATACTTTTGAGTGTGTTGCTGAAGAGTAGACAAACTTTGGGACATTCTATCATGTCATAAAATAGCATCTTTAACGTTTGCTCTCTGTCGTTTAGTTAAACACCCACTCATCCTGTCACGTAAACTGACCTGTCAATCATCTTGTCAAAGATAAAATCCTCCACATTTAATTTAATTTAATTTCCTACTGTATTGAAGAGAAATAAAGTAGGACTTTGATCTGCCAGTCACGGGTCTTTCATGTGGAGACTCTCCTCATAGTCATGCATAACAATACATTTAAAAGTTAATGGCCAAACGGATCTTTTTAAAAGTTCACGTTGTTGTTGCAGATGAAATATAACATGAATAGCATTACATAAATATTTTTTATCAGCTTAAATGTTGATTATTTGTCACTCAAACCCTTTTATCTAAATCTCTCTGCTCAACCATCGGTCGCCCACATCCGCCATGTTTTGCAGTTTTCTGAACACTTTTTACTTGTGTTTGTATTTCTGGTCTGGATCCTCCTCCAAAGCGCAATTGGTTATGGGCTATATTATCTGTTATAGTGAGCACAGAAACACACAGAAACACATCCACCGGATATAGTAGACCATCTGGGGACTTCTGGCATAGGCTTTTCAACATACTATGCTTTGGGACACACTTATTTTAATCTCGCATACTGTTTAGGATGATAGTATGGACATTGAGACACCATGAGTCTTTGCTAAAAGTTGCATTTCGATTCTTAATAAATAGCTCATACTCTACAAGATAATCCCAATTCTCCCCTACCGACAATAATAGGTAAAGTCCTGATTATCCTGATGGTTCTACAGATTATTTTATCAGATTTTCCTGTGGTGTGAGGTGTGTTAAGAGAGATTAAATTTGTTTGGAAGGACATTGGGGCCAACATGTTTAATATTTAGGATCAGAAATCCTGTTGTGTGAGGGTGTCACTGCGCATGCACTCTGTAGATTGTCACGTGGAACCAAACAATACCCAATCTGAAAGCGTGCTGATGGAAGACGGAAGAATAATAGCGACTTCATCCAAATTTCTTTTTTCCCGCAAGTTTTCTGTAAAAAGCAGTCCAAACACAATGAACACATTTCTTCTTGCCAGTCGTCCGCCATGTTTGTTTACTCAAAAGTCATTTTTGACCGCAAAAGAGATTTTTGCAAGATTTCCCATGTTCACAGTCGGGAATGGTTTACATTGTTAGTGAATCTGTTAGTGTGTGGTGTGCTGTCTTGGTCACACCACGGCAGAAATGGAAAGAGTAATAAAATATTCTACTCAAGTAAAAGTACTACTACTTCAATGAAATTTTACTTAAGTACAAGTAAAATTACTGGTCTAAAAATCTACTCAGGTAAAAGTAAAAAGTAGCTCATTTAAAATTTACTCAAGTAAAAGTTACTGAGTTACTTTTTTTAACAGTGGGGGGTGGGTGAACAGTGGGTGGGGTGGGGGGACTCTCCCGTGTAGGGTTGTAATGGTATGAGATTTTTACAGTATGATAACGTCTCAGAAAATATCACGTTTCACAGTATTAATCAATTATTAAATAAACGGTGTTATTAAATTATGGTTATTATTATTATCATCAGTTAAAATGACAGTTAAATTAAAGAAACAGTTTTTTTGGGGGGTTGAACAAATGCTTTTATTATAACAAACTTGAAACCATTTGTTTGTTTTGTATATTAAAATTTCAATAGAACATGTCTAATCAATTAAATTCAATAATTGATAATGAATTAGATTAACAACTCATTTTTAACATTAATAATTTATTTCATTTTTTAAGAATAATGTAGTCCTATGAAATGTATTTTATTAATAAAATGAATGTTTCTTTTTATGATTTAATCCAAATATATTATCAAAAACGGTGGCAATCAAATGAAAATTTAAACTTGTGTCGTTTTATTTTTTGGGGAAGAGCTGCAAAAAATAGATTTACTAAATTAAACCATGGACAAAAAAATAAATGCCTTAATTAATGTTTAAATAAATTGTATTATTATTGTTGTTGTTATTATTATTATTTTGAGAAGTACGTTCTATTGTATATATAAATAATATATAAATAATAATAAATAAGTAATATATTTCTGTCATAATTTCTCCTAGTTAAACCAAACTTTTATTTTGACGGGTTGTAGTGAAGACCTGTTTCAAAGTGTAAGCCTATTTGACAGTGGTTTTTCTCAAATAAAATGATGAAAATTCTCATTAGGCGTTCTCTCAGAGCAGCTCTGGAAATGTTCATGTATACATCATGTATTCAAATTGTTTGTGAGACGTTGAAAACAGCATGAGTATGTAGTAGACAAAGTGGAGCAGATCATTCACACCGATTCACAGAAACTCAGAACCAGCAGGTTATATATTTACATAGCAGTATTGTTGTGCTTAAATATTCACAGACCATGTCGCGATTGGATTTATTGCACAGTTCTACTTTCCATGTATTCATCCATCCATCATTTTGCGTGTTCTACGTGACATCTTCTGCGTTATGTAAATTCCATTTTCATGACTGGATTCCCTCTGCATCACGTAAATCATTCGGCCTTACGTTATAATCGGGATTCGGGACATACCTTTATCTGCAGGAGGGATGGTGTCCTATGTATCCTCCTTTTGCAGCCACTTTGTGTCCACATTTTTTGCAAGTTGGATATTTATCCTCGAGGACAACCACACTTTTTTCTACATCCAAAGTATTTACATACTGGCCATAATTCGCTTCATAAGAATTCAAGGGCGCTTCGCTTTCAGCTTCAGCTGGGTCTGCATCACCTTTTTTGCGTGTTTGTTCTCCCGCCCTTGAATCAATGCAGTAGTTTCCGGAGTGTGATTTTTTTTTCTCCCTTGTATTATTATTTTTTACTCAGTAACGGATATGATTTCAAATGTAGCGAAGTACAATACTTCAAACAAAACGTACTTAAGTAAAAGTAAAATTACAGATTTTAAAAACTACTTAAAAAAGTAGAAATACACAAAAAAACGACTCAATTACGTAACGCGAGTAAATGTAATTCGTTACTTTCCACCTCTGCACCACGGCACTCTACACACTATTGAAACAAAACTGTTAAATCTATGATTTTTTTATCGTCATGTTTATGGTCTCTCACATTTTGAATCAGGGTTTTATATATATATCCTAAATAGTAGCAGTTCTACACTAACCTGCAATTTCCGCTGGTTTCAAAACACACACCACAATGGATATTACCTGCCATTTATTTTCACTTAAATGTAATGCTTTAAAGGGGTCATCGGATGCAAAATTCACTTTTATATGGTGTTTGCATATAAATGTGTCTTTGCAGTGTGTGGAGACAACCACCATATAATGAAAAAAATCCATTCGCTCCTTTATTTTTTATCCTCAAAAAGCCTAAACACTCTCAATAATGAAGACGTTTGGATTTTCTGAGCAATATGATGGCTTATTTATGATGTCCTTTAACAGTTGGAGACATATCCTTGGAAAAACTCCTGAGATCCAAAAGCTAATGCCAACGTATTGGCATTGTGACTTACCTATGATGACTTGAAAACTGACTGCGGGCATTTCACTCATGTTGGAGGCATCAACATCATATTTGCATAGGCCGTACTATTTGAATTCATGATTGGTTGACTGCCAAATTAAAATATCCTATTAAACAGAACGATAAACTAACGTTATTATAATGGTAATTTCAAATAAGAGTTTCTGTTCAAAAGGATTAATTTTGTTTATGTTCCTGATAAGATTTAGTTTGTTTCTGGGTTTTGTTTTCATTCCTTGAACCAGTTCAGAGCCTTGGCAAGAAGCCCACTACATTAATTATGCCTTTGCATGCTATCAAAAAACGTCTACTTCCCACAAGTCGTGATTACAAGCTTGTCGTATTCAGGTGCTTTGTTGTTGGAAAAAATAGGGGATCATGGAGGACAGCAGAAATCTTATTAAAGCCAAAATCTATTGAAGATATTTAATTTTTAATAAAATGTAGCATCCTATTCGTTGACAACCATATAAACATTCACCGTGCTCTATAGATAGTCAGCTTGCTGATCTGAGATCAAAATTATCTCAGAGTTTCCCAATAGTAAATATGACTTGAGAGGGCTTTCATGTCCAATTTCCGCCTAGGAAACTCATATATGATAATATTGAAAGCGCGTGAAGGCAGCATACTGTAAGTCCATTTGACCACGCAATTCCTTTGAATCTACTGATCCTTCACCACAGTTCTCATTAATTTATCTCCTGAAGCACATAAAACACTACTGGTAATTATTCAATTACTCTCAGGGTTATGTCACTTCTGTCTAGTCTATTTCTTGGTTTTGTGAGGGAGTCCTGACACTCCTGTTTTGTCTTGTCTGTGTGCCTTGTTTCATGTGCTTTCATGTCATGTTTTGTCTTGTGCTGTACTGCATGCAGCTTGTGTTTATCACTGGCTGCATGCTTTCATGTTTTCATGTTTTGTGTGAACACGTGGCTTATGGGTGTTCTCATTGGCTGCGTGTTCATGTCTCGTTTTGTGTTAGCACATGGCTTGTGATTTGTTTTACTGGCCATGTGCTTGTGTTTAAGTCATGTTTGGTGTGAGTACATGGCTTGTCATGTATGTTTCCTTGTGCCATGTTCTCCTGTCGATTGTCTAGTCCCTTCCATCTGTTTACCTGATTATTGATTAATTTGCCCCACCTGTCTTCCCTCGTTACCTCCTTTGTTTGCTCCCCATATTTATTCTCCTTGTGTTTGCAGTCCTGTGCTTGTTTGTCGTCATATGTACACTTTGTGTTTCCCTGCTGTGTGCTTCTTTCAAGTCAAGTTGTTCAAGTCTGTCTTGTTTTCCCCCTCGGGGTAGTTTTTATTGTATGTTTTGTTTTATTTTATTATCATTAAAAGTCCATCAACTCTGCACCTGAGTCCTCGCTCCTTTCACCACCCCCACACCTGACAGAACGAACCAGCCAAAAGAGGACTCAGCAGAAAAATGGGCATCTTCCTTTTCCCAACTCCGCTCAGCAGATGAATCAACCCCAGCAAACTCCTTTCTCTTCGACAAGGGGGAGCCAGTGTGAAGGAGTTTGCTCACTAGTTCGTGTTTGTAGCGGAGGGGCTCAACATCAGCGACGCAGTGCTCAATGACATTTTGAACAACTGCCTTAACTAGCCTGCCCGTGCCTGGGAGATGGGAATGCTGGGGATACTGTCATTCTGGCAGTTTGTGGGATATGTGTACAACCGTAGAGAGGAGGGTGGCCTTCCTCCTCTTGGCCCACCTCCCATTCACCTCACAAACTGCCATGTCCCCAGTCCTCCGATGACCCCTTCGGGGAGAGGAAGGATGAAGAACAGGTCCGCCTTATCTGCCTCCTACCCAGTGGTGGCCGAAGAGGCTGCAGCGCCCCCAGTGGTGGCCAAAGAGGCTGCAGCACCGACGCTCTCGTAAACGGAGGAGGCCAACAAGGCCTCATAAGCCACGTGTTCACACAAAACCCCACAAGGTCCCACAAGGCCTGGAGGCCATGCCCAAGCTCCTTGCCCTGCCGGCTCCGTCCATGCTGCCTGTCATGCCGTCTCCACTCAAGCTCCTGGAGGCCGCCCTTCCAGAGTTTCGTCTCGTCGTGGCCACCCATCCAGAGCCTATTCACGTCATGCCTGCCAAGCCTGGGTATCTTCACGTCAGTTCTGTCGATCCTTAGCTTCTTCACGTCAAGCCTGCCGAGCCAGAACTTCCTTACGTCATGCCTGCCGAGCCAGAGACCGTGACGTTATGTCTGCCGAGCCAGAGACCATGCACTTCAGGTCTGCTGAGCCAGAGACCGTTCACACCAGGTCAGCCGTGCCTGTGTCTTCGGACAAGATAGCCTCTGTCCCTGAAGCGTCGGCTCCGTCCTGGACCCCTGCTCGTCCTGCTCCGCCCTGGACTCACGCTCCACCCTAAACTCTTATTACACTGTATTTAGCACAAACTCTGCTACAGTATTATGTCAGCAGCATGTATGTAAAAGTTTGTAGTTTTGAGATAGTGACGTTTATGCGTGGTTTGTGAAAAAACAAAAAGAAATTGTCACTGAAATAAGGTCATAAAACTCATACTTATTATTTCTTCACAAGACTTTGGAAAATTTTATCACATAGCCTAGAGTATTTGCTCCAAAACTATGTGAAAATCATCCTGACTATTCATTCAGATAAGACAATAAAGTCATTTAAAATTTGTATGACATGTTTTGTGTAAGAAAGCTTCATGCGAAGGGGCGTGATCTCTCATTAATATGAATGCATTTTACACCTGAGAAAGACAAAGACTATCCCCTAATGGCCCTATCAGGTGCTATCAGGCCCTATCAACATGAGGAGCCTTGCACAAAGAATGAGGAGATTTAAAAAATAATGGATTTTTATTGTTTGGATTTATTTACAACACAACATAATCCAAAGATACACAACAAAGGACAAAAAAACACATTATTGAACACATTGACCTAAAGACAGAGACTTGAACAGTCACATAACTTTTTGCCATTCCTGAAACATAGTAGGCCTACATACCTGTCATTTCCAGGGTGTTTGATTTTTTCATTTCACCATGTTCATGTACCGAGACTCATGTGAATGTTGAAGTCAACAGGACTCATCCAGTGGCATCTGGTCCCTGTAAAAAAAAAAAAAAAGAAATAACTGTGAACATGGTGATATCAAGATAAACTAAAGGCTGCATGATTTTGGGAATACATTTTAGATTTTTCTGGTTAAAATTGCGATTTAAAATGTACAAAATACACACACATACATTATATATAAAATGAGCACCAGGTTGGTTGTGCATTGTAGGCATACACTCACCTAAAGGATTATTAGGAACACCATACTAATACTGTGTTTGACCCCCTTTCACCTTCAGAACTGCCTTAATTCTACGTGGAATTGATTCAACAAGGTGCTGAAAGCATGCTTTAGAAATGTTGGCCCATATCTTGCAGTTGATGGAGATTTGTGGGATGCACATCCAGGGCACGAAGCTCCCGTTCCACCACATCCCAAAGATGCTCTATTGGGTTGAGATCTGGTGACTGTGGGGGCCATTTTAGTACAGTGAACTCATTGTCATGTTCAAGAAACCAATTTGAAATGATTCGATTTTTGTGACATGGTGCATTATCCTGCTTGAAGTAGTCATAAGAGGTGGGTACATGGTGGCCATAAAGGGATGGACATGATCAGAAACAATGCTCAGGTAGGCCGTGGCATTTAAACAATGCCCAATTGGCACTAAGGGGCCTAAAGTGTGCCATGAAAACATCCCCCACACCATTACACCAATACCACCAGCCTTCACAGTGGTAACAAGGCATGATGGATCCATGTTCTCATTCTGTTTACGCCAAATTCTGACTCTACCATCTGAATGTCTCAACAGAAATCGAGACTCATCAGACCAGGCAAAATTTTTCCAGTCTTCAACTGTCCAATTTTGGTGAGCTCTTGCAAATTGTAGCCTCTTTTTCCTATTTGTAGGGGAGATGAGTGGTACCCGGTGGGGTCTTCTGCTGTTGTAGCCCATCCGCCTCAAGGTTGTGCGTGTTGTGGCTTCACAAATACTATGCTGCATATCTCGGTTGTAACGAGTGGTTATTTCAGTCAAAGTTGCTCTTCTATCAGCTTGAATCAGTCGGCCCATTCTCCTCTGACCTCTAGCATCAACAAGGCATTTTCGCCCACAGGACTGCTTCATACTGGATGTTTTTCCCTTTTCACACCATTCTTTGTAAACCTTAGAAATGGTTGTGCGTGAAAATCCCAGTAACTGAGCAGATTATGAAATACTCAGACCGGCCCGTCTGGCACCAACAACCATGCCACACTCAAAATTGCTTAAATCACCTTTCTTTCCCATTCTGACATTCAGTTTGGAGTTCAGGAGATTGTCTTGACTAGGACCACACCCCTAAATGCATTGAAGCAACTGCCATTTGATTGCTTGATTAGATAATTGCATTAATGTGAAATTGAACAGGTGTTCCTAATAATCCTTTAGGTGAGTGTATATGTGTACTGTAGGCTACACACTTGCCTATAAGGCACAACCAACCTGGTGTTCATTTTATGTGTAGGGCTGCATAAAATAGCAATAACAATAGCCTATACCAGGCGGCCTATAAATCGTTAAAAATGAACACTTCTGAAACACTACACTAGAGAAAAATGTATAGATCATATGTTCAAATGTTTCCATTCGTTATGACGTTATGAAATGAGATTGCCTATTGTTTGGCGTGTTTTGCTTTACAAACGCACAGCGCGACTGACTGAAACTCACAGCACATGTAGAGAACATTTACTGAAGCGATTGAGCCGCTCCAAACTATGAAACATTATTGTTACCACATATACATATCTACGTTTGAGCAGATACCCACAAAAACAGTATTTATCAGTAAACACTTTCCTAAACATTATATTCACCATATTAGAGTAAACACTCATAAGATACTTGTATATCATGCTGTCTTTTATTATCCTCATGTCGTGTACATGTATATAAATTTAAAATTAGGTTTCCTGTTTTTTCTCCAATCTCATTTCACAACGTACGTTTTAGTCTGGCACCAGTTTGACTAGTTGCGCAATGTAAAATGTATAACAATAACATTATGAGTGGATGTCTTACCTTAAAAATAATTCTTCTATTTCCTCTGAGGTAAATTCAAGGTGCTCAGCACAACACAGCACAAACACAGTCTTCTAAACTCGATGTAAAGCAGAGGAGTAGGCTACTGAAGTCCCTGATTCTTTGCTTTGAGGTGACGAGGGCATTTTCAGGTCTGCTCCTTTACGTGGATCATTTGCATGTCAATCGCTCTTGCGCGCGTGGTTGTGGTCACATTAGAGTTAATTAGGACGCGTTTGAGAAACTATACATGTCGTTGCTTTCATACTGATTACTTAAACAGAGAATATTTGCTTTTGATATAATTTACATCATTTAAAAATAAAGAGTTTCCAAGCTTTGTAAAGACATACATTTTAAGTCTGTCTGACAAACATAAGCTGAGTTACAGATCATTTTCTGTCGCGTTTCAGAATGAACTTCACATTGGGAGAGACGGCAGAACGCGCATCATGTTTATTTTCTTTATTTTACGAAAAACACAACATTTTGTTTTTATCATGAGTGTACACAAATAAAAGAAGACAATTGACAGTTTTAAATTATGTATAACACTTATATGTAAAGATCAAAATCAACAGAGTATTTTGAGTCTCCTTTGCACTGATAAGAAAAAAAGTCAGCTGGTATCGCCCGCGATACTGCCGACCCCAGAGGGTTAAAGATGCCTCGCCCATGCACTTCTGGTTGCGATAGACTCGTCTCCTATGGGCACGAGCGCTGTCTGATGTGTTTGGGCATTGATCACGCTAGAGCAGCGCTCGTGGATGACTCATGTTCTCTCTGTGGGAACATGACCATCGCAACACTAGTCGAGACTCAGTGATCTCGCAAGAGTGAAAGTCCCCCTCATCCACACCCCGATCTAGTGTCTCCACGAGAGGCTCTACTTCGGCTGGTGGCCAGGGTGACCTAAGGGTGACGGTGTGGAACAAGGCGCTGACTATCCATCCGTGCCCCACGCCCCCCACTCCAGTGTTGCAATCCGCGAGTGTTCAGGGGATTTCCGCGGGACCATCTTCGGGTGCCCTGCGGGTTTCCTTTGGCGCTCCAGAGGAAGACTCCATGTCTATTGCAGCATCACAAGGTGGGTCTGAATCTTCTGGAAGTGAAAACTCGTCACAGCTGCCACCTTCCGGTGTGCATACGGCTGTGCCTGAGTCTGATCCAGAGATGACGGCCATGCTTTCCCGGGCAGCCGCAAGCATCGGTTTAGAGTGGACCCCTCCACCCTGTCCCGAGCGCTCGCGGCTGGACGATTGGTTTTTGGGTGCGGCCGCCGTCCCCAGTCTGCGGCCAACCCCAATACCTTTCTTCCAGGACGTGCATGATGAGATCTCAAAGTCCTGGAAGACCCCCATGTCTTCCCGTGACCGCTCGCTGATCTCATCCGCCTTCTCTTGGCGAGCCTAAGCACCCATCCAAAGCCTGTAGATTTTCGTCCACGTTAGTGGCGACTTCTTACCGAGCGGTGGGACAGGCAGCTGCTTCTCTGCATGCCATGGCCACTCTCCAGGTCTACCAGGCCCAGATGCTCAAGGACATGCACGAGGGTAGGACAGACCCAGGGCTCTTCAATGAGCTGCGCGGTGCCACCGATCTCGCTCTCTGGGCGAAGAAGGTGACCGCACGCTCCCTAGGTTTGGTGATGTCCACTGCCGTGGTCCAGGAGAGACATCTCTGACTGAACCTGGCCGACATGCGGGATGCCAAGCGGTCCCGGCCGGCCTTTTCGGCGATGCAGTCGGTGCAGGATTTTGCCCAACAGTTCTCCACTGCTCAGAAACAGACTGAGACCATCAAAAATAATTCTGCCCCGACTGCCCTCTGCTGCCTCCACCCAGCCGACCGGGCAGAATCCTCAGTCTGTTCGCCACCGAGGGTGCCCTCCTGCGGCTCCAGCCCCTCCCGCCCGGCTCAAGCAGCAGCCTCCACCCGGGCCTGGTCGCGGAGGAAGCCGTAAGAAGGCACCCCAGCCCTCTCCAGCCCAGCCCCCTGCTAAATGCCGGACCAAGCAGCGCTCCTGAGACGGGCTGCTCAGGAATGATGATGGTCACTTCTCAGGAGATGGTAGCAGGACAACTCCTTCCCCCGGGGGAGAATCTTTTGTTCTCCACTCCCCGCTGCTCACCCCCGGGTGGGCAGCACCCTAAAGTGGTTAAAGAAAGAAGTGACACATCCATCCCTGAGCACACAGAGTTCTCGGACGACACGGTGCGCCGCCCCCGAGCCGTGCACCCCTCGTCCTCCTCTGTCACAGAGTCGGATGACAGTGCGTGCCGTCCCCGGACTGTACCGCTCTCATCCTCCTCTGTCGCCAGACCCTGGCAGAGCAGACCCCCGCGGAACATTCTTCTTTCCCTGGTCTCCTCTGTCAGGACGCGGTCAATGACTGTGGCCCCACACCGGGCCGCTATGCCGTCCACATCCGGGTCAGTCATTCCGCCTCGCTGCACCTCCGAGGGGACGTCTGTGGTTTGGATGACCCCGCTGGCACAGTTCTTGGGAGCCTGGCTAGAGCTTCCCAACCTGTCCTGCTGGGTCGCTCGAACGATCAGGCTCGGCTACGCGATTCAGTTCACGCAGTCTCCTCCCTGCTTCAGGGGAGTCCGCTCCACTGTAGTCAGTGGCAATGCCCCTATCATGAAAGCAGAGGTTGCTACCCTACTGGCGAAGGTGCGTTCGAGACTGTCGCTCCAGCCGAAATGAGGTCCTTTCTCGGAATGGACATCGACTCTGTCGCTATGTCCGCGCAGCTTACGAGTGACCGTGCACAGTTACTGCTGACTTGCCTGAGACAAGTCAAGGGCAAGAATGCGGTTCCACTGAAACTTTTTCAGAGGCTCCTGGGGCATATGGCATCTGCAGCGGCGGCAACGCTGCTCGATTGCTTCATATGAGACCGCTTCAGCTCTGGCTTCGCGACCGAGTCCCGAGGTGGGCATGGCAGCACGGCACCCTCCGAGAACCAGTTACTCCGACCTGCCATCAGACCTTCACCCCGTGGTCGAACCTCACTTTTCTACGGGCCGGAGTGCCCCTGGAACGAGCTTCCCGGCATGTTTTTGTCGCAAGGTCAGGGAGGACGAGGAGCAGGTCATTCTGGTCGCGCCGCATTGGCCCACCCGGACCTGGTTCTCCAAACTAGTATTCCTCGCGACAGAACCTCCCTGGCCAATTTCTCTGAGGAAGGACCTCCTTTCTCAGGGACGGGGCACCCTATGGCACCCTCGTTCTGATCTTTGGAACCTCCACGTGTGGCTCCTAGACGGGACGAGGCACGTTTGAGTACCCTACCACCAGCGGTGGTGGCTACCATCACTTCCGCTAGAGCGTCGTCCACGAGACACGCCTATGCGTTGAAGTGGAACCTCTTATTCAACTGGTGCTATTCTCACCGAGAAGACACCCGGAGATGTTCGATCAGTGTCGTGCTTTCCTTCCTTCAAGAAGGGTTGGAGTGAAGGCTGTCTCCCTCCACCCTGAAAGTGTACATTTTGTACATATTGCCGCACACCATGATACAGTGGAAGGTAAGTCTGTAGGGAAGCACGACCTGATCATCAGGTTCCTGAGAGGAGCGAGGAGACTGAACCCTCCTCGCCCTCCTCTCGTTCCCTCTTGGGACCTTTCAGTGGTTCTAACTGCCCTGCAGAGTGCTCCCTTTGAGCCTTTGCAATCAGTGGAGTTCCAGTCAATGAAGACAGTGCTCCTGGTTGCATTGGCCTCCATCAAGAGGGTAGGGGACCTGCACACATTCTCCGCTGACGAATTGACGGCCTGGATATGTGCCCAAGGTTCCCGTCACTCCCTTCCGGGGGAAGGGCTGAACCTGCAAGCGCTGCCCCTGGAGGAGGCAGACCCAGCCTTGGCACTGCTCTGTCCAGTACGTGCTCTCCACGCCTATGTAGACAGAACAAAGTGTTTCAGGACCTCAGACCAGCTCTTTGTCTGTTATAATAATAATAATAATAATACATTTTATTTAACAGCGCCTTTCTAAGCACTCAAGGTCGCTTTACAAATAATAAAAACAGGTACAGGGAACAGCAAAGTATAAACAAACAATTATGAAAAAGGACAAGAACAGTGCATTTACAAATAAGCAAGCTGGAACAGGTGGGTTTTGAGTCTGGTTTTGAACAGAGGGAGAGAATCGATACTGCAGAGGTCAGGTGGAAGTGAGTTCCAGAGCCGGGGAGCAGAGCGGCTAAAGGTTCTGCTCCCCATAGTGACAAGTCGAGCAGGGGGTACAGTGAGATGAATAGAGGAGGAGGATCTAAGGAAACGGGAGGAGGTGGGGATGTGAAGGAGGGCAGATAGATATGGAGGAGCAAGGTTGTGGATAGCTTTGAAAGTATACAGAAGGATTTTAAATTGTATTCTGAATTGAACCGGGAGCCAATGGAGCTGCTGAAGGACAGGGGTTATGTGATGAAAAGAGGGGGTTCTGGTAATGACACGAGCTGCTGAATTCTGAAGAAGTTGGAGTTTATGGAGAGATTTCTGTGGGAGGCCAAAAAGAAGGGAGTTGCAATAATCAAGGCGGGAGGTGATGAGGCTGTTAATAAGGATGGAGGTAGTGTGAGTGGTAAGGGAGGGTCGGAGGCGGTTAATGTTGCGTAGGTGGAAGTATGTAGACCGGGTAACATTATTTATGTGTGACTGAAAGGATAGGGAGGAATCGAGGATTACACCCAGACTCTTGACCTGAGGGGAGGGGGAGACCAAGGAATTATCAATGGGTAGTGTGAAACTATTGATTTTGGAAAGGGTGGATTTGGTGGCTACGAGGAGCAGCTCAGATTTATCACTGTTAAGTTTAAGGAAGTTTGAGGTGAACCAGTCTTTAATTTCAAATAAGCAGTTGGTAAGGGACAGAGGGGGGAGCGAGGAAGTGGGTTTGCTAGATAAATAGAGCTGGGTGTCATCAGCATAACAATGAAAATGAATATTGAATTTGCGGAAAATATTGCCAAGCGGCAGTAGTCAAGTCAAGTCAAGTCACCTTTATTTATATAGCGCTTTTTACAATACAGATTGTATCAAAGCAGCTTCACAGTGATAACATGAAAATAATATAACAGAGTTTGTTTCTAAAAGAAAATTGAGTCAACGTCCACCTTAAGCAAGGCAGATCAATAATATTATTGAATATTAAATGTCCCCAACTAAGCAAGCCAAAAGCCAAGGCAACAGTGGCAAGGAACCAAAACTCCATCAGGTGACAGAATGGAGAAAAAAACCTTGGGAGAAACCAGACTCAGTCGGAGGGCCAGTTCTCCTCTGGCCAACGAAGGAACAGTGCATGATTTATGATTCGGGCAGCATTACAAGTCAGATTGGATCGGAACATTTAGAATATTTATCCATTTCCATCTTTTGGAAGTCCAAGTAATCACGCCGGTGTTGAGACGAGTTGTTGAGGATCAGTGCCGTCCACCATAGAGGGTCCATTTCGCCGGTGTTGAGTCGTCTCTTCACAGGCTTTGTGATTGGCGTATCTGAAGTCTCTGTGAAAGGCTGGATACAAACTGGAGCTGACGAACGCCGTTTTTCTCGGGACTCGCGTCCCGAGATAACAGCAGAAAAGCAAAAAGGGAAAATAATTAGCGTAGCTGCTGTTCATAATGATTTCCATAACACGGGCGTAAATGATAAAAAACATGAAGACAGTGATTCTTGCGTCCCAGAGTCACCCCCCTCCGTCCCCCACTCAACTCAGCCCTGCTTACTGACCTCTACATCCCTCCTGCTGCTGAGACCCAACCACAATCTCACAATCTCTCCGCAACCCAACCATACGCGCCGACCCGTTTGACTAAGGCTGTCGAGCCCCACTGTCGTCGTTAATGCAGGTTCAGTGGCAACGGTTCCGTATGGCATACCAACTACCGCAAAACGACTCGGTTACTAACGTAACCTCGGTTCCCTGAGAGGAGGGAACGAGTATTGCGTAAGTAGCTTACGCTATGGGAAAACTCCTTTTCTCGAGAATATTGAAGTCTTTATGTAAAACGCATTGCAGCTGCACAGCTGACAGCAATGAACGAAGGCAGCTCGGTCATTGGCTGTGCTGCGGCAACTTGCTCGAACCAATGACGGGGCGACTCTGAATGCGCGACCAATGAGCGCGCTTCGCGCCCGCGCGCGTCAGAGCCCGCCAAGATGGGCGTGGCCAAGAGCTATATATTGGGCGCCCCGTCATGAGAGTTCTTTAGGTTAAAACGACTGAAGCGAACTAACCAAGCACAAGCACGGCAGCTTACGCAATACTCGTTCCCTCCTCTCAGGGAACCGAGGTTACGTTAGTAACCGAGTCGTTCCCTTTCGAGAGGTCTCTCCTATTGCGTAAGTAGCTTACGCTATGGGAACACCATGCAAAACGCCGTGCGTGCTGAACTTCGCCTTATGATAGCCAGAGGCAGGTGCCTGAGCTAAAAAAGCAAAGTTATCATCCAACTAGCCGGCAGAGGCGAGCTTTATATGTGGGAAAGAATACAGAGCGGCTAGAAGGCGCTCAGTGTGACACAAGCACATACATAATCTAGATACGAACTCGTAGTTCAACTAGCATCATGCTGATAGTACATTGGAATGCAGTGTCGGGACCTGTAGGTTGTAGAACCTGATAAATGTGGACGGTGAGGCCCAGCCTGCCGCCGCACAAATATCCTCGATCGGTATCCCGCTCGACCATGCCCAGGAAGAAGCCACACTCCTGGTGGAGTGTGCTTTGACTCCCCAGGGGCATTGAAGTCCCTTAGCTTCATAAGCCAGCGCTATAGCTTCAACTATCCAGTGAGAGATTCTCTGCTTTGAAACGGCGGAACCTTTCGTACGGCCGCCAAAGCATACAAACAGTTGTTCTGTCTGTCTGAATAGGGCAGAACGCTCCAAATACACTCTGAGAGCCCTAACGGGGCAGAGTAGATTAGCGTCGTGTTCGTCTGCTGGGGACGATAGCGCAGTTAGGGAGATAACCTGTGCTCTGAAGGGAGTGGTGAGCACTTTAGGAATATACCCATGTTTCGGTCTAAGGACGACCCTGCAGTCGTTAGGTCCGAATTCTAGGCAGGCAGCGCTTGTCGAAAGCGCGTGCTGGTCGCCCACTCTCTTGACCGAGGCGAGTGCCAGCAAGAGCGCAGTCTTGAGCGAGAGCTGTTTAAGGTGCACGGTTCGGAGTGGTTCGAACGGAGGCCCTTTAAGAGCGTCTAGGACAGTAGCTAGGTCCCAGATCGGCACTGAGGGGGGGCGTGAAGGGTTCATCCTCCTAGCGCCCCTTAGGAAACGAATAATTAGGTCGTTTCTTCCCAATGGACGTTCCATTACAGGGTCGTGTGATGCTGTGATGGCCGCCACATATACTTTGAGCGTGGAGGGGGCGCGGCCCGCCTCCAGAAGCCCTTGTAGAAAAGCGAGTACGTTCGTAATCTCGCATGTTTCAGGGTTCAGGCCCTTGGCATTACACCAGACACTGAACACTTTCCATTTCTGGGCATATAAGCGTCTCGTGGAGGGCGCCCGCGCCTCAGCGATGGTTTTTAGTGCTCCGCTCGTGAGGTTCCTGGGAACCCGTTGAGGGGCCATGCATGAAGGGCCCACAGATCGGGGCGGGGATGAAATATCATCCCGTTGGCCTGACTGAGGAGGTCTGGCCTCAGTGGAATCGGCCGTGGTGCAGATTGCATTTGCATCAGATCTGGAAACCATGTTTGGTTCTTCCAGAGTGGGGCTATCAGCAGCACTGCGTCTTTCTCCTCTCTGACCCGACTGATGACCTGCGGTAGCATCGCGATCGGGGGAAAGGCATATAAGGGACGGCTCGGCCAGCTCTGGGCGAGCGCATCCATGCTTTTCGTGAAGAAAAGAGGGCAGTGCGCGTTCTCCTTGGAGGCGAAGAGGTCGATCTCCGCTTTGCCAAAGGTTTTCCATAACCAGTGAATCGTCAGCGGGTTGAGAGCCCATTCTCCTGGGAGAATTTTGTCTCTGGATAGCATGTCCGCCCCCTGGTTCAGGGCACCTGGCACATGCGCTGCTCTCAGCGAGCGCAAGTTGTGCTGGGACCATAAAATGAGTCTCCTGGCCATTGAATGCATGGAGCTCGACCTGAGTCCACCCTGGCGATTTATGTACGATACTACCGTCATGTTGTCCGTTCGGACCAAGACGTGTTCGTTTCTCAGCTGTGGGAGCAGGGCTCTGAGAGCCAAAGCGACCGCTTTCATTTCCAGACAGTTTATGTGTAGGCGCTTCTCCGGGTTTGACCAAAAGCCGGAGACAGGCCTGCCCTCGTAAAGGGCCCCCCAACCTATTTTGGAGGCATCTGTCGTTATCATCTTTCTCCTTGTGTTCACACCCAGACTCACGCCTGACTGGTACCAGTCGGCGGCTTTCCAGTGCGTCAGGGCTTTTATACAGCCGTGGTTCGCTCTGATTAAAAGGTGGCCCGAACGCCACGCGTGAGTAGGGACGCGGCTCTTGAGCCAGCGTTGGAGAGGGCGCATATGCAACAATCCTAGCTGGAGTACGGCCGATGCTGAGGCCATGAGACCGAGCATCCTCTGAAACCGCTTGACGAGGGCGAGCGCGCCCGCCCTGAATGATGTTGCAAGGCGCCGGATGGTGAGCGCGCGCTCTGATGAGAGACGCGCTGTCATTTGCATCGAGTCTAGAACTATTCCCAGGAAAGAAATCCTCTGGCTGGGAGATAGTATGCTTTTTGCAAAATTGATTCTTAGACCCAGGCATTCTAAATGGCTGATAATCCAAGATCTGTGTGTTATTAACTGACTCTCTGATTGTGCTAGAATCAGCCAATCGTCGAGATAATTCAGTATTCGCACTCCCCTTCGCCTTAGGGGGGAAAGTGCTGCATCCATGCATTTCGTGAATGTACGGGGAGCCAGGGACAGGCCGAACGGAAGTACTGTGTACTGGTACGACTGTCCCTCGAAAGCGAATCTCAGAAACGGCCTGTGATGAGGCGCTATTGGAATGTGAAAGTAAGCATCTTTCAGATCCACTGAGAGAAACCAATCTCCTGGGCGTACTTGCGCGAGGATATGCTTGGTTGTTAACATTCTGAACGAGCGAATCATTAGTGCTTTGTTCAGGTGTCTGAGATCTAGGATGGGGCGGAGACCGCCATCCTTTTTCGGGACGAGAAAATAGCGGCTGTAAAAACCTGCCTCGCTCAGAGAGGGGGGAACAGTTTCCACAGCACCCTTTTCTATTAGTTTGCGCACCTCGGTGCGTAGAACATGTGAGCACTCTTTTCTCACTTTCGTCTCGACCACAGTCGTAAAACGTGGTGGTCTGCGAGCGAACTGGAGCGAGTATCCGTGCTTTACTATATTCAATACCCATTTCGGCATATCTGGAATATTTTCCCATGCCGCTGCGTGTACAGATATGGGCTGAATACAGGCTAGGGGCGGGCCGCTGTGACGCAGGGACCCGGCCAGCGAATCGCCTGAGCTCATAGCTCTCAGAGGCGCGGGCGCGCGCTGAGCAGCTGAGTGAATGGGCGCGTGTGTGATTACAGCAGCGCGCGCTGTGTCTGTAAAACTCGCAGCCTGGGCTGGGGTTGTGTTTGACACTGTAAGGACAGTGTTTATAAGTGGGGGTGCATAAACAGTGGTAGGCACACGCGTCACTTTTATAATGTTTCCCGCTTTTACTGGGGATGAATTTATAACTGTGTGAACAGTGCTTGTGTGTAGTGGTGCGTACATGACCGTAGGCACGTGATCTACATTCATGGGGTGCGCAGCTTGAGCTGGGAATGAATTTGGCACTGTTTTGACAGTATCTGGGAATGCACACCTTGTGGACATGTGAACCCTTAGTGACACAGGCAGAAAAAGACTCTTTTTGTGTTTTCTGTGCGTCGCCGTAAAAACGGCGTTTGTTTGCAGGTGAGCGAGCTCTGTGACTGGCCCATTGACTGCTGTATGAACATATCCAGCCGCCTGTAAGGGGACTGGGTAATGCTTGAGCTTTTGCAGAGAGAGTGGTCCGGCTTTTGCGAGACACGCACTCTCTCTTTTCATTCTTGTGGCTAGGACGGCTTTCGAGGCTCGGGGTTCAGCACAATCTTGGGCCGAGGACCCCGTCGCTCAGAAGGCGGCTTGCGGTTGTGAGAGCGCGAGCGGCGTCGAGCGTCAGCCTGAGGCGCGGGCTGAGCGGCGGTGGGGGCTGTTCTAGCCCGCTGCGGCTGCGGCGGCCTCTGTCTGCTCTGCGATGAGCTGGAGCGCTTGGGCAGGAAATGCCGCATAGCTTGTGAAGCATTCTGGGCCTCAGTGAAGCGTTCGGCGAAACCCTTAACCGCCGGTCCAAACAGCCCGCTGGTGGAGATAGGCGCGTCGAGAAATGGCGCCTTATCCGCGTCCTTCATCTCAGTCAGAGTCAACCACAGATGGCGCTCGAGAACAGTCAAATTAGCCATGGCACGGCCGATAGACTGGGCGGTGGCCTTCGTGGCTCGCAGGGCTATGTCAGTCGCGCTGCGTAGGTCCTTAAAGGCTTCGGGTTCGGGGCCAGACTCGTCCATAGAGCGGAGAAGCTTGGCTTGGAACACTTGAAGTACCGCCATAGAGTGAAGCGCTGATGCAGCTTGGCCGGCGGCGGCGTAGGCGCGACCGGCGAGAGCTGAAGTAGTGCGGCAGGGCTTCGAGGGGTGGGAAGCTTTGGCTTTCCATCCGGTGGTGGAGGGCGGGCAGAGATGATTGGCCACGGCCTCCTCGAGGGGCGGTGTTCCCTCGTAGCCTCTTTCCTTCGCGCCGTCCACAGAGGAGAGCGAGGAAGAAAAAGAAGGCTTTAGGCGCGCAGAGTGGGGGGCTTTCCACGACTTGGTGAGTTCGTCGTGAACTTCCGGGAAGAAGGGAGAAGGCCTTTGCCGAGGGGCCTGCTGGCGCCCCTGCAGAAACCACTCATCCAGTCGGCTCCGGGTTGGTTCTTCGGGAGAAGACCAATCGAGCCCGAGGTCTTCCACGGCCTTAGAGAGAACGCGGATAATCTCGCTATCCATGGTGGAGCCCCCGCTCGCGCTAGCTAGCGTCGACGGGGCGGGGTCGAGAGTGGAGCCCGGCCAGTCGTCCGATGCAGCGTCGATTGACAAGCTGTCATCCATTCCCCCGTCGTCCTCGGACGCGCCGAAAGTCACAAGGCCCACCGCTCTGCTAGAGGGGTGTGGGTCCGGCTGGGTGAACTGAACCGGCGGTGGGGAAGGCAAGAGCGGCGGTGAAGCACGCGGAGACTGGCTCGGCGTGACGTCACTGAGCTCAGGTTCAGGAAGCCTCTGTGAGCGGCGCTTTTTCTTAGTGCGCGGCTCGAACAGAGGGATGGCGGCGATGGGCTCGCTCACGGCGAAAGCGGCGAGGCGAGCCCGCAGTGCGGAGAGACCCAGGTCGTCACATTCGGGGCATCCGCCCTTGGTCAAAGCAGCTTCTGCGTGGTCCCGGCCCAGGCAGCGAGCGCAGATGATGTGACGATCCCCGTCCGGGAGAAGGTCTCTGCACGACGCGCAGGAAGGCATTTGAAACAACGCCTTGGAAAATTTGCTCTTTTACAAGTGTCGCAGAGCGAACAGATGTAAATACTTGCGTGAGCAGTACGCCGGATGGCTCAGTAGGATCGCGTTAGAAGGCGGCTGAAGGTGCCGACGTCCTCGTAGCAAATCCCGCTGGTATGCTTTTCGACGGCGAAGCTTCAATAATCCGGAGGATCCAGCGAAGAAGGTGTTCGCTGAAGGAGATTAAATCTAAAGAACTCTCATGACGGGGCGCCCAATATATAGCTCTTGGCCACGCCCATCTTGGCGGGCTCTGACGCGCGCGGGCGCGAAGCGCGCTCATTGGTCGCGCATTCAGAGTCGCCCCGTCATTGGTTCGAGCAAGTTGCCGCAGCACAGCCAATGACCGAGCTGCCTTCGTTCATTGCTGTCAGCTGTGCAGCTGCAATGCGTTTTACATAAAGACTTCAATATTCTCGAGAAAAGGAGTTTTCCCATAGCGTAAGCTACTTACGCAATAGGAGAGACCTCTCGAAAGGGAACACAATATCTACCCAACCACCCGTCATTCACGCAATATACACAGGAACGTAATGACTGTAAATACTATGCAACTTATACAAATAACCTACAGACTCCTCAAGTTTTATAATATTAAATGCATTTGATCTTATTCAGCAGTGGTATAAAAGGTAAGCATTATGTAAATGCTTGGCTAAAGAGATGCGTCTTTAATCTAGTTTTAAACTGGGACAGCGAGTCAGAGCTTCGAACAATATCAGGAAGGCTATTCCAGAGTTTTGGAGCTAAATGTGAGAACGCCCTTCCTCCTTTAGTGGACTTAGATATCCTAGGAATGACCAGAAGCCTCGAATTTAGTGATCTTAAAGAACGTGATGGATTGTAGGGCGATAGAAGGTCCATTAAATACACAGGAGCTAAACCATTTAGGGCTTTATAGGTCAGTAATAGTACTTTGTAATTGATACGGAACTTAATAGGTAACCAGTGTAGAGATGATAAAATTGGTGTTATATGATCATATTTTCTTGACCTAGTAAGAACTCTAGCAGCTGCATTTTGCACTAACTGTAGCTTGTTTATTGAGGATGCAGGACAGCCAGCTAATATAGCATTACAATAATCTAGTCTCGAGGTCATAAATGCATGAACTAACTTTTCTACATCAGAAACAGATAGCATGTTACGTAGCTTTGTAATGTTTCTAAGGTGGAAAAAGGCTGTTCTTGTAACATATGAAATATGATTTTCGAATGACAAGTTGCGGTCTAGTATAACACCCAGGTCTTTTACTGTAGTGGATAAAGTAACTGGACATCCTTCTATATTAAAGTTGTATTGTAAGTGAGTTTGTGGGTAGTTTTTTGGACCAATAAGTAATACCTCCGTTTTATCTGAATTTAGTAGCAGGAAATTACGTGTCATCCAGCATTTTATATCTTTGAGACACTCTGTCAAATTTGATAGGTTAGTGTTTTCATCTGGCCGTGATGAAATATATAATTGAGTGTCATCAGCGTAACAGTGGAAATTAATTGCATGTTTTCTTATAATATTACCAAGTGGCAGCATATATATTGAGAATAGCAGAGGGCCTAACACCGATCCTTGCGCCACTCCATATTCTACTGACGTTATCTTTGATTTTTCCCCATTTAAACAGACAAAATGATAACGGTCTGATAAGTACGATCTAAACCAGCTTAATGCCTGTCCCTGAACACCAGTGTAGTTTTGTAGTCGATCCAGGAGTATTTTATGATCGATAGTGTCGAACGCAGCGCTTAGATCGAGTAGAACTAGTATTGAGATACAGCCTTGGTCAGAAGCTAAAAGTAAATCATTTGTAATTTTAACTAGCGCAGTTTCTGTGCTATGATGCGGTCTGAATCCTGACTGGAATTTTTCATATATCTCATTTTCTTGCAAGAAAGAGCACAATTGAGCGGACACAATTTTTTCTAGTATTTTAGACATAAATGGAAGATTTGAAATGGGTCTGTAATTTGCTAAGTTATTTGGGTCTAATTGCGGTTTCTTAATGAGAGGTTTTATTACTGCCAGCTTGAATATTCTTGGAACATGACCTAAAAATAAAGACGAGTTAATAATATTGAGAAGAGGCTCTTCCACTACAGGTAACACTTCTTTCAGTAGTTTAGTGGGTATTGGATCTAATAAACATGTTGTTGGTTTCGATGCAATGATAAGTTTATTTAGCTCTTCCTGTCCTATAGTTGTAAAGCGGTGTAGTTGTTCTAGAGGGGCGATAATTGAGGCTGAATCATAAGACACCATAAAAGAGTGTACATTTACAATTGTGTTACGGATGCTTTCTATTTTCTCATTAAAGTAGTTCATAAAATCATTACTACTATACTGTAACGGAATATTTTGCTCTGGTGATGTCTGTATATTTGTTAGTCTAGCCACGGTGTTAAATAAAAACCTTGGATTATTTTGGTTATTTTCTATTAGTTTGTGGAGATGCTCAGCCCTGGCTGCTTTTAGAGCCTTTTTATAACGTGACATACTGTCTTTCCACGCGAATCTAAAGACCTCTAAATTAGTTTGTTTCCATTTACGCTCTAAGTTACGAGTTTCTCTCTTGATAACATGCGTAGCACTGTTGTACCAAGGTGCTTTAGTTTTCTCTCTAACCTTTTTTAATCTAATTGGTGCAACAATATCTAATGTACTAGAGAAAATGGTGCTCAAACTGCTAGTCATTTCCTCTAGTTCATCTGTTTGTTTGGGTTCACTGAGCAGCTGAGATAGATCAGGTAAGCTATTTAAGAATCTATCTATAGTGGTTGGAACGATTGTTCTGCCTGGTCGATAACGTGGCGCAACATGACAAATTTCAGCAGTACGTATTATACAAGTTACCATGTGATGATCAGTGAGATCGTCACTTTGCGGTATAATATCTATATCAGTTGGATTGGTTCCATATGATATAATTAAGTCTAGTGTATGATTTAGACGGTGAGTGGGACCACTGACGTTTTGCTTGACCCCAAAAGAGTTTAATAAATCTGTAAACGCAGTCCCTAACGCATCATTTGTGTTATCTACGTGTATGTTAAAATCTCCAACAATTATTGCTTTATCGGTATTGACCAATAGATCTGAGAGAAACTCTGCAAACTCTTTTAGGAAATCAGCATTGGGCCCTGGAGGTCTATATACAGTAGCCAAGGCTAGAGATAATAGGGATTTCTTTCTTACATCTAAGAGCGTAATATTTAGTACAAGTACTTCAAATGAATTAAACCTGTGACCTGTTTCCTGAATAACATTAAGAATATCTCTATAGATTGTTGCAACACCACCGCCACGACCGATCAGACGGGGCTCATGCTTATAACAGTATCCTGGTGGAGTGGACTCATTTAGACCGAAATAATCATTTGGTTTAAGCCAGGTTTCAGTAAGGCAAAGTACATCGAAGCTATTATCTGTGACCATTTCATTTACAATAACCGCCTTAGGTGTGAGCGATCTAATGTTTAGAAGACCTAGCTTTAGAAATTGTTTTTGTTCACTGATATTTAGATTTTCAGGTTTAATTACAATAAGATTTTCCCTAGATCCTACAGTAGATTTATTATATGGCCTCACTAAACGAGGAATAGACACAGTTTCTATATAATGTTCTACACTACTTATTTCAATTAATTTGGCACAGCAAAGACTGTGATTTGGACTTTGATTTTCTAGTCATATGGTGTGTAACGTCTTGGAGATGTTGTCCGACAGAACAGCCGCTCCGATTCTGCTGGGGTGCAGGCCATCAGCACGGTAGAGCCTAGGTCGCTCCCAGAACAGATTCCAATTATTTACAAAGAGCAGTTTCTGTTCATTACACCATGACATTAACCATTCATTTAGTGCAAATAATCTACTGAACCTTTCCTGTCCTTGTCGGTACGTGGGAAGCGGTCCAGACACGATGATCGTTGCCTCAGGCGCTGTGCTGCGTACCGTCTCGATCAGGCTCTTGTAGTCCTTCTTCAGAACCTCCGTCTGCCGCAGCCTGATGTCGTTTACTCCCGTGTGCAGCACTACTGCTCCGACGCGCTCGTCACCGTTCAGGATCTCGGGAACCTGTGCGGCGATATCAAGAACACGAGCACCAGGAAAGCAGTGAGTGCGCACCGTACCCTTACCTGAGGTAGCGCGGACATGACGGACCATGGAACTGCCGATGATCACGGCGTCGTCGCGTTCCGACTCGCGAAGGGGGGAGAAGCGGTTCCGGGTGGAGATCTCGAAGACCGGGAGGGGCGGAGAGGTTCTTGCTCTGGTCCTGGCTCGTGTCTTTCGCTGTGGGATCACCCAGGGTCCATGGTGTTGTGTCGGTGCCGGAGTGAATGATGCCAGAGATGATCGCGTCCTCCTGGGCAGAGAAACGCACGGAGTAGACGAAGTCGGAGTCAAAAAGTTACTAACCACTGACTTATGAGCATCGGCGCGTGACGTTTCAAGCGCTGATCGCCGATCCCGCAGCTCGGCTTGTTTCTCCAGCAGACCACGGATCTGTTTCTCCACCGATTCCAGCTCCAATCGTACCGAAATCAGCTCGAATGTGTCCTCACCTGCACTCAGAGGTAACGTTAGACACACATCCGATATGTTCGCCATTATAACAGATGAACAGTAAATTAGTAGTGATACTATCAATATCACTACTAATTTAGGAGTGAAATGCTGGATATAACCTGTATCCTTTCAGTGAAACGGGTGTAAAATAAGACGGTCGGTAGGCGCGAGGCCACGCGTGAAATGCTAGCGGACTAAAGGCTAGTAGCCGAGATTCGCAAAGTTGGATCTAAGTAGCGATATCAAAGTAATCCGATTGTTTTTTATAAGGAATAGTAGCGAGGATAAGTTCCCATGATATAAAAATAGAAAGTGCTTGTTTATAAATTAGTTGAAAAGAAGAAAAGCAAGGATTAATGAATCAATTCGACGGAGCTCCAAACCTTTTCTGCTATGTTCACGAATCAGTGCATGACAACCATACGTGAACGTTACAAGCACATGCACACTTTAGTCAGAGTGAAATAGATGAGTCGTAGGTAGGTAGGTGATGAAGAGGAGGGGGCCAAGAACTGAACCTTGAGGGACACCAGTAGTGACTGGGGAAGGGTGGGATGTGAAAGATTTGAGTTGAATAAACTGAGTGCGGTCAGAGAGATATGAGCGGAACCAATCAAGAGGGGTGTGTGAGATGCCAAGAGAGGATAGTCTATTCAGAAGTATGGAGTGTTATGGTGGGAAGCTGAAGGGAAAGGCTCTCTCCAAACAAAGGTTGTCTCACTGGATAGTGGACGCCATTGCTTTGGCATACCAGCAGCAAGGTCGACCGTGCCCCCTTGGTGTGACTGCCCACTCCACCCGGAGTGTGGCGTCCTCTTGGGCTCTAGCGCATGGTGCCTCGCTAACAGACATCTGCAGAGCTGCAGGCTGGGCGACACCTAACACATTCGCCAGATTCTACAATCTCCGAGTGGAGCCTGTGTCCTCTCATGTACTCGCTTCAACCAGCTAGTACCGGACCCGCTCAGGTGTCTTCGATTGCTCGACATTCCACTCCATGGACTAGATATGTGCGATACATTCCTCAGGTGAGCTTCCAAGAAAGGGCGGGGCCAGGGCGAGAATAGATATTATCCCCTGCTATGCGACCTCTGGTTTGACCATCCATGCCACCATCACCCAGGGCATTCAACATCATCAAGTTAGTGCCTTTGTAGACTCCGGGGCCGCTGGGAGTTTTATGGACTTTGAGATGGCCAAGAGACTTTCTATTCAGCCTGTGATGCTTCAGAAAGCCCTTAACATTACGGCAGTTGATGGCAGCCCTCTGGGTTCAGGACAGGTTAATCATTGTACCCCACCTCTCCAGCTTAGAGTGGGGCAACACCAGGAACAGATACAGTTTTTTTTTTTTTTATTCTCCTAAACTCCCTCTAATCGTTGGCTTTCCATGGCTGACCGCTCACAACCCTCACATTGACTGGTCCCGAGGGATTGTTAGAAACTGGGGAACTAACTGTCGAGTCTCAGACATTGCCTTCTGCTGTTCCCTCAATCCACTAGAATCACTCCCAGAACCTTTGCCCGATATCTCCATGTGGAGATCTGCCTCTGTTCCCGAGACACTGTCCATGGAGGTCATGGCTGTTCCCAAGATGGAGCCAGCTAAAACCAAGTCTCTAGCTCAGCTTCCCGAGTTATCCCGAGTTCCCCCGGACTATGCAGACCTTTATGAAGTCTTCAGTAAGGACAGAGCTGCCTCACTGCCGCCTCATAGGCCTTATGATTGCCCTATTGAACTGGTACCTGGTACCTGCCCGGCTCGTGGGAGGCTCTACTCTCTCTCTGGTCCTGAAAGATTAGCCATGGACAAATACCTCAAAGAAGCTCTGGACAGTGGATTCATCCGTCCTTCCACCTCACCTGCAGGAGCTGGTTTTTTCTTTGTTGAAAAGAAGGATGGCAGCCTCCGACCCTGCATAGACTACCGAGGCTTAAACCATATTACCATCAAGAACCTGTACCCTCTTCCCCTCATGATCACGGCTTTTGAGATCTTGCAGGGTGCCACCATATTTACTAAACTGGACCTTCGTAATGCTCACCATCTAGTGAGAATCCGTGAGGGAGACGAGTGGAAGACTGCATTCAACACTCCAACGGGGCACTACGAATACCAGGTAATGCCATTCGGTCTGGTTAATGCTCCAGCCGTCTCCCAGGCCTTTATTAATGATGCTCTTAGAGAAATGCTGAATACATCTGTGTTTGTGTATCTTGATGACATACTCATATTGTCCCGCAACTACCAGGAACATGTTCAGCATGTTCGGCAGGTTCTGGTCCAGCTGCTGAAACACAAACTCTTTGTGAAGTTGGAAAAGAGTGAGTTTCATGTTCCAGCAGTCTCATTTCTAGGCTTCCATGTGTCCAAGGGCAGCCTCCATATGGATCCTGGCAAGATTCAGGCAGTCCTGGGTTGGCCCCATCCAACTTCTGTGAAGCAGGTACAGCGATTTCTAGGCTTTTCCAATTTTTATAGGAGGTTCATTAGAAACTTCAGTTCTGTTGCAGAACCTCTCTCTGCACTGACTAAGAAGTCGGCCAAACCATTTGTGTGGACCAGCAGAGCTAACCAAGCCTTCAACAGATTGAAGCTACTCTTCACATCTGCACCAATCCTAACTCTCCCTGATCCAGAGATGCCCTTTGTGTTGGAGGTGGATGCCTTAGATGTGGGGGTGGGAGCTGTCTTATCACAGAGGAGTAGGAGTGATAACAAGCTTCACCCATGTGCATTTTTCTCTCGTCGACTCACCCCAACTCAGAAGAATTATGATATTGGGAACAGGGAGCTGCTAGCCATTAAGATGGCATTGGAAGAGTGGAGGCATTGGCTGGAGGGGACCAAACACCCTTTCCTCATATGGACGGACCATAGAAACCTCATTTACATCCGGGAGGCGAAGAGGTTGAACTCTCGACAAGCTCGTTGGGCTCTCTTTTTTAACCGATTTAACTTCACTCTTTCCTATCGCCCAGGTTCCAAGAATCTCAAACCAGATGCACTCTCGAGACAGTTTGAGCCACAAGAGGAGGAGTCCGTTCCAGAACCCACTATCCCCACTTCCAGGGTGATGGCCCCTATCCAGTGGGATATTGAGACGGCTGTCAAGATGGCTCAACTGCAGCAGCCTAGACCAGGTAATGGCCCTCCTGGGCGCCTCTTTGTCCCTAAAGGTCTGCGTTCTAAGGTATTGCAGTGGGCTCATGCTTCCCTCCCTTCTGGACACCCGGGTACTACCAGAACATGCAAGCTTGTCCAGAGGAGGTTCTGGTGGCCTAAACGGCACAAGGATATCCGGGCCTTTGTCGCTGCATGCTCCGTTTGTGCCCAGAATAAGGAGCCTAGAACCCACCCTTAAGGCTTGCTACACACACTTCCTATTCCCAGACGCCCTTGGTCCCACATTTCCTTGGACTTCATCACAGGCCTACCACAGTCTCAAGGAAATACGGTAATTCTGGTGGTGGTGGATAGATTTTCAAAGACTTGCCATCTCTTACCTTTGCCCAAGCTCCCCACAGCAAACCAAACAGCAGAACTATTGATGAGGCATGTGTTCAGGATCCACGGCTTCCCGCAGGATATGGTTTCCGACCGGGGTCCACAGTTTACTTCCCGGTTCTGGAAAGCATTCGGCCGGCTCATCGGATCTTCCATCAGTCTGTCTTCTGGCTTCCACCCCCAGTCCAACGGCCAGACAGAGAGGGTAAATCAAGACATCGAAAGGACATTAAGATGCCTGGTTGCCGACAATCAATCCACTTGGAGCTCTCGATTAATTTGGGCTGAATTTGCACATAACACCCTTTACCATTCCTCCCTAGACATGTCTCCCTTTGAATGTCAGTATGGTTTCTCTCCCCCTCTGTTTCCTGGACAGGAGCCAGAGGTTGACGTCCCTGCTGCTACTCAGCTGGTCCGCCGGTGCCAACGTTCCTGGCAAAGAGCACGTGTTGCCTTATTGAGAGCCACCCGACAACAACAGAGGCAGGCTAACCGACACCGGAGGGTGGGACCCACGCTTCGCTCAGGGCAAAGAGTATGGCTGTCAACCCGAGATCTTCCTCTGCGGGTGGAATCCCGCAAGCTGGCCCAACGATACATCGGTCCATTCAAGGTCCTTCGGAGGATTAATCCAGTTTCCTATCGACTCCATCTGCCCAGGTCCATGAAGGTTCACCCCACTTTTCATGTTTCCCGGTTGAAGCCTGTTGTTTGCTCTACTCTATCCCCAGTTAGGAAGCCTGCCCCAGTACCTCGCATCATTGATGGCAAGCCAGCTTACACGGTCCGCAGACTGCTTGATTCTCGCCAGGTACGCGGGAGAACTCAATATCTGGTGGACTGGGAGGGCTATGGTCCTGAGGAGCGGACCTGGGTTCCTGCTCGAGACATCCTGGATCCGACTCTAATCTCAGAGTTTCACCGGGCCCGAGGGAACTGCCAGACGAACGTCGGGAGCCGTTCCTAGGGGAGGACCTCCTGTAAAGATCTCATTTTTGGGTTGCTGTTCCCTTCCTGACCAGCAGGGGGTGCTCTCCTTGAGTTTTCTATGCCATGCTCACTCCAGGCCTACAGATGGCACTTATACTCTGGGTCCTGTTCTCTCCACTCCTGCAGATGGTGCCAACGTCCCTAACCTTGTTCAGCACTCTGCTCGTTAACCCTCATTCCCATCACCTGTGTCTAGCCCTTTATAAGTCTGTTTGTTCCCTGCCTTTGTGTTCAGTCTTGAGACTATGTACTCTGTGTCTCAGTGCTTTGTGATCAGTTCTCAAGTTAAGTTTGTTCTTTATTAAGCCTTTTTGACCCTCGTGTCTATTTTGTTTCTCTGTTCAATGGAAGCTCTGCTTTCCTTGTTTATTTGTACTTTGTATTTTTTCTTCAAGTAAAGATTATATTTTTGGAAAGGAACACAGACTTTCTGGATCATTTCTCTTCTGCTTTTGGGTTCCACTGTTGGGGAGATAGCTCAGTGGAAGACACCTTGCACTTGAGCACAGCAGACCCGGGTTCGATCCCCACCTAAGGCAACCCAGTTATAATATCACTCAACATACTACTATGTGTGTGTGTGGATTCCACTACTGTATTCACTTATGCAGGATAGGAGCTTAATATTCATCTGACCAAACCTTTGACCCTCACACATAATTGTGCACATCGGGTTAAAGACATTAGTGCAGAAACACCAACAAATCATGAGGATATAATGAACATCATTGGGCCAAAGACACTACAATCAGAATCTCAGACTGGGACCGGACTATTCTTCTCTCTAGATCACTCATTAGTTGGGGCAGAAGACATGTCAGTTGGTTGATGATTCACACTGTCATGCTACTTGTGTCTGTAAAATGCCAACTCCTATAGTACCAAGGCAGTAAACTAGAGAATATGCAACTCCTGCCTGACTGTGGGGTGGACATTCGAAGGGGTTGGAATTGGAATCACAGTCACAGTAGATCCCTCCTTACCCTGAATGCAGATGTGCCCAGGTTATCTAAAAGGCTTATGAGGTTTGTTTGGGAAGGAAAATAAGTATTTATAAAGACTTATCCATATTACAATTAGACATTAGACACAAGATTACTGATTTTGGTCTTTCTTCTGCCTACTACTATTTATCACAGTCCTGGAGGTCTTATGAGTGGGATGGGATAATGGATAGGAGAAAGTGTGAAAGAAAGAGACTCATAGTGATTAGAGTAATGAAGTTGACTGAGGGTTGTAGTGGAATAGATGAAGAGTTCTTTGTCATGAAACTAACTTAAATGCTTTTAGCAAATTATATGAATGATGGTGTTATTGAAAAATTAGTTGGAAACGGAAACTATTGATTATGAAGGGTGAGGTGAACAGTTTAAAATTTGTTCAAAGCAGCAAGGTGGAGGTTATATTTGTTCATTTATATATAAAACTGAGGGGACTAGAAATGCACAGTATAGTCTTTACAATAGATTGACATTCGTCCAGTTAAGTGCATAGTCAACATTATTGATATTGTAAATCTCTCAGACGTGTTAAAACACAATTTATCGAAGAGGTCTATATGTCCTTTTACTGTATGTCAAAAGATCAAGTAATTTTTTATTTCTCAATGCATGATCCCTTTAACTAGTACTAATTAATCACACAGATTTTGAATTTGACACCTCCTGCAACCATTTCATCCTCTAACAAAAGTTGTCAAAATTTATATTAGTTGTCTTTAACTATTATGTACTTACATAAAAAATAAATCCAGTGTACTTAATGTATTCATGTTGAATTGTAAAACACTTGTGCTGCTATTGAGGTGGATATGGGTAAGATTAGGGACAGGTTTGGGTATAGGTTTAGGTGGTATGGGTATAGGTTTATGGGTGGGTTAGAAGGGAAGAGTCAACCGTATAACTATAGATGTAATCACATAAATTAATTAAAGATGTACTTATATGCAGCTAACTAAAATAATATAAGTACAATGTAGAAACATGTATGTAAATAATAAGTACATTGTCTCAAACAAGTAATTAAAATGTTAGACCAAAATAGTTATCGGAGTGCTCAGTCATCAAAATAATCATTTGCTGGAAACCTGGTCTACACCTGTACAACCCCATATTTTAGGAACAACCTGAAAACTAGTGTATTGAGGTGCATTTAAGCAACATTAGTAACAGTGTTGTAGTATTATTATATGGGCCCTAGTGTAAAAGCACTTGACGGTTTCCCTACCACCCCCACACCCTCATTATTTATTATTTATTAAATGAACTACAAGCAGTTGCACAAAATAATTACAAATTAAGAATGTGGAATGAATATTAAGAATTAGGAATCAAGAATGAATATGTACTAATGCAATATTACAGTGTTTTTACAGCTGTGTAGATACACAGAAACACTGTAAAATAAATGGCGACCAAATTTTTTTTGAAGCTGATATTGAATTGTATGACAAAACTATTAATTTACCTTAATTGATGTGTGATTAGTGTACTGATACGTTTTTGTTAAATCATCCTTTGTCTCAGTCTCTCAACCTTTCTCTCTTGGCAGCTGTGTGCCTGGTGCTGGGCTGTTTGATTTTCCCAGATGGCTGGGATGCAGAGGTCATCCGGGATATGTGCGGAGAGGAAACAGGAAAGTACACACTGGGAAACTGTTCAGTTCGCTGGGCTTACATACTGGCCATCATCGGCATCCTAGATGCTCTCATCCTGTCCTTTCTTGCTTTTGTCCTCGGAAACCGCCAGAACGACTTTATACACGAAGAAATCAAGGCTGAAAATAAAGGTGAGGGGTGGCCTACAGATCACTGTTTGTGCATGCAACCTTATAAAATAAGCAGATAACATCATTCATAGCCAATCATTAAAGTGGTTATTGTTTGATATGACAAAACAGTTGCAGTGTTGCTGTGGATTTTTGTGATATGTTTGGGATGGCTTCAAGGGGCCATCATCTGTTTGTTTGTTTTTTCATTTTTAATTTTTTTGCTCCTCTTTGGTAACTGATATGATGTGTAAGTAAGCTTGAGTGCCTGGGGATATTTACACTTGGCCATCATAACTATTCAACTATGAACAGACCAAGTGCATTTGAATCCAATCTTAAATCAATTCAGGTTCTGGTTTAAGAAGAATTTCAGATGCAATTCTCAAATGTAAAAGCATCTGTTTGTCACATATTTAAGCTGTACTCCTTCCAAATGGGGATATGTAGGCATGGAAGATTGGTAGCCCTAGATCCACATGTGAGTGAGCCATAATGGATGAGACTTATGGAGCAACCACAAAACTCAAACATTAATTGAAGAAGAGAGTGTTATCATCAGCACGGAAGTGATGCATGTGAAAAAATGTGAACAAAAAAGTGCAAAAGTTGTATTTAGAGGTACAACAGCTTGTCACTGGGCAAGTACCCTTAAAAGGTCAACCCTTGTTTTGCACATACATATTTATGTAGCTAAGTGCAAAGGGAACATTCTCAATTGGATAACAATTTGATCAATCAAAAACGCATGAAGTGGCCAGGTGTAAATGCCATCTTAAAATCTGAAGAAGAACACCCCAATTCCTTTAAAGGTGGGATCAGTAGTTTTTTAAACATGCTGTTGGCCAATGTTGATATTTGAAATCAACCCAAACAAACACACCCCTTCTTCACTGCTCCACCTCCAAAACTCTCAATCCAATCCTAACAGCCCTTAGACTTTCATTAACTGGACTCACACAATCCAAGAGTGGATGTCTGTTTATACAGAAGTGCAATAGAATAATGCTTCATGAGAAATACAGCGCAGGTGATGAACGAATGACAAGGAAGCACAAAAAAATAATGTACACCACACAATAGTAATTACAAACAAGAGTTGGTTGTTAGTTGCCAACAGCAGAGCTGCTCCAGACACAATGACACTCAAACCCAGTTTTACTCACATGTGAAACCGAATCAAAGCAACATCCTCGTCTGTCCCACTTAGCTCTCTCCAGCGCTGAACAGCGTTTCTAATATTTACATATATATATATATATTTAACCTTACATTTCTTCCCCCACCCCCTTAAGAAACGTCCCCTTTTCTTTGCAATTAGCCTACATCCATTGAACAAGGCAAGTAAGGGCTAAGGAAACAGAACCAATGGAATGAAACAAACAATACAAATATAAGCCATACCAGGACCACAGGCATGTAGACACTCTTACGTCAAAACATAGTCCTTTAAATACCCAGGCAATTTAACTTGACGTCGACCTAGGTCTGCTCACAGGCAGCTGGTCTGTCAGGGAAGGGTGAGGTCCAGGATTAAGTAGCGTCCGTGGCTGGATGGGGTACTTAGACATTCCCTTAGATGTGCACAGAACAATTTGTGGGGGTTTGAAAGGTAGGGCACCTGATAGAGTGGTCAAGGATGGGGAAGGATGTGGAGTAGAGGGGTCAATTTGTTTCTCTTTTTGAAGGACAGGTGCACAGTATGGTCTCTGTCTGTTATAATGGACAATTTGACATTTGTCTGATTCGTCTAACAGATAATGTATTATGTAAGCGACACCCACATCACCCTCTGACTATTTGTACAAGCAGCGCTTCTTCATCATTACGGCCAACAAACCCCTCCTGGGCCTGAGAAAAATCCCTATTGACAGTGATCGCACTGGTCGACGAGCCTGTTGGGCCCTTGAATTGGATCCATTTGAATGGACGGTTATACACAGAAAAGGACAAAGTCACGCTAATGCGGACGCCCTGTCACGTCGTCAAGAATCTGGCTCAGAATTTGAAAACGCAGCCTTTTCGTCTGATAAGCCTGATCTTAGCGTACCACTGCGCTAGGTAAGGCACCTTATAGAGTGGTCAAGGATGGGGAAGGATGTGGAGTAGAGGGGTCAATTTGTTTCTCTTTTTGAAGGACAGGTGCACAGTATGGTCTCAGTCTGTTATAATGGACAATTTGACATTTGTTTGATTCGTCTAACAGATAATGTATCATGTAAGTGACACCCACATCAACCTCTGACTCCAAACAGTCCACAACTTCAAACGGCCCTTTCCAATGGAGCAAGTTTCTGCCTGCTGGTGGTAGGGTCATGCAGCCACACAAGGTCTCCCCGTTGATAAGGAGTAAACTTCAGACGCTTATCATAGTGTCGTTTCTGCTGATGATATGCTTGTTCCCTGTTTTGGGTTGCAGTAGTGAATACATCTTGAAGTTTACACATCAGGGTAACAGCATAATCTGACAGTGAATTGGATGGAGAGTCCGGTACACAACCTGGCAGCAGCAGGTTAGCCGGCAATCTGGCTTCTCTACCATGCCTGAGGAAAAAGGGAGTGAAGCCAGTCAACAAATGGGGACTAGTATTGTGCGCTAAAGCCACCTGGCTAAGGTAATCATCCCATTCCCCTTGTTGTTGCTGCAAGACCTTGGCCAGCTGATCAATAAGGGTTCTATTGAAACATTTTACCATACCATCACATTGTGTATGATATGGGCTGGTTCTGGTCTTATGAACACCCAACATTTTGAAGAGATGTTTAAAAAGGTCTGACTCAAATTGTTGCCCTTGGTCGGTATGTAAGACCTCTGGAATGCCATGCTCACAGACAAAATTTTCGAAAAGACACTTAGCCACTGTTGTAGCCTTCTGGTCTGGAACAGCATAAAGGTTAACATATTTGGAAAAATAGTCTGGAACAACAAGAACATACCTGTTTCCTAGCCGTGTAATAGGAAGGTCAAGAATATCTGCGGCCACTTTCTGAAATGGTGCTGTCGCTACCACTGTTTTCATAGGTGCTTTTTGACCAGGGATTGGAGTGCGTCGGGCATCACAAGGAACGCACTTCTTACACCACTCTCGTATACATTTACATTTACATTTATTCATTTAGCAGATGCTTTTATCCAAAGCGACTTACAAATGAGAACAATAGAAGCAGTTAAACTAACAGTAGGACAACAATACGCAAGTGCTATAACCCCTCTCAGTTTAACTTTAGTGCATTTTTTTTTTATAGAATAGAAGAGAAAGTGTTAGTACAATTGAATCAAGTGCTGCCGAAAAAGATACGTCTTCAGCAGTTTCTTGAAAGTGGCTACCGACTCAGAAGCTCTGGTTGAGTTAGGCAGATCATTCCACCAACAGGGAACAGTCATGGTAAAGGTCCGAGAAAGAGATTTTGTGCCTCTTTGAGATGGTACCACAAGACGACATTCGCTAGCAGAGTGCAAGTTTCTGGATGGCACGTAAGTCTGCAGTAATGAGTTTAGGTATGTCTCGCGACATGAAAGGCCAGAAGCAGAGCTGTTGTGCCTGGTGCAAGATTTTTTCGGTTGATAGATGACCAGCAATAGGGTTGCCATGGAGGGACTGAAGGACTTGGTCCCTTAAGGTTTGAGGTACAATGACCTGAAAAATCACAGATTTGGTGACTGGACTAACAATTTCACGACAGAGGAGACCATTGTGTAGGGTTAACTTGAAGTATTCTTTCCACAAAGCTCTCTCTTCAGGTGACCATCTGTTCATCTTCCTATATGTTGGTTTGCGGCCTCTGAGCTTCCAACTCACAATTTCCTTTAAAACTGAATCCTGTTGTTGCTGCTCTTTGAAACTCGATTCAACAGTAGCCAACTGCAGAATGAGAGAGGAGGCTCTCCCAGTTTCTTGCTCAACACAAGCGGTTGATTTTGGTATATCATTGTAGAGTTCTCAACGAGCCGGTTCGGCCCGACAAACCCGACGGGGTTTGACTCAGGTCGGGTCGGACCTCGGGCTTAATCTTTTCCGCTCAGTGAAAAAAAAAAATATTAATCATCGCTGCTGTTCACCGTAAAGAAAGTCTGGCTGCTGCGTGCAACGTGCATCGCGGGGGCAGACCTGACGCCGCTGCGTGCACGCCTTTAGCCTGGAGAAGAAGATGGAGTTGGTGAAAAGTAAACTTGCCGCAGGAGAATTCACCGTCGCTACTACAGGAGTGGGAAAATCAGAGGTCTGGAAAGTGTTTGGAGTGGTGCTGGATTCTGATGGAAATTCTACTGGTTATGTGCAATGCTCAAAATGCAAGGTGCTGATGAAATATGACAGCAAAAAAACAGGGTCGTCCAGAAGACTTTTATTTGAGGCATATTTAGTATATAGCTTATTTATATATTTAAAGTTTGTTTCAGTTGTTTGTATTGTTTGTAGGATATTTTTAAAAGTCGTGAACATTAAAGGTTGATTTGAATTCCCGTCTGCTGGTCATGATAATACGTGTATGAAAATCGGCGTCGGGCCGTGGGCCGGGTTCAGGCAGATAATTAATGTTGATGTGTCGGGTTACATCGGGTCCGGGCTTTAAAAGCCACGGGCCGGGTCGGGTTGTAATTTTCAGGCCCGTTGAGAACTCTATATCATGGGTCAGGCCGACTGACTGAACCTGGTCTTTTGGTTCCTGCACACCTGATAATCGACAGCCACCAGTATTGGACAGTGGTGCGCTAAGATCAGGCTTATCAGACGAAAAGGCTGCGTTTTTGAAATTCTGAGCCAGATTCTTGACGACGTGACAGGGCGTCGGCATTAGCGTGACTCCTTCATGTCTATTGCGATCTCAAAGTTCTGGCCAGTGGATAATACCTAGAATATCTAAATCGACTGCTGGCGGTAGATCATTTTCCTATTTAGCACCTAAACTTTGGAACAGTCTTCCTAACATTGTCTGGGAAGCAGACACAGTCTGTCAGTTCAAAGCTAAACTAAAAACACATCTCTTTGACCTAGCATTCACATAACACTCTATAGACTTCTATCATTCAATATTAGGCTGCTTAGATTAGGTCAGCCGGAACTGGGAACACTTCCCTTAAATCCTGATATACTCGTTACATCATAAGAAGAATGGCATCTATGCTAATTTTAGTGTCTTTGTTTATCCCGAGGTTTTCCCGCAGCCTGCCGGATCCAGGCCGTTTCAAGATCTGACGAAGAACTTTCGCCTGGACCCGATGACAATGCAGTGCTGAAGTGCCAACTAGCCTCTCCCTATGGAGGATCCCTATACCACTCTACAGATAAAGCGTTGTGGATTTTTTTGGTTCGCGTACCTACCCGAAGTGATAAGATATAATAAAATTCTGCATCAAAATTTATAGACAAGACAAGTAGTTTGTTTAGGCATTGTTTGTAAGGAATTACAAACCTGCGCAGATATATTCAAACGCACATAACTATAGAATCAATTCTTAATGCGCATGTGAACGCCATCAGCGTCTATAACAGGTTCGCGTTTAAAGTCTGTTTAGAGAGAACGGTGTCGTCTTAGCGGCCCCTAATTTAATAACAAACTATCATTTAGACGGAAGTGAATCAATCAAAACTAACTTAAGCTGGAAAAAACATTTTTTAAGAACCACTATAAAACTAAACCAATCTCTGTTACCTTAAACTATATGTTTATCTCTGTGAAGCTGCTTTGAAACAATCTACATTGTTAAAAGCGCTATATAAATGAGGATGACTTGACTTGACTTTGTCCTTTTCTGTGTATAACCGTCCATTCAAATGGATCCAATTCAAGGACCCAACAGGCTCGTCAACCAGTGCGATCACTGTCAATAGGGATTTTTCTCAGGCCCAGGAGGGGTTTGTGGTCCGTAATGATGAAGACTAGGCTGCTTGTACAAATAGTGGCGGAAATGTCTGACAACCCAGACAATGGCCCAAAGTTCTCTATCATACGTAGACCACTTCTTTTAAGCCTTGGTGAGGACATGGCTGGCATTAGCTACCACTGTTTCTTGAGTCCCTTTTTCCTGGGCAAGGACAGCTCCTATAGCTGATGCAGAGGCGTATGTGTACAAATGGAACGGCCAGTGAAAATCTGGGAAAGAGACAATAGGTGGACGAGACAGGCCATGTTTCAAATAAGCCAATGCCTCCTGAAAAATCCACAGTCCAGTGGAATCCAACATTTTTCTCTGTCAGTCTATGAAGAGGGACTGCATGTTGAGCAAAGTTCTTCATATAGTAGGAGCAAAATCCTAAAAATGCCATGACTTCTGTAGGTGAGCATGGGATAGGCCAGTCCTGAACACTCTGAACAATCCTTGGATCAGGTTGGACCCCATCTTTAGATACAATAGCTGTGTCCCAATGTGAAGGCTGCGTCCTTCGAAGGACGCTCCCCATGTAGCCTTCGTAGGATTCCCGAATTGCACATCCAGGTGTTCCCGATTACCGCTCCTGGCGCCAAGCAACGGTGCGAGAGAACCCTGATAATTCATTTTATATAATTGAATAAACAGTATTTTTTTATATTTTACTGGAGGACATGGTGAGGATGTTTCAGTCATATATTTTCGGCTTTAATAGCCGGATAATGGCCAGAGGTTTTCTGCGTCCCAATTTAGAAGCTGCTTCCTGAATTGCCAGATTACACTTTAAACTGTTCAAGTATTGGGTGTTAACTTACGTAAATAGTGTAATGAAAAGAAAACATACATGGGCATATGGTTCAAATGTTCACTTATATCTTACCTTGATGCGATTTTGTAGGCTAGTGTATTCTTTTTATTGTGTAGCAGAAATGGACAATATAAATGATGAATATGAATATGGTAAATATTTAAACCCTGCATTATGGAGGGAAAAAACCCTCCATCTGTGGGAAAAAAAAAATCTGTGGCGACGGTTGTGCAATCCGTCCCTTCAGTTTATAAACTGTACTCACAATATTTTTTATTTTTAAATAAAAATACACAATTTTATTGGTGTAAACTCACAATAACAAGAAAACTTTGTGCTTTTGTAAAATAAAAGAAAACAATCAGGCGCGCTTTCATGATCTCCGTGAACTGGAGCGCGTCTCAAAAAGGAACTGAAACTAAATATAGCCTACATATACAAGCTTGAAATGTCCACTTTTAAACAAACAAATTTGAATCTAATTTCCAGGTTCTAATTTGGCCTCAGAAAACCAGTAAAATTCATATTTTCCCCCTACTAATTTGTGAATATTTCAAATGTTTAATAAAGGGGAAAAAAATCATAAACAAAAATCTGAAAATACGTCAATATTTTTTTTTGCGCAGTATTTGGTGTGTACAGTTCAAATTAAAATTTTGGTGCTCAACTTTGCATTTTAAAAATAGCCTAACAACCGTTAATTTTTCGGTTTTCAATTACGGTTAAAAAAAGAAAAACGAGTGGACACAAAAGTACACGGACATTATATTATTAAATATTTCAAATAATGTAGGCTATTTGTAGAAAAAGTTAGTCTTGGTTCCGTGTACTTTTGCGTCCATTCGTTTTTGCACAAATAAAAGTAGTTGCGAATGATGTATTATAATTTTTTGTATGACCAGAAATGATAAAGTAGCCTATTTTAAGTTGTTTCCACTGTTGATAGAAAAATGCAAGTGTCTGCACCCGCGCCTCCACACTCCACACAAACAGGATATGCGTTAAAATCTTGTGTTTATTTATGATAATCTTAGCCCTGTATTATTATTGTACTCTAACCTGTATTATGACTGACATTTGACGAATTGCTTTGTTCCTTTTTTTGATAAAAGCGGTTTCTAAATATGTAGCCTAAATGTAGCCTACTAATTATAATAATGATAATTAGTATTATTATTATTTGTGTTTATAATTATAACTATAAATGAGTTCACTGAAGACAGTAGGCTAATATGTAAATCATAAAATAATTTATGAATGTTTTATTTTTATACAATAAAATCTAACCTTGTGTTTGTGTTATATTTCTTTTTTATATGTGAAGTCTTTTTTTTTGCTTATTCTATTATACTGAGCTTTATCCTCCCAGAAATGGAGTTTTAGAAAATTGAAGAAATTATCCATTTTAAAAACTGAAGTTTAAACACAATGCAAAGCATCCCTCATAAACAGGTGGCCTGGTTGAATCATCGTGGGCACGATTTGTTAAACCGAGGGAACAGTTTAAGAATTCATGAGTACAGTTTATAAACTGAGGGGAAGGACTGCACAACCGTCGCCACGGATTGATTTTTTCCCCCACAGGAGACTTTCCGGGCTCCGTACTACGGGAATATAAAACCCAGTTGAATATAAAAAAGTGCAGTTCAAATGTTACTCCCGCTCGTCATCGGTAGCTGTCACAGTTGCTAGGCGACAAGAACAATCATCCGTCATTTTTTTAAATAAAAGTGCTGTCGTCACCGGCGCGCAATGACTTATGGGGCAGGATCGGGTAGGATAGACTGTGAAGGATCCATTTATGTATCCTTCCTTTCACGGGGAAACGAAGGCTGCATTTGGCGTCGCTTTTGAATCAGGGTAGCCTTCGTCGCGCCGCGATGACACAACCGGCCTTTGAATACGGCCTTCGAAGGATGCGAAATTGAATTGGGACAGCCTTCATTGCGCCTCGGTGACGCAATCGGCCTTCAAATGCGGCCAATCAGCCTTCAAATACGGCCTTCGAAGGACGCAGCCTTCACATTGGGACACAGATAATGTGACCCAAAAACTGAACCTCACTCTTAGCAAACGAGCATTTGGAAGGATTTAGTTTTAACCCATAGGATTTTTATCTGGAAAAGATTTTCTCCAAATGCTGAAGGTGATCCTTAAAAGTCTGACTGAAAATCAAGACATCATCCAGATACACCAAGCAATTTTTCCAAGGCAGCCCATGAAGGACCATCTCCATTAACCTTTGAAAAGTTGCTGAAGCATTTGTCAGACCCATGGGCATAACTTTAAAATGGTACAGCCCACTACCTTTTGTGAAAGCGTTTTTTTCACAATCTTCTTTTTCCAATTCAACTTGCCAAAACCCATGCTGCAGGTCTATTGTGGAGAACCAAGCAGATCCTGATAAAGCATCTAATGCATCGTCGACTCTTGGAAGGGGATGAGAGTCTTTTATGGTTACAGCATTGAGTTTTCTGTAATCCAGGCAGAATCGCCATGTGCCATCTCGCTTGCGTACCAAAACTATGGCTGCTGCCTAGGGGCTATAACTCTCTTCAATGATATCTGCTTTTAAGAGCTTTGTCACTTATTGCTGTATCTCTTGTCTTTGTTCAGGTGTCACACGATACGGCCTTTGTTTGATTGGCATAGCCTCCCCTGTCCGAATCCTATGCTTAATTATTCCGGTCCTACCTCTGTCATCAGAGTTTTTACTGAAAATTTCAGAATACTTAGTAAGCAGCTCTGTAAAGGATTCCACTTGAGATATAGACAGGTTAGAATTATCAATTGACACAGCTGGGGCAGTGACACAGGAATCAGATAAGACATTGCAACATTCTCCCTCCAACACTGTTGTGTCAATAGAAGAAAGAAAATAAGACTCACCAAGATGTTGACCTGCATGGAGTTCGATGTCTTCTTCTGTGGTGTTTGGAACTTGCACTATAGTCAGGCCATTTTGAACCTCACTGAGGGTGTGCGCAACGGCCACATTACTAGCCGGGTTGGGCTCCAGTATACCTGTGTAGTCAGTTGGCACAGGAGATACAGCCGTCGTTCCAGCCACGCACGCTGTGAGAATCGTTTCACTCCATGCTGGTAGTTTGGTAGATGCAAGCACCGAAACATTACAACAGGCTGCAGCTTTATGTCCTGTAGGAAGCAGAGGCAGCTCAACATTCCACAAAGACAGTTTATGATTGGCTACATCCAGGAGAGCATGGTGTTTTTGTAGGAAGTCCCAGCCAATGATGGCAGGATGATGTGCACCTTTAACAACCTGGAAATCATGTTGCAGTAATTCTTTACCAAGTCTCATGCCTAGCACTAAGACACCTAAGGTGTCCAGACACTGCCCCGTGACATGCAAGTACCAGAGAAGTTTTCATAGACTGTTTTTTTAACATGGGATGCGAATGCGAAAATCTTCCCCCACAATGGAAATAGTAAAGCCAGTGTCTACGAGTGCAGAGACCTCCACTCCTTCCACAATCACCAACACATGTTATGTTATGATGTTGTGTGTGCTCATCATTTGTATTAAATACTTTAAAATCAGTGCGAGGCCGGGAGGCTGAAGCTGATGTTTGCCCCTCAAGTTGGAAGTTTCCCGGCTGTTGTTTGAATGACTGCTGGCTGTCAGGTGACCTAAAGCATACACTGTGTCGGCTCTGAGGGCTCCCATTTCTACTCCACTGTTGGACAGGACGAGGGCTGCGGGCCGTCTGTAGTCATCAATATGATACCTACGGTCTTGAGTGCGTGGGGCACCTCCTGGAGAATAATAGGGCCTAGCTCTGTCACCTCCCCGTGAGTCATCATTTTCACATAGCATTGTGCGATGCCAGTCATTCAGCAGTGCAACATCCTTGTGCCGTCTATTAGGTGCATGGGTATTATCAGCATGATATATTACAAACTGTGGTATGTTGGAGAAGGGCTGCACGTCATCCTGGGCTGCTCTTTAACTAAAGAAACTCTGTTCCTCTCCCAGCACTCCAAACATTCTGTAAGATGAGCATTTTTGTCTTGTAGCTGGCGCACATCATTTTTCAGCTCCTTCACGGTCAACGTTAACTGTTCCACTGCCCTGAGTAATTTCCCATCATTGTGATCGGATTGCACCATAGCCACTTGAGTTTGGGTTTGTGGCACCTGAGTTGACCCAATAATGGAGTTGCAAAGCTGCACGGGCCCTTTCACATTGGTATGCAACAAAAAGTGCTTCGTCCATATCCGTTGCACCATGTTCATGAATCTTTGCTTGCAAGGCTGGATCTAAACCAGCCACAAAACGTCTAAATTTCTCACCCTCCTGGGCAATACGATCATAATCAGAAAAAGCCTCTAGGACTAGACAAGTAATATCAGCACTGTACACTTCTAATCTTTCACCAATCTTGCGGGAGCGAGCGTTCACATGAGTTTGGAAGAATGGCAATGAATGTTGAAGCCCGAAGACATGCCTTAGTCTGTCTTTCAATGCATTGTAGCTGGTCTTTACAGAAGTAGGAAGACCCAGTAAAAGAATGCAGCATCTGACAGCCGTGTTGGCAATACTGAAGCTAACATGTTCATCATGTCTGTAACTTGTGGTGTCATTGCTTGCACAGCCACTTTAAAACGACGAGCCCAACTGGAGAATGATTCAGTTCCATCACCCTTAAAAGCTGCCGGGAGCTCGATGTGCAAACAGCCCGCAACAGAAGGTGCAAAAGGTGGCATCCTGTTCATGTTGCCACTAGCGCTGGGCGGATCGGCGGGAGCGTCAGCCAACGCAGCACCAGCGTCATTTTCAGACATCCCTGTAATTTGTTTTTGTATCTCACCCTTATGTTGAGTGGCATTGCGTTGTTTAGTTTAGTACTTGTGCAATAGTCCTGTGCACAACCGGTGACAATAAGAGTGTAATGTCCAAATGGCGCCAATATCGCGTTACCGACAAAGTTCATAAAACTCCACGAAAAGCGCCAAAAATGCAAAATAATGACCCAGCTGCCACCAAATATAAAGTAGGGTTCGTTAACTTTGCGTAACACACACTCAAAAGGATAAAATAAATCACCGGAGAGAAGCAGCTACTGAACAGTCGTCTCTTTTTACTCACTCTCTTGCTCAGCGCTGAGAAAAACAACACCAACTTTTAATACAGCCAATCAGAAAACACAAAAGATGAACAATGAAGTAAATCAAGGTTTTTGAACCAGAACACAGATTCCAGACTTTAACCCACTGTCTCCCATTTATATATATATCATATAAATATTTATATATCATATATATTTAACCTTACAGTTACATGTCAGATTCCAGGAAGATGGCTGGATCATGAAGAGGGTAGATGCAATGACGACAGAAATAAGAAGAGAGTGTGTGTGCACAACATCTGTGATTTCTGGGCCATAGGTACTGGAAATCAATAAAACAACTTTGTGGGAGGTTGCCAAACCTACCCCCACCTTCCATGTGTTCTCTCTGCCTTTAATCCACTCTACTGTACTTGACCCCTAAACATAAACCCTTTATTAAATCTTATTCATTATTCATTAACCCCTGTCTCTAGAGTTGGTCTGGCTTTGATGTACTCAGCAAGATGTTCCTTAGAAAAATCTTTCTGGTTGGTTTACTAAACAGTAGGTAAGGGTTCCATAACTCTACCTTGAGGTCCACCTTCCTGCAGAGTTAAGCTTCAAGCCCTTTTGGCTGTACAGCAGATCTAGAAGAAAATAGCGTCATAATCCATCTTATGTGATGGTTCATTTTTGTTGTAAAACAGTTATTAACTTAGTTCATTTATATATATATATATATATATATATATATATATATATATATATATATATATATTTATATATAGCCGCTCTGAAGAAAACAATGATGTCATTGTCCAGCTCAGTTCAGTTCTCATATAATGCTGTCAATGCAGGCAGATCAATAATATTGTTGAATATTAAGTGTCCCCAACTAAGCAAGTCAAAAGCCAAAGGTGACACCTTGGTGGTTTATGTAGGACACCAATGCTATTTGTCTGAGTGGACTAAGACGTGGTATCCTTTCAGGTCTGTCAGGAAGGTTCTGAGGGCCAGAAAGACTGCCTGCATTTCCAGACAGTTGATGTGCAGCCATTTTTCTGTGCTCGACCAGGGAGCCAGAAGTTGGCCTACCCTCTCACAGAGCTCCCCAACCATTATTGGAGGCATCTGTCGAGACCACCTTCCTTCAGGAGACTGACCCCAGGTTCACGCCACATTGGAACCAATAAGGATAATTCCAAGGGGCCAGGGCCATGATGCAGCCGTGGTCCACTGTGATACGAAGGCGTCCAAAACGCAAAGTACTGATGATTCAGATGCCATAAGGCCCAGCATCCTCTGAAATGTTCTGAGGGGGGGTGAGACCCTGACCTTGAAAGACGATGTGAGCCGCTGAATCGTCAAAGCACGCACTGGTGTGAGTGTGGCCCGCATTTGGGCCGCAACCAGAACTGCCCAGATTCAAGATTCGCTGGCTGGAAGACAGTGAGCTCTTGGCAATATTGATCCTGAGTCCCAGGCATTTCAAATGGCTGAGAAGCAAGGATATGTGAGTGTCTAGCTCGGCCTCCGACTGGGTCAATATGAGCCAGTTGTCGAGGTAATTCAGGATGCGCACTTCCTTCTGTCTCAGAGGGGAGAGGGCAGCATCCATGCACTTTATGAAAGTGTGCAGAGCCAGACAGTCTGAATGGAAGGATGGTATACTGGCCACACCCTCGAACACGAATCTCAAGGGTCTGTGATGGGGGAGCTATCTGGATATAACAAAGTAGGTATCTATCACTCGTGGCTTGACGAGGGGGCAGCTCCAGAGGTGTCGCATTTTGAAACAAATGGCGGGCGAAAAGATAATCTTTAAGAGAAATAAGCTCTGTTAGACTCACCTGAAAGTAGCAGGGGAGGAACGTCATTCTCAGCCACCGTCAGCGGAAATGCACAGAAATTCGCTCTTATAGTAATCGCCAGATAGCTGCAGGGGAGACGCTGAATCAGCTTGCGTGCAGAGTACTGTTAATAAGCTTTCTCGCAGAGCGCCGCTCAGTTGCTGGGAGACCGTCAGCTTGCTTGCAGGGCACTACTGAGTCAGCCTGATCCACTGCGAGGCTTGTTCGATGGCGAGAAGGCTTTTTCTGTCTTGTCTCGAAGTCCATCGAGGAGAAGATCTTTGTCGTTGAAGGAGAATTAATCTGAGTTCCTATGGCGGAATGCCCACTTATATAGACGGGTAGCCCCGCCCATTTTGGCAGGCTTTAGCGCCGTAGGTTCGTGAAGCTCCACTGTATAGCCATTGGTTCGTGCAACTCCGCGGCATAACCATTGGCCCATGCAGTTTCACTTCGTGATTCTATAAGGCTTCAGTAATCTGAGAAAAATTAGTTTTCCTCAATGCAGCTAGTGACGCAAAACAAGTGAACTGCATCAATAGAGAACTGTATATTCTATGCCCTACCCCTAAACCTACCCATCACAGAAAATTTTCTACATTTTTATATTTTCAAGAAACACCACTTATTGTGATTTATAAGCTGTTTTCCTTAAAGGGATAAAAAAAAATCCTCACAAGGATAAGGATTTCAGATATTGTCATCTTTGTGGGGACATTTTGTCCTTATATAGGATTCACCAGGACCACACACACACACGCACACACACACACACACACGCACACACACACACACATATATACACACCTTACTAAATAACCACTTCTATTCTGTCTTCACAGATTTGGCAGTATCCAGGGTAAGTTGTTTTGCCGCTATAAATCTTGTGGTTGTGTGAAGTTGTTGTGGTACAAAAAGTCTTCTAGTCTTGTAGTACCTTCCTTACTATATGTACTCTTTGTTGTCATGGTTAGAAATTAGCTTAGATTATTTAATCCCCATTTTAGCACACATATTATTTATGAATGTCCTTCAACGGGTAGACAATAACAAAAAATCATAGCAAGACATTTATTGTTTATAGCAGGAAAAGACTGCATGAAAAAAAAAGTGCATGTGTCAAAAGCTATTGCCTAGTTCACACTACATGGTTTTGAAAGGTCGGGCTGAACTGTGGGGTTCACACTACATGACTTGCTCTCTGTGAAATCAGGAGTGTTCAAGTTGTTGAGCTGTTCACACCACACGACACAACGTGATTGATCCGCAACAGGAGGTCACGCACTACACGAGTTGACAACAACTCTGTCACCCAACGATTCTATCTTGTCTACAAACCACGTTTTGTCACGAAAAATCAGCGATATAACGAACCGGAAATGAGGCGAAACCGCACGCGCGCCGAAGAAGAACAGAAACACAGCCGCGAATATGGACGTCAGACAGAAACTAGTGCTGCAAACTGTTTGCGCGATGATTTGCTCTGAGAAAAAAACGCAAAAAAAGAAAAAATAAGAGAGTATGGGTGAGTGGATCCACATACGCGAACAGCAGGGATTGTCTGTGCTACAGAGAGAGTTGGAGGTGAGTACAGCATGTTTATATCGGAGAAGTAGCTGCATGTTTATGTTTGGCTGGCGGCAAAAATCGTGTATTTACCCGCGTATTTACCCGCGTATTTACCCACGTATTTACCCGGTGACCTCAACCCATGCCTTTCTCTGATTGGCTGTTGCTCATGACATCAGTGAGGTTGAGTCGTGAAAGCTCTGGATATCTAGCATGCTAGATATTTTTCTAGGCTCGGCGACGCGTCTGCGAGGCGTCTGCAAGCGTCTTTGATGCGTTGTTGGCTCTTTCATACTAACAGATTGGCGAGCGTTCATCGCCCGCTAATCCCCCGCGATTTGCACGCGATAACACCCTGACCTGTAGGCGAGCTCAACGATTTGCAAATCGGGCTTAAATCGGGCTTAAATCGGGCTTAAAATCATGTAGTGTGAACTAGGCTTATGTTGCAGAGCATGGAAGCAAATATCTGTCCTGTCCTGTTCTATACTACATGAATAAAGTGCTTTTGAGTCTAACATGTACAAGACTATTATAAAACATTGTAAACCAAAATTGATAAGTAAATGTTCCTGTGCTAATGAAAGCTTCTACATTATACAAAGGCATTTAACACACATGCACACACAATATTATATTTGCAGTGTTATCAACTCTCCACTCTGCACATTTGGTACACCTGATTGTTGGTATTTTATGTATACAGTAAAAATGTTATCAGAATATTATAAACAGCAATTTTCGTCCCCAGCAGCCTCTACGTGTAGGCTCTTCTCTCCGTGTGGTTGGAGTAAATTAAATTGTAGTACAGTTTAACTTCGCTGTCTCTTATCAATTGATCCATTCCCTCCAAAAACTAAGCATTCAATCAGAGTACTTAGCTTTAATCCTTAACAAGAAACTTCACACATGGAATATTTACTGATTCTGTCGGTTCCAGTGATTATGAAATGGTGTTTTAATCTCCTTTGTTTTGTTCTTATGTGTGTACTATAAATTCCTTGGCAATAGCATAACTATTGTATGTTTAGGTGAAGCAGTCACACTTGGTCATTTCACATTATTATGCATTCACATGCCGTCCCATTTATTAAAGCAGTGCTTCTCAAACTTGCCCTGGGCTGCACATTGTGTATATCTCTATACTTTTTATATACTTATAAGTATATACTTTTTTAAATGTATTTCTGAAACACTCAGACACTGTTTTTTCTTTCAGTCAAAGCTGAATCTACTGTTAAAATGACAGACCTTAAAATTAAAATGTTAGGGGAAAAAAATCTTCAAACAGTATGGTTCGAACATATTCTGTGTTTAATTTCTAGTCTTTAAATTAAACTTTCAAAGCGTTTGTCACTGAAAAAAGCTGAGGACTACTAAGGAATCATTGCAGATAAATATGATCCTCTTCTGAGTGCTGAACCTACAGGTTTTTGTGGGGGGTATTTTTGGTAGTTTTAGTAGCAATCACATTCTACAGCCAAATCAACTCTCAAAAAACTCAAATAGTAACAACGGCACTTGTATAAAAACTTCTGTCCAAAGCCGAAATGAACAAATAGTTGTTAAACTGTTTATCTTCTCCAATTATAGGCTGGATTTGATGAATATTGTTATATTTATAGGTTTGTATGTGTGTAGTCCCATCCTGCATAATAAAATAACAGAAATTAAAGGGATAGTTCACACAAAAAATGAAAATTCTGTCATCATGTATTCACCCATTTACTCCTCATTCCAAACCTGTATGCACTGGTAGCCAAACAGTTTTGGTGACCGTTGACTTCAACTGTATGGAAGAAACGGGGGGAAAAACACAACAAATATTCTCAAAAATATTTCTCAAAATATCTCGTTTTATGTTCCACAGAAGAAAGAAATGCAAATATTTGGGTGAACTACTCGATTAAATTGACATCCTCAAAAAAGTCTCCACCTTTATCATCTTCAAACTCTCCATCCAATGGCTAATTTCTGTACTTTACTTCCATTAACTCAGTTTTGCCATTAAACCCTGCAACCACCCAGTGCTTATTTTTGAGTCGGATCCTGCTTGATCCTGTTCCAGAAAATGTCAAATTTTGGATTTTTGTGTTCCGGCATATGTTTTTAAACACCCGGCATTAAAGGAATAGTTATCATTTCATCATATCATGTCATCATTTACTCACCTTCAAGCCTGTATGAATTTCTTTGTTCTACTGAACACAAAGGAAGACATGTTGTCTTCACATGTAACCAAACAGTTGTGAGGCACCGTTGACTTCCATAGTATGGAAAAAAAAATACTATGGAAGTCAGTGGTGCCCCACAACTGTTTGGTTCCCCATATTCCTCAAAATATCTTCTTTTGTGTTCAACAGAAGAAAGAAATGTCTCAGGTTACGACTGTAACCCTAGTTCCCTGAGAAGGGAACGAGACGATGCGTCGATGACGCTTTGGGAATGCCTTTGCGTGACTGAGTCTGAAGCACTACTGTCAACTAGTCCAATGGAATGAATGAAGCGTCACGGGCGGGTGACGTCATGACCAGGAAGATATAAAAGCACATCCGGTGCAATGCTCGCGTTAGCTTATAGAGCGAAGCAAAGTCGATCGCAGGGATGCAGGAAGTATGGCAGGGAGACGCATCGTCTCGTTCCCTTCTCAGGGAACTAGGGTTACAGTCGTAACCTGAGACGTTCCCTTTCGAGGGAACTCGCGATGCGTCGATGACGCTTTGGGAACGATAATACCCAATACGCCATAATTACAAAATTCCAGATGATAAAACTGTCGGCAAATTAAGTAAAAAGCACCTGGGATCCTGGGGCAGCTTCCAGGTCCAGGCTATAAAACCTCACAAATGTTAGCGGCGAGGACCAACCCGCCGCATCACAAACCTCCTGAAGGGAAACTCCTGATAAGAGGACTTTAGAGGCCGCCATACTTCGGGTAGAGTGAGCTCTGACCACGAAAGGACATGGCTGGCCAGAGGACTCATATGCAAGAGAAATAGCCTCGACTATCCACTTACTGATTGTCTGTTTAGAAGCAGGAAGACCTTTCTTAGGTGAACCAAAACAGACAAACAACTGATCAGATCTCCTCCACGGGGCAGCCGTGGAGGAGATCTGATCAGTTGTGAAACAACTGCGAGCAGCGGCGAGCAGCCGGCGAGCAGCCGGCGAGCAGCCGTGCTCGCACTGGACACAAGAGATTCAGTTTTTCCTGGTCCGAAGATGTAAACGGAGGAGGACAGAATGCCTGCAGTACAATAGGCCTTGGAATATTGGTTGGCACCTTAGGGACGTAACCCTGCTTAGGGTATAAGAACGCTTTAACCATACCCGGTGCAAATTCAAAACAGGTGGGAGACACAGAAAGAGCCTGAAGGTCTCTGACTCTTTTTAGGGATGAAATGGCTAACAGAAAGATAGTCTTGAAAGTCAGACATTTTTTTTAAACTAAATTTAGGGGCTCGAAGGGAGCCCCAGACAGGCCTTCCAAAACTATGGCCAGATCCCATGCCGGCACCCTAGTTCGAACTGTAGGCTTCAACCTCAAGGTGCCACGAAGGAAACGAATAATCAGGGGGTCTCGACCCAAAGATGTAATACACACAGGGGCGTGGAAAGCTGCAATGGCCGCCACGTAAACCTTTAAGGTAGAATGACATAAACCTGACGTGAAACGAGACTGGAGAAACTCAAGTACTGTGTTGACTGAACAGTTAACTGGATCTCGCTGCTGTTGGTGACACCAAGACGTGAAAACTTTCCACTTAAGGCGAGACACGGCAGGCAAAAACATCGTTTTTTTTTTTCACTGGTCAATTTTGAGATTTTGGGCTATTTGTCTTTAATAACATGTCTTCTTTCAGACTTGTGCTGAAAAAAATTCCAAAATACACATTTAGATCTTTATTTTACTACACTTTGTCTTTTTGCGTGTGTAGATTTTGCATAAATTCAAGAAAAGTTGGCGTTCTAAATCCTCCTGCTGCTTCGCAATCACTGTCTGCACCCTGGCATCACACACACCGTTAGAAAGCTCTCTCTCTCCTTTGCAACGCTATCGGATCCAAATATGGTAATTTCCTGTTTATCAGCAACCAATCGTGAAAGTAGAACGGGGGATTTAACTTGAAATGCGCATCTCATTGGCTGATGCCAATTTCTGACAACGTGATTTGTTCAGAATCGTCACGTGACGCGCTCTGACATTATATACATGCATCACATATATACAATACTTTACACACTATTTATACAAAACAATTATATTACACAACACATTTCAGTTCCCCTTCAGGGACTACCGCTGCGTGAAATCGCAGTGGGAACGCCCTCAGCGTGACGCGTCTGAAGCATGAATGAAATCAGTCAATGGAGAGAATGAGCGTACGGCGAGTGACGTCATCGACCAGGAAGCTATAAATATCCCCTGAGTACACAATACGCCAGCTTTAGTTACTTCAGCAGCTCTGTGTGTGTCTGAATCTGTCGATTGTGTTTGTCTGTTTTGTCAGGAGTTTTCACTATATATATTTTATATAAAAAAACCAATATGAGCGAGCAGTATAAGAAGTGTGTTCCCCCCTGTACTCGGTACAAAGAAAAAATCACGGGTGGGGATTCACACGAGCTAAGTGTGGCTTGTTTGGGAGTGCAGCAATGCCCAGTCGGCTCTCGAGGGAGTCGATTGTCAGCATTGCGAGCGTTTTCCCTTGAGAACTCTGCGCTCGCGGCGATCGCTCTTCGAGGAGAGTGATGTGACGATACTGGTTATGTGACGATACTGTAGGCGGAGGAGACGCTCGCGAGCTATCTCTCTCCTGCTTCATCGTCTTCACTTAAAGCACCGGCTCTTCCACCAAAAAACTTACTCGGTGGCTCGGCAGGCGGCTAGATGTTTGCCTACGATGACTTTTATTCAGGCTTTTCAGGCCGACCTGCTCAAAGGAAATCTGAGGGGGGTCCCCTCCGAGAGAGACTTGCGTTCACCTCCCTTAAGGGTGCCCTGTCTCTCCCGGCGCCCTCAGGGGCCCGTCCTACTAACCCTGCCGAAACAGGGCGTAGAAGGGTCTGGCGAGTGCTTTCCCGAGGGACGCTCGCCGCCTCTAAGGAGGGTTCTAGTGTGTTCAGACCAGTCGTTCCCTGCCGGTGCGCCGTTACAGGGCACTGTGTCTGTCACGCAGAATGTTCAACCAGAGCAAAGTCTTTCGTCGAGTTCGTCTTCCAAAAGAGCACAGCAGAAGCGGAGTGTCACGTCTCGTGCCCCCCTGCAGAGAAACTGGAGGGACGAGGCGGGGCGCTCTCCGGCGTGGCCTTCTCGGGGCAGGACTGATCTGAGGACAGTCATTGTCGCCAGAAAAGCCGCGTCGAAAAAGTCCTGACGGGCTGAACGGGACTCTGAGGGTGGTCCCCATCGGGAAAAACTTGAGTTCACCGCACAAAAACACGGTGCACTGTCTTTCTCGATGCCCTCAGGGGTCTGTTCTACTAACCCTGCCTATACAGGGCGTAGAGAGACTCGGCGAGCGATTTCCCGAGGGACGCTCGCCCCCTCCAAGAAGGGTTGTGGGGTGCTCAGACCAGCTGTTTCCTGCCAGTATGTTACAGGGCGCTGTGTCTGTCACTCGGGATGTTCATCCGGAGGCCAGCCTCGAGAGGCTGGTTCCCTTAGTAGAGTTCCTGGCGGAATGGGTCCCCCACCCAGCAGGGAGTTAGGATACTACTTCATTGAAAAAAAAAAATCCTGACGTGCTGAACGTCAGGACTCTGAGGGTGGTCCCCATCGGGAAAAACTTGAGTTCACCGCACAAAAACACGGTGCCCTGTCTTTCTCGATGCCCTCAGGGGTCTGTTCTACTAACCCTGCCTATACAGGGCGTAGAGAGACTCGGCGAGCGATTTCCCGAGGGACGCTCGCCCCCTCCGAGGAGGGTTGTGGAGTGCCCAGACCAGCTGTTCCCTGCCAGTACGTTACAGGGCGCTGTGTCTGTCACTGGGGATGTTCAAATCAGATCCGAGGACTGGTTTGTCATGATAGATCTAAAGGACGTTTACTTCCATGTATCTATCCTCCCTCAACACAGGGAGTTCCTGAGGTTCGCTTTCGGGGGCGAAGCGTACCAATATCGGGTTCTTCCGTTCGGCCTAGCACTGTTACCCCGAACATTCACGAAGTGTACGGATGCTGCTATAGCCCCGCTGAGGTTACAGGGCATCCGCTTTCTGTACTATATAGACGATTGCTTGATTCTAGCTCAATCGGAACAACAGGCGATTCGGCACCGAGATGTTGTTCTTGCTCATATCAAGTGACTGGGGCTGAGGCTCAACGCCAAAAAGAGTGTTCTTTCTCCATTACAGAGAACCACTTTTCTAGGTGTAGTGTGGGATTCAACGACGATGCAGGCACGATTGTCACCTGCTCGTATTGCTTTGATTCTCGCTGCAGTAGATCAGGTCAAGCTAGGCCAGTCATCCACTGTAAAACAGTTCCAGAGACTGTTAGGTCTCATGGCAGCTGCGTCCAACGTGATACCTCTTGGCCTCTTGCACATGAGACTGTTACAGTGGTGGCTCAGGACCAAGGGATTCTCCCCGAGGGGAAATCCGCTTCGCATGATCGTGAGTTTGCGACGGTGTCATCACGCCCTGATCATGTGGAAAGATCCTTGGTTTCTGTCCCAAGGCCCTGTGTTAGGAGCTCCTTGTCGTCGCGTTATGCTAATGACAGATGCCTCTCTCACGGGTTGGGGGGCGATCATGGATGGTCGCCCGGCTCAGGGTCTGTAGGAGGATCATCATCGTCTGTGGCACTTAAACTGCCTAGAGATGTTGGCGGTGTTTCAGGCTCTGAAACACTTCCTCCCAGACCTAAGGGGCCACCATGTTCTTGTCCAGACAGACAACACATCGGTGGTTTCTTATATCAACCATCAGGGGGGTTTGCGTTCTCGCCCGCTTTACAACTGGCACGTCAGATCCTTCTATGGTCCCAGGGGAAAATTCTTTCTCTGAGAGCTTTTATCTCCCGGGGTATTTAAATCAGGGGGCAGACATCCTGTCAAGACAGGGGCCGAGGCCCGGGGAATGGAGTCTTCACCCCGAGGTGGTGGAACTCCTATGGAAACATTTCGGTCTTGCCGAGGTAGATCTATTTGGTTCTCGAGAAACATCACACTGCCCGCTGTGGTTCTCTCTCAGCCATCCAGCCCCGCTGGGGTTGGATGCGATGGTACATCCGTGGCCGAGGTCACGCTTGTACGCCTTTCCCCCGATCGCTCTGCTCCCAGGAGTTCTGGACAGGGTTCGCCGGGACGGGCTCAGTCTCCTGCTAATAGCCCCGTTCTGGTCGGCCCGGGTATGGTTTGCGGACCTAGTGTCTCTCCTCAACGGCTCTCCCCTAGAGATACCGATCAGGAGAGATCTGCTCTCTCAGGCGAGTGGGTCGACCCTTCACCCCCGTCTAGAGCTATGGAGGCTGTGGGCTTGGCCTTTGAGGGGGCCCAGCTCATAGATTCTGGTCTCTCGGCTGAGGTCGTTGAGACCATCCTCCGATCCAGAGCTCCCTCCACGAGGAAGTTATATGCCGCGAGGTGGAAACTTTTCACCTCTTGGTGTGGAGAGCGCCAGCAGGACCCAGTTAACTGCCCGGTTGGTACAGTCCTGGATTTCCTGCAGGACCGTCTCTCCACAGGGTTATCCCACTCCACACTGAAGGTGTATGTGGCGGCCTTAGCTGCTTACCACACCCCTTCAAGTGGAGGTTCCCTCGGGAAACACCCACTTATGTCTCGCTTCCTTCGTGTCACCTTGAGGCTGAGGCCTGCAGTTCGCACGAGGGTACCAGCTTGGGATCTGGCCATCATCTTAGAAGGTCTCTCCCTTGCTCCTTTCGAGCCCATCGAGGAAGTTTCGGAAAAGTTTCTTACTCTAAAGACTATCCTTCTTCTCGCTATCTCATCTCTAAAAAGAATTGGAGATATTCAAGCACTTTCGGTGGCTCCCTCGTGCCTGGAATTTGCTCCTGGTTGGTTAAGGCCTTTCTCTTTCCGAGACCAGGTTATGTTCCTAAGGTTCCAACTGTTTCAGTTAGACCTATAGTTCTGCAGGTTTTCTGTCCTCCGCCTTTTCTGACGTCAGACCAGGGAAAATTAATTTGCTGTGCCCAGTTTGGGTTTTGATGCTTACTTCCACAGAGCTGCCCTGTGGAGGAGATCGGAACAACTGTTCGTCTGTTTGGGTCACCTAAGAAAGGGTGTCCTGCATCTAGAAAAAGGATGAGCAAGTGGGTGGTCGAGGCCATCCCACTTGCTTATGGTTCGGCCCATCAGCCTTCACCTTTGGCTGTGAGGGCTCATTCCACCCGGAGTATGGCTGCTTCTACAGCTCTTCTTTCAGGAGCTTCTCTTCAGGACGTTTGTGATGCGGCAGGCTGGTCCTCACCGCACACTTTCGTTAGATTTTATTCCCTCGATCTTAGCTCCACTCCCGGGGCTCAGGTTCTCTCGTCGGTTTGTGTCTCCTAATGACACACGACGGGGATTTGGTCGTATGGGGATGTGGGTATTGCGTTCCCACTGCGATTTCACGCAGCGGTAGTCCCTGAAGGGGAACGTCCCGGGTTACGTATGTAACCCTAGTTCCCCGAAGGGACGGACGCTGCGTGTCCTGCCATACTCTCGGCATCCCCTTGGGTCGCTGCTTCAGTAACTTTTAAGCTGGCGTATTGTGTACTCAGGGGATATTTATAGCTTCCTGGTCGATGACGTCACTCGCCGTACGCTCATTCTCTCCATTGACTGATTTCATTCATGCTTCAGACGCGTCACGCTGAGGGCGTTCCCACTGCGATTTCACGCAGCGTCCGTCCCTTCGGGGAACTAGGGTTACATACGTAACCCGGGACGTTTTTGTATAATATAATTACTATATAATACTAAACAAATCTGTATTTGTGGGATCCTAAAGTGGTTGTGAGTCCCTCAGGCAGATTCATATTCACATGTGTGATGGACTGTTGATGTGTGGTTTTGATGTTTTGAGTGTTGTTTTGGATGTTATGATCAGTGATGGATGAAGCAATGATGAGTTTTGGATGTTAAACAGTGTGATACATTGATTTTACATGGACCTAAAGCATATTTTGTCTGTAATTCATGGCTTTCAATAGAAATTAGTGGAATTTTGCCATAAAAATCTTTAAAGGCCGTTTTCTCAAAATGAGTTTTTTCCTACACTCCTAGTGACGATTTTCCACTTCTGTAGCACCTACATACACCAAACTTTACAGTCCTATTCCTAACTATATTGTGAAGGTTTGTTCAGAGGGTTTTGTTGATATATCATTCTTGGCCTGATTAATATGACATTTTATGCCTAAAAATAGGGCGGAAATAATTTTTTTAAGGCTATTGGCAGTATTTTCTGATTTACAGGGTAACAAAAGGAGATATTCATAATCCCTTCTGTAAATGTCTTTTCATTGAATATATCAAAAAAAGACAAAAATAATTTTGGACCTTGTTTTTTTCATCTCCAAAAAACGTCACTTCAAAATATATGCAAATTAGTGCATATTTAATTAGATATAGCCTGATTAGCATATTTAAACATAAAATTACATAAAACTTGTAATAAATGTTTTTCTCCTATTCATGCAAGTAATCAACTGGTAAAGTTTCATGGTGATATCTGTACGTTACAATTTTTACCCTATTCACCTGTAGTGTCTCGCCTTAAGTATATATAATTTACTCGTGGCTGGAGCTCTGGAGCTAAGAATAGTCTCAACGACCTCAGTCGAGAGACCACTCTCTAGAAGTTGGGCCCCCTCAGAGGCCAAACCCATAGGTTCCAAATCTCCGGTCGGGGGTGAAATATTGTGCCCCCTGCCTGAGACAGAAGGTCTCTCCTGACAGGAATCTCGCCTCCTGAAAGGAGGGCCGTCTAGGAGATGAATTAGGTCCGCAAACCAAAAACGACTCGGCCAGCGTGGAGCTACTAATAATAGACTTACTCCGTCCTGGCGGAGTCTCTACAGAACTCCTGGGAGCAGAGCAACAGGGGGAAATGCGTACAGACGTAGCCTCGGCCACGTCTGTACCATAGCGTCCAACCCCAAGGGGGCTGGTTGCGTGAGGGAGAACCAAAGTGGACAGTGCGTCGTATGCTGAGACGCAAACAGATCCACTTCTGCTTGGTCGTAAAATTCCCAAATGAGCTCCACCGCCTCGGGGTGGAGTCTCCATTCCCCTGGCCTCAGCCCCTGCCTCGACAGGGTGTCTGCTCCTATATTCTGGTACCCTGGGATAAACACTGCCCTCAGGGAGAGTATCTTCCCTAGGGACCACAAGAGGATCTGGTGCGCCAGTTTGCAGAGTGGACACAAACGCAGACCCCCCTGTCGATTTAAATAAGAGACCACCGAAGTGTTGTCTGTACGGACGAGCACATGATGGCCCCTCAGGTCTGGGAGGAAATGTCTCAACGCATTGAAGACGGCCATCATCTCCAGGCAATTATGTGCCAAGAGAGATTATGGTTCCCCCACAGACCCTGACCTGAGCGGCCTTCCATTACCGCTCCCCAGCCGGTGAGAGAAGCGTCTGTCGAGATAGCAACTCGATGGCAAAGAGCTCCCAACACCGGACCATGGGACAGGAACCAATGTTTCCTCCATATAATCAAGGCGCGGATGCACCGCCGCGTGATCTTGATCATACGAAGTGGGTTTCCCCTCGGGGAGAACCCTCTGCTCCTGAGCCACCACTGCAAAGGTCTCATGTACAGCAGGCCAAAGGGGATCACATTGGACGCCTCTGCCATGAGGCCTAACAGTCTCTCGAACTGTTTTGCAGTGCGTGACTGGCCTAGCTTCAACTCTTTTGTGGCTGTGATGATAGCAGCTACACGAACGGGCGATAGTGTGGCCCGCATCGTGACTGAGTCCCATACCACACCAAGGAAAGTGGTTCTCTGTAGTGGAGAAAGCACACTCTTCTTGGCATTGAGTCTCAAACCCAATTTCTTCATGTGAGCGAGAACGACATCTCGATGCCGAACCGCTGACTGTTCCGCCAGAATCAGCCAGTCGTCGATGTAGTTCAGAATGCGTATGCCATGCAGCCTGAGCGGGGCAAGAGCTGCATCTACGCACTTCGTGAATGTGCGGGGTGACAGAGCTAGACCGAATGGAAGCACCCGATATTGGTATTCTTTACCCCTGAAAGAAAACCTCAAGAACTTCCTGTGTTGAGGGAGGATGGAGATATGGAAGTAAGCGTCCTTCAGATCTATCGTGACAAACCAGTCCTCGGATCTGATTTGAGTCACTATCTGTTTGAGTGTGAGCATCTTGAATTTCAATTTCATTACCGCACGATTCAGCAAACGAAGATCTAAAATTGGACGCAACCCCCCATCCTTTTTTGGAACAATGAAGTATCGGCTGTAAAACCCCGATTCTCTGTCCGGGGAGTACACCTGTTCTATAGCTCCCTTTGCTAAGAGAGAATGAACTTCTTACTCCATTACCAGAGCCTGCTCGGGATGTACTACCGTGAGTAACACCCCGTTGTAAGGAGGCGGAGGAGAACTGAATTGGATTCTGTAACCTTTCTCTATTATCTGCACAACCCAAGGAGATATATTCGACAGATTCTTCCACTCTGTTAGAAAATCTACTAAGGGTACCAGTCTCTCGAGACTGGCCTCTGGTGTTAAAGGAACAGCCACTTCGGCGACCTGAAGCATATTGGCAAGAAACAACCGAACTGACTGTTTTTGAACCCCCCTCAGAGGGCTCACGTCGGACGCAATGTCGAGTCGACACTGCGCCGAACTTTCGCTGGATACCACTGCGCCCCGAAGCACCAAGGGTGGCGGGGTTGGCAGACCGGTCCCATGAGGACCCCGAAGGGGCCCCGGCTGGGGCTGTCCTCGATGGTCTGACGTACGTAGCGTCAGGACCTTTTCTGAGCCGAAGCCTTCCTAGCCATAAGTACTGTCCTCAGATCCGGCTTAGACTTAGCCGACTTCGGCTGAGAATGTTGGCTCGGTCCCCAAGATTTATTTGGGGGAGCACGAGACGCAACACAAATTTTTTGTTGCACACGGTGCGAGGAGCTTGGCTGGGGGTGCTCACGCCCAGCATCCCCAGGGGGATGGACTCGGCGAGGAAGGAATTTTTTAAAAGCCTCAGATTGTTTTTTATTTTCTTGAAATCTTTCAACAACCGAATTCACCGAGTCACCGAAAAGACCAGAGGGAGAAATAGGGGCATCTAAAAGAAAAGCCCGATCTTTATCTTTCATATCTGTCAGATTTAACCAAAGATGTCTCTCAGTAGCTACGAGGGCTGCCATAGACCGCCCAATAGCACGGGCGGTCTCCTTCGTAGCTCTGAGAAAAAGATCTGTAGCCCGACGAAGTTCTCGAATTTCGTCGGGACTAACTCCCTCACTCCTATCTATATCCCCCAGCAGATCTGCCTGATAGTAATAAAGCCACTCCCCCGGCCTGTCTCGCTCCAAATTAAAACAGTTTATAGTGAAAAAATCTTTGCTCATCTTTTACTGCTAACTATTTATTATATTTATATTATATGAATTATAATTACTTTTAATTAATCTAATTTATTCATATAATTATTATAGCCTATTAATTGATAAGTCATACTAAACTTTGCTTGTAAATTAATATAAATATAATACATTTATTCATATATATTGCTTTTAAACAACATGTATTCATTTGAGCTCTTTGTGAACCTATAATTATTTGGCCCATTTCTTTAATTTACATCATGCATTGATAAAGTCAGATCTTTTCTTTTTGCTGCCTTCTCAAACTTTGGCTGTAGCAGCAATGTTTATTCCTGCCTTGTAAACGCTTTTAATTTCATGATAATTTTCAAAATGATCTCTTAATCTTCAGAAGAGAAGTGAATTGTGTCGTCTCTCACGAGAAGTGAATCAAACTGATGCTGTCTATGTTCAGGTGCACACACTTAATCACAAACTCTGGATCAAACCTGAGTTGAGAGTGAACGTTTATAACGAGCTTTGTGAGATCAATGAACCTGATCTAAATCAGGTTGGATTTATCTGGATTTGTCAACTCTAAACCTACTCTGAAACTCAGAGTTTGTTCAGTTAGCTTTGTGCAACAGACCACTGGTCTGTTAGATAAGGAAAACAAACAAAATGTGCAGAGCGGTGGTTCCCCAGGACTGGTTCAGAAATACTGCATTAGGGAGTGTAGCGTATGCATCTGGATGAAGCATGATTCGTGTAAGCTGGCTCATCGTTGTAAATGAACACATTTTTGCTAAGTTTCCTTAAACTCGCAAACTGTGACTGTCTAATAATTAACCAGCTTAAGCGCCAGAAAGTCTGGGGAAGTTGGCCTTTGTGACACGTTTTATGGACCATCAGAGCAATACCAGAACTGTCCACACATTCACCCAAGCCCATGGTCCGAGCTTCAAAGAGATCAGTATCTCCTGACACCTCCTTTCTGTGGAGAAAGGAATGCCAGCCGGCCCAAGAAAGCTCCTTCCACACACCCACACACATCACACAAACTTTTTATTTAACTTCCTCATATAAGACATTACTAAGATATATTTGATATATTTTTATGTGTGTCGGCATGCCAAAGTCAGATGGGAATATATATATTTCTATCATAGTTCTAAATGGACTATAAGTGCCTATATTATGCATTTTAATGTAACCTTGCAAGATTATCCTCTGTACATGTTGTTTTCGATACCTATCATTTCGATTTGCTGAATGATTATTGGTCAGTGGCACTCCACAGAGGTGTGGACTGAGTTCCTTAAAGAGAACAGAACGCCAGTTCATCGCCCTCTTACTCTCTTACCTCTTCCTCGCATCACCATGTAACTCCTTCGTGATCCTCCTCCGGGGATCTTTTTCTTTCGTTTGTTTAAGTTTTGTTTTTCCTTTCGACTTTGTTCATTTCCCCAGATGGGTAAATTAACTTAGCCTGAATTGTTTCTTTGGTAATTTACGTCCGAGACCTTTAAACCTTTGTTTGAAAGTGCGCGCTCTGGACCAATCCGCAGGCCACGTGACGCTCCCACGGAACACATCCACATGCCTTCGAAGCAACCACACAACGAGCAACTGTGCAAGTATCCGTTTATCGAGCTTTCAGAGCATTAAGATTGTGTTTTTCCGTGTTGTCTCTTAAAGGTTTAACTGTCCAGCTGAATTTTGCCAAACTGTGATCCTTACGGATCTCTCTCTCTCTCTCTCTCTCTCTCTCTCTCTCTCTCTCTCTCTCTCTCTCTCTCTCTCTCTCTCTCTCTCTCTCTCTCACTCCCTGTTTCTTTCACTTTCAATCTCTTTCCGTGTTTTGTCCGTTATCTGTTTGTATATACATCTATCCCATGTAACGTTAGTAACTGTAACGTAGTTTTGATTTATTAAAATACATTATATTCATTTATTTATTCTGTCTCTTGCTCATATACAAGTCCCCTTAATGTACGATCCAAGCTACGTGTTTTAAAAGTATGAAATTAATTTAACTGGCAGGCTATCTTTGTAAAACATTAGATTGTATTCATGGCCAGAAATTGCCTTTCCGAATCTCTGAGATCAAATCAAATCAAATCCTTTTATTGTCACACAACCATATACACAAGTGCAACAGTGGGTGAAATTCTTAGGTGCAGTTCCGAGCAACATAGCAGTATGACACGATGTGACGTAAAAAATTACAGCAAACATCAGATTTACATAGATTACACATCTAATGTGCGCACAATTACTCACAGTACCATACACACTAACAGAACAATAAATAATATACAATATACACTATACACTATACAATATACAACAATTTACAATATACAACAATATACAAAAAATACAAAAAGAGGTATGTATACATGCAATAGATACACGTAAGGTGGATGTATAAAAATAAAAAAAATTATATATATATATATATATATATATTTATATATATATATATTTATATTGTAATATGCAGTAGGTTATGTTGTGGTGTGTTGAAAGTTAGACTGTTAATGGTTATTGATCATGAAGGATCAAGAGTTTAGAAATCTAATTGCTTGTGGGAAGAAGCTGTCATGGAGTCGACTGGTGTGTGTCCTGATGCTGCGGTACCGCCTGCCTGATGGTAGCAGTGAGAGCAGTCCATGGCTCGGGTGGCTAGAGTCTCTGATGATCCTCCGAGCTTTCCTCACACACCGCCTGGCATTTATGTCCTGGAGGGAGGGAAACTCACCTCCGATGATACGGCTGGCAGTGCGCGCCACCCTTCGCAGGGCTTTGCGGTTACGGCTGGTGGTGTTGCCGTACCAGGCAGTGATGCAGCCAGTCAGGATGCTCTCGACAGTGCTGGTGTAGAACTGTGTGAGGATGTGGCGGTTCATTCCAAACTTCCTCAGCCGTCTCAGGAAGAAGAGGCGCTGATGAGCCTTCTTTACGATGGCCTCGGTGTGGACGGACCATGTGAGTTCCTCTGTGATGTGGACACCGAGGAACTTGAAGCTGCTGACTCTCTCCACCGGTGCTCCATTGATGGTGATGGGGCTGTGTTCTCTGTCGTTCTTCCTGAAGTCGACCACTAGCTCCTTGGTTTTGCTGATGTTGAGGGAGAGGTTGTTCTTCTGACACCAGTGCGTCAGAGTGAGCACCTCCTCTCTGTAGGCCGTTTCATCGTTGTCGGTGATCAGACCTACGACCGTCGTATCATCAGCAAACTTGATGATGGAATTGGAGCTGTGAGTTGCCACGCAGTCATATGTGTACAAGGAGTACAAGAGTGGGCTAAGAACACAGCCCTGAGGGGCTCCAGTATTGAGGGTCAGTGATGAGGAGATGTTGCTGCCTATTCTAACCACCTGGCGTCTGTTTGACAGGAAGTCCAGGATCCAGCTGCACAGCAAGCTGTTTAAGCCCAGAGCCCGGAGTTTCACTTCAAGCAAGGAGGGCACTATGGTGTTGAATGCAGAGCTGTAGTCTACAAACAGCATTCTCACATATGTGTTCCTTTTTTCCAGGTGGGAGAGAGCAGTGTGTATTGTAGATGCAATAGCATCATCAGTGGAGCGGTTATTGCGGTATGCAAACTGCAGTGGGTCCAGTGAGGGAGGTAGAACAGAGCAGATGTAATCTCTGACTAGTCTCTCAAAGCATTTACTGATGATGGGGGTCAGAGCAACAGGGCGGCAGTCATTTAAGCAGGTGATGTTGGTTTGCTTCGGTACAGGTACAATGATGGATGTTTTGAAGCATGTGGGGACTACAGACAAGGAGAGGGACCGATTGAAAATGTCCGTAAAAACACCAGCAAGTTGATTCGCGCACTTTCTGATGACGCGGCCCGGAATACCGTCTGGACCCGCGGCTTTACGGATGTTCACTCGACTGAAAGATCGGGTTACATCCGCTACAGAGACGGAGAGTGTACTAACCTCTGTAGCTTCAGCCGCGAGAACTCTCTCCGCGAGGGGGGTGTTAGTTCCCTCAAAGCGAGCATAAAAAGTGTTTAGCTCATCTGGGAGAGAGGCAGTGTTGTTCACTGTGGAGTTTATGTTTCCTCTGTAGTCCGTAATGATATTAATTCCCTTCCACATGCTTCTAGAGTCGGATTGAACTGTCTGACAGTGTTGAACTGTCCTTCAATCTTGTCCCTGTATTGGCTTTTTGCTGCTCTGATAGTTTTACGGAGGGCATAACTTGCTTGTTTTTTCTCCTCCGCACTCCCGGAGTTAAAAGCGGAAGTCCGCGCATTGAGTGCCGCACGAACATCGCTATTAATCCATGGTTTCTGGTTCGGGTAAATCCGAATTGTTTTGGTCGGAACAACGTCTTCTACGCACTTCCTGATGAAACATGTTACGCTGTCAGCGTAAACCTCGATATCGTCATCAGAGGCCGACCGGAACATCTCCCAGTCCGCATGTTCAAAACAGTCCTGAAGCATAGAGTCTGATTGGTCCGACCAGCACTGGATCGATCTGAGGGCGGGTGTTTCCTGTTTCAGTTTCTGCCTATAAGCGGGCAGAAGGAGAACGGAAGAGTGATCCGATTTGCCAAAAGGTGGACGGGGGAGGGATTTGTAGCCATCCCGGAAAGGGGAGTAGCAATGATCCAAAACCCGGTCCCCTCGTGTGTTAAAGTTTATGTGTTGGTGGTATTTAGGTGCTATTTTCTTGAAGTTGGCTTTGTTAAAGTCCCCGGACACAATGAACGCGGCCTCAGGGTGCGCGGTTTCCTGCTCGCTTATTTCCCCATACAGTTCCTTTAGTGCCCGGTCTGTGTCGGCTTGTGGGGGAATGTACACAGCCGTGATAATGACCGCTGTGAATTCCCTCGGTAGCCAGAATGGTCGACACAGAAGCATGAGAAATTCCAGATCAGGAGAGCAGAAAGACTTGATAGAATGTACGTAACTCTGATCACACCAGGTTTTGTTGATCATAAAACATACACCCCCACCTCTGCTTTTTCCCTGAGAGGTCTTTAACTCTGTCCGCTCGGTGCACTGAGAACCCCGCGGTTTCAATGGCTGAGTCTGGAATCTCAGCAGACATCCAAGTTTCTGTAAGGCAGATAATGCAGCAGTCCCTCGTCTCCCGTTGGAAAGAGATCCGCGCTCTCAGCTCACAGAGCTTGTTGTCTAGAGACTGAACGTTCGCTAGCAAAATACTGGGAAGCGGGGGTCGATTTGCGCGCCGTCTTACTCTGACGAGAACGCCGGCTCTTCTTCCCCTTCTCCGTCTGCGTTTCTGCGGCCGAGCTGCCCAGACAAAGGGCTTGCGATTATCAGATCACAAATTAATTCCACAGGGACTATCCTTAGAGTTGATATATGATAGACCTAATTGATATATTCAGATTTAATTATAATCCATTTTGATTAAGTATTGATATACAATTGAGCTAATTTTAACCTGTCTGTAGAATATAGTCTACATATGCAATTAATTATAATCCTTTGTGGTTAATTGTCTAGGTACATATATGTATGTACATACCATGCAGATGCAGGGAACATATTATCGCTTTTTGGGAGATTTAATAATGTAAAGTTTATCTGGTTCAATCCTGTATGAATAATTATTAATTATTGAATACATATTCCCCAAATTGACCAGAAATACTCTACATATTATGGTGGAGAAAATGCTTAGCACATTTTAAACTTGTTTATGAGCAATTCAGTTTCAATCTATGTGTATATTGTTATTATTTTTGTACGCAAGTTTCGAATGGCGAGACAAGTCGTGCAAGCGAACTCACTGACTGAGCTAACTAAAGGCACAAAAGCCCATCTCAGTTCAGCACGATTAACAAGTTGCTAAATAATGTCAAACATTTGTTTCCACTGTTAATTGATAAAGTAAACTGTAGTTCATAGTATTAAAATTGTTTCTGTAAAGACGACGAGATCTCTTTGCAGGGGTACATTTTAATACTATCAAAACGCCTGTTAGGACAAGGAAAACTCCTCTCAATACAACTTAATGGATGAGTTTCTCTATTTACAGTTAAAAGGCCGTATATTCTATCATTAGATAACGAAAACTCCTGGTCAGAAATTGACTTAGCTAACCAATTTTTTAAACCTAATACATTGAATTATGGTGATATTGTGATGTGCATGGGAGTCGAACAACAGATGTACATTTCCTGTTATCCACACTACGTGTAGTGCAGCTAAGAAATCCTTGCACACGTCTTTGTGTAATAGCACCGAAAGACCTGCCGAGGTCTCAATGAATTACGTGATTTTTGCAGAAAGTCAAGTGGTTGTAATTCCGCGTGAGCGCAATTCATTGTGCGTGAGCGCAATTACGCCACCGTGTGGACACTCACAGATAGGTCACTCTTTCCTCAAAATTCTCTCTTCCTGTTTTTTTTTCACTTTCCTCTGTGATTATTGAAGAGTACTAGCCTTCAACACATATTTGCATTGACAGCTTGCTTGTGCTAATATTATTGGATGTTAAACAACTCTACTACCTCTGACTGTTTACAATTATTTAAATTTGGTTTAAACACGTTTTAAATTTAAATTCAGTTCAAGCACTGATACCCACTTAGAGGGAACGCGCCCCCTTGTGGCCTCCCCCTGCTACGTCGGCTTATCAATTTTTTTTGTTTTTTCTTTTCTCTCCTTTCATTCTGTTTGAAATTGGTCTATTCCCAGCTTTTCTCGTTGGTTTATTTTATTAATAATCACTGATACTTTACAGTAATCGCGATTAGCAGATATAATTCTGATCTTCAACTTGCCTGACACGGTTATTTTATATTTAGTTCAAACCACTTTGAATTGAAATTGAAATTAAGTGTCTAATTCAACCAGGTGAACCACTGGAAAGAAGTACGCCCCCTGGTGGCACAAACCAACTACTACGGCTGGTCTCCTCCCGTGTTTCATCCTGTTTTTACTTATTTCTATCTCCTCTTTTGGGTTAGGCTATTCTGATAATTACCATAAATGTCTCTCATTGTTTTATCATTATTTAGTAAAGCCTTTGCCTCTTACTCCTACATACATAAGTACTCAATTTGTTTAAACAAGAAACCTTTAATTCACTTTAAGTTTCACTTGTTCTCCATTTTTTGTATTTATAGGTAGGAATTCCTAGTGCACTGTGGTGTTTTGACAGTCATCTCTGGTTGGTTTCCAGCAAGTGGGGTCATCCGACCGGCGTTACCTACGCTGGCCGTGCGTGAGTCTCGGACGCTCCTAATTCTCATTCTAATTGGTGCGGCACGCAACTTTGCGACATCAGCAATTTGGCACTCCAAAGGTAAAGTCAACTACATCAGCGACACACAAGGCAATTTTGGGATAATTACCCGAACCATGGCCTAAAAAGGGGCCACTCTTTTGAACTCCAAAAGAGGGTTCCGGGGAAAACCCACATTTTGCTGTGCCTTCTGACAAGTTGACACCTTGAGGTTACCGGTTGTGTTTAAGGTCGCAAATTGTTTGAGAGGGCGTACCGTAGTATAGAGTAACGAACGGCCCGGGGACACTGCGGTCAAGTGTTTGGGACCGTCGGAAAGGTGGACAACGCCGCTGGGTCCAACAGAGCGGCCTCAATTCACCCCAGGAAAACTAAATAAAATAAAACCCATCCGCTTAGTATAGACCACAGAATATTAGATATTTTCCTGGTCATTTAAGTGTTTGGCCCATCTTCTCTTCTCCAAGCCACACCCTCTCCCTAGGTTTTCACTGGTAGCCCCACTCACCCATTGGCCCTACCATAAAACCCAGCCTGATAGCAGGCTCAGGTCTCCTTATCCCCTGTAACACTTCCATTTCATTACAGACCTATTCATTTATTTTTATTGTTTCGTTTTACTTCGATCTTTTCCATCTTGCTATTTTTATGTTCTGTTGTGATTTGTTCCTTTCAGTTCACCTAGAGACAGAACCTCTAAGAGACACCAAGGAAAGCTAAATAACAGATCGACTACCAAGCAGCTAGCATCAACAAATTACTCACTAAGCTACCGCCCTGTCGAAATCTTTATTTAGGCTCCGCGCTGACCTAAGCAAATTGTTCACACCTAACTGTCTAAATGTCTGCATCAGTAAGCCGAAATTGTCATAGACGGCATAGCTCATATTAACGTAACTCGTTAACCTTAGAACGAACTTGCATTGCCCTCTTTGTGTGTGTTGTCTTTCTCTCGCCTACAGTTAGCCAGTATGTCCCATTCGTCCAGTCCCGCAGACCACTGGGACAACCTCGAGACATGGCTGAGAGCCATGACGGCCACCTTCCTGCCCAAGGACGCCAGTGACTCAGAGCCTCGGAGCCAAGACCAGCTAAACGCTGACTTGGACAGACTGATGGCCCACGATCCAAGACAAAGCTACAACCACAAGGAATGGGCCAAGATCATCGGGAGCCTTGCACACACCCTCGTCGCCCAGGCCCGGCTCCACGAAAGGAGCAGCATCGACCTGGAGCAGGAAGTAGCAACGCTAAAGCTTCAAGCTGAGGAGGCCCGAGGAACCGGGCCCAAACCCAGAGTCATCCAGATCAGCTACTCCTCATGACCGAGGACCAGACCGAGAAAGAGGATGCAACAGACCCAGAGCTACAGAAGGAAGTGGAAAGACTTCAAACTGCCCTGTCTGATCTTCGTCTAGACACAGACCGAAGAGAGCAGTCAGAGAAAGAAACCAGAGAGGAACTCAACGAGAAACTCCGACAAGGTGAAGCTCTCCTTGCAAGAGCAGAGACTGAACTAAAAGAAAGAGACGCTAAAGCCAAGGCCTGCGAAAAACACTTGAACACAGCCCGAGCTGAAATCCACGAGCTTACTCAGCAGGGACACGATCTCAAAAATGAACTTGACATTGTTCGCATAGAGCTGAAACACTCTTATAGACTGCAGAATAACCGGGAAGGGGAAACGCACACCACAAAGTTTCCCCTAACCAGCCGGTCCGTACCTTTCAGCCACAAACTCAGAGCTGAAAAGGGGGTTGAAAGCCCACTGTTCAATATGTCACCAGCCAGCGTCCAGAGAACCCCTGCCGCTAACCATGGCACGACCCCCAAAGAACTCGACAAGCTGGCCAGAAACATCCCTACTTTCACCCCAAACCCTGCAGACAGCCACGACATCCATGCCTACCTCCAAGACATTGACTTTCACCTACAAACTGTCGCCAGCGTAACCCCATGGGACAGATTGTACCTGCTAAGAATTACGTCTAGTCGTGACGTGCGCAGCTTCCTAGACCGTCAACCAGAGACAGTCAAATTGGACTATCAGCAGCTGCGACAGTCCCTCATTAGAGAATTCTCTGATCCAGAATCAGAACAAGGGCTCATCACCGCCATGGACCTCAAGCAGACAAGACTTGAAACCCCACAGACTTACTACGGCCGACTCCGACAAGCCTACTTCGGAGCACAGAACCAGCCAGGTATGGAAGAGGATGTCAATTTCAGGACTTGGCCCACAAAGCTTACACCAAGCAAAAGACTGTGTCTGAAAACACTGTGAAAAACCCCACAATCTACTCTGTCTCTGAGCACTACTCAGAGCTGCCTCTAGAGGGCGCCCCACAACACCACAGACCCTTTTACAGAGAGTCAATACCGTTCCAGTCCAGCAGAGGGCAGCACAACCGCAATGGTGCTCGTCCGAAGCCCCAGAGCGGGCGCTCTGAAAGATTCTGGGACCGGCAACACCCATCCAACAACCCAAAGGGTGGAGACACATGGGAAGCCGACCGGCAACCCAGAAACAGCCGACCCCCATCGACTAGAGACTCAAGCCCAAACAGCCCGCAGCGGAACCCCTCTGGGCATGCTACTGGTAAGCACAAGTCTGAGCCAACATCAGATAAAAACAGTGCAGCCACATCAGAGAGGGCAGAGATCCTGAAGGTGCTGAAAGAGATTCTGCACAGAAAATCTCACAAGGGAGACAAGAGGGACGAACCAGACATCCTATGTCTAAGCGTAAGGGCTAACCACAGGGCTGCCTGTCACATCACAAAGTGACAGCAACACCCATCTACCACAGCTGACACCTGCACAGCCTGAGCAAGACAGCACAATTTCCCACAACTGGGACCAAAATCCCAAAGGACCAGGAAATGCTGTTCTGGCTATCAGCCTCCGCAGCGAACCACACAAGACCGTCCCTAACCGCCCATCGATCACTACACCAGCCCCGACGCCAAGACTCCTGGGGAACCTGGTGGGAAAGGGGGCGGCCTGGAAACTCTACCTAGCCATCACTTTGGAAAATGAGGTGAGCCTTGAAGCCCTGGTAGACACTGGCTCAGACCTTACTTTAATGTCACCTCAACACTTTGAAAGACACAGTTCTAAAGCTAAGAGACAAGATCGAACTCTGACATCTCAAACGTGTGAGCTGAATGTGCAGTCATACAGCCAGAACGACATCTGGCTCGAACAGGTAGCTCCCATTCACCTGACAATTGGTTCGATGAGTCTGATCCACCCAGTGTACATCTCACAAATGAACACTTACAAACTTCTAATTGGCAAAGACCTGCTAGATCGCTTTGAACCTTTACTGGACTTCAAACAACTGAAAGTTTGGGCTCAAGTGCGGGAACCCCTCCCCTTCCATTCACAAAGGTAACTAGAGCCAGACTGCCAGGTCAAAGAGGTCATGAGAATTCCCACAGAGCCAGACTTTGAGGTCACAGAGTTCACGGGAACTCCCCCAGCCAGCCATGAAGACACAGCCTCAGCACCAAATAAAGGTTCGAATTCGCTACCCTGCAACGTCCAGCTCACCAAAGACTATAGCAAGTTCATGAACACTATGAGAAACCACCTCTCAGACCCCTCCAACCACCCACACACGCCGTCTGAACCCACCAATAACCGGTGCCCTAGACAACTGCAACTTACGACCAGCATGACACTGCCACCCGTGTCACCTTGCTCAACCAGAGCATGTGGATTTAAGTACCGAAAGGTGCCATCCTCCACCTTGATGACCTGGCATTGTACCATCTTCCAAGTGAAGAGTATCAATCAGAACTGGAAATCCCATCCTTCTTTAAGAACCACAACTTCACCCTAGATCCAGAACTGGAACTGAGGATTGAGGAAGGGGGGTCCCAGCTAATTGACATTGCTACTATCGACACAGCCCTCCAAGCTTTGTCTCGACTGCCCATCTTGACTACCTCACCTGTTGTCCAAGCCTGGACCGCAGCTGACACGGCACTCTGCCTCTCTACAGCAGTCGGCTACACAATGACCCTGGGCCTGGCCTTCATCCTGTTTAAAAGAGTCAATGAGATGCGTGCGTCCATGACCAAGCACAGTGACGCTTTTTCTCCAGGGTTCAAACGGAACCTGCGGAAAAAAGGTGCCACGACAGAGACCATGTCAAACTTCATCGAAATGGACCTTCAGCCCAAAGGCGGAGGACAAGTAGGAACCACCTGCTAAACGACCGTCATGATTCACCTGCCATCCGCCCATTGTGATGAGTGTCGTTCGATGATGTCCACAAAGGGGCTTCATCCAACAAAAAGGGGGACTGTAGCGTATGCGTCTGGATGAAGCATGATTCTTGTAAGCTGGATCATCGTTGTTAATGAACACATTTTAGCTAAGTTTCCTTAAACTCGCAAACTGTGACTGTCTAATAATTAACCAGCTTAAGCGCAAGAAAGTCTGAGGAAGATGGCCTTTGTGGCACGTTTTATGGACCATCAGAGCAATACCAGAACCGTCCACACATTCCCCCAGCCCTAGGTCCGAGCTTCAAAGAGATCAGTATCTCCTGACACCTCCTTTCTGCGGAAAAAGGAATGCCAGCCGGCCTAAGAAAGCTCCTTCCACACACACGTCACATGCATCTATTTTTACATATAGACTCCAAACCTTGTGGGCAATTTCATAATTTATGTAATCACTCGTGTCTATCTTGTTTCTCCGGTCTTGCCATTCCCATTCGGTTAATTCCCCATGCTCTGTCTTTGTGTTTCATTGGTTCCTAGATTTTTTCATTGGTTTGCCTTTTTCTGGATAATTCTAATTCAAATATGTGAACTGACAATCTGATAGTGATTCCTCGTTCAAACTTGGCATTACAATATAGCCACTATGGAATCAGAGGAAGGCTGTCCACTGAGGCTCAGCAAGGTTTTGGGAACTGTTACATGATCATACAGCTTTGTAAAAGAAGATGCTTGTCTCTTGTTAGGTGTCTATTGCTTACCAACAGCTGGTTTTTGTTAAGTGAAGTTCTCAACGTAATTTAATCTTTCAATTAACCGCCGGAGCATAGAAGCAGCAGTTCACCTTGCTCTGGCATCAGCTGTTTTGGCATCCCTCCACCTCCACCAATATAATTTAGGCATCTTGCTACCATACTCATCATCCAAGAATTAGCAGTCCCACTGAGGACTGCTAATCCTATCTAAGCTCGAATTGAAGCTGCTTCCTCGAGCCCCTCCACTGTGGACAGCAAGCCAAATACGCTTAGCCTTATTAACTTAAAGATTATATGGGAAAATGAACTCGTGAACTCTGGGGTTAATGAGAACTTTTCTCAACAGCACTGGCAGACAAATAGGGGCTAACTGTTACTGAGTTAAGATTCCCTCTGAGCACCAGCATCCTCAATGGTCAATGCCTGGCTTAAATCTCATAGGCAACAACTCCAGAGAGTATTCTCCTTTGCAGTAACCACTGAAAGGAGATTGATTTATTTCTCTTATACTCGTCTGTATATTCCTGCACATCTTTGCCTCATGGTGGCCTCTTCACATTATATCTTTACATCATGGTTTACTTTTCACTTTATCTGCACCAGTTGGACCCATGGAGAAATACATTTCGGTGGTAGTGGCAGTCAGCCTAATCTATCCCTATTCATGGCCTGCGTAGCCAGGTTTATTCTTCATGAGCAAGGTGGGTGTCTCCCTGCCACCACATATTCACTAAAAAAGGACTTGTCTTCTGCTCTGTAACTGCAAGGAGCCACCATCTTTACAATGCATAATACCTGGACTGTATTAATAATGAAAAGACTTTGAGTATTTGGTTATGCCCTTTAGTTTGATCAGTGCCCCAGTTGTCTTTCAGGGACTAATCAATGTCATATTGCAGTACTTCACCTTCATCTATAACAGTGGATCTCTTAACTCTGGTCTTTCAGACCCATAGTAGGCTACTGCACATTTTGTATGTCTCAAGTTATATCCCTTATTTAAATCGTCAGTTCCTTAGCATAGAGCTGCGTGAACTGAACTTGGTCTGTCAGATAAAGGGTATATACAAATGTCCAGGTGGTGAAAGTGTTCAGATGGAATCAATGATCACTTGATTCCACAGGTTTGTCAACTTCCTACCATGGTTTGTCTGGAACTACAGCCAGGTGCCCCCACTCATAGCTTTTCTCGGAGGGCCTAGAGTGACCTTAAGATTCACTGATTCGCTTCTGGATCAGTCCACAGGAGAGAAGAACTAGGACATTGGAAATTTGACATCGGTTCACTCCAAACAGAATCAGTATTATATGTGTTTCTTCTGTAACATTACAGTTCAGAAAACGGTTTAGTTAGAAAAAATACTGGTTAATAACGTTATTTATTTTTTACTTTCGTAAGACTGGAAAAACTGGAAGGACTTTAAGAGAGGGCCACTCTCTAAGAAAACAAAGGAAATTAACATTTGAACTCCCCCTCATGCACTATTGAGACAAAGGTCTCACCTCCCTCATCCTAATCTACATTTCTCTCCCCCATTCTTCATCCTGGCAGAGATCTCCCAAACTCACACAAGAATCTAAATGGTTTAATGTGAATGATTATCATAGAGTTTTATACATGTTTGTTATTATTTGAAATGTCTCGGTGCGACTGGTACAATGTCTCATTCCCAAAGAAGTAAACCAAAAGGTAAAAAGTTCTTAGGAAGTTTAGAAATATCTTCCACACTGGAGGGTGTGTCTTTGAGTTAACACCTTATGACCATTTGACTGAATGCTAATTTTCCACTGCTAGCAAATGGTGACTTACAGGTAAATTTCCACTGTGGATGATGTTTAGATTTGAAATGAGGTCTGGGTATATAATGTAATGCAGCGAGAGCTCGGGGCTCTTTTTCTGTATCCAGATCAGCCCGTGAGGTCGAGAGCCGAGTCTCTCTGCCTCACGTATTATTTGTCGGGTATTTTCCTCGTTGTTTTAGAGCATTTGATGTTTTGCATTGATTACCTTTGAATTGATTGTGGAATTGTAATGATACATTTACCTGACATATTCAATTGTGATATTTGATTATTCTAATTGACTTTGACATTATTTTCATTCAAGAGTTTAAAGGAATAGTAAAACATTCGCTCACATTTAATGATGCACAGATATCATTAAAACCCTTTTCATTTATGGAGTCAGATGAAATAACGAGTTAATACATATGAGAAATGTATTGCATTTAACCAAAAATCCCTTTGCCATGAGGAAAGACGGAACATGTGTGCGTGAGACCATTGCTAATTCGAATACCGCCATTGGATCGAATTAGACGGCCTTACACTTTTTTGCCTAAACTTTATACCATAGCTTAAATACTAGAGCTTGTGAATAGCTTTTATACTAGAGCTTGTGACTAAAGCTTGTAACTCCAGTGGATCCTCAAACTGTCGACAAAACCTTATACAGTGGCTCCACCGTGTCAACCGTGAGAGTGTAACAGTGTCAACCGTGAATGCAGTGCTGCACACAAATTTGGAAACCGTCTCTGCTTGTATGCAGTGCAAAGGTGAATAAAGAACTGGTGAAAAACCTTGTAACTCCATTTGAGCTTGATTTTGGGAAAATATTAATTATATATTCACACACGCAAGTGTCTGACCAAGTGTCTGACCATACACCACGCTGGATATTACCTGCCATTCATCATAATACTACGGTATTGACATTTTCTTAAACCCTAAATCTACATATATCTGGATTTTAAATGTAAAATAACATTTTACAGTAGATCCAAAATTGAACCTCAGAAAATACCTCAGTAATTTCCCATGCATTTAAGCCACTTGCAATACTGAAATTTGAAAAAAGGTGATACAACAGATGTATTTTATTTATTCTCATTGGTACAATTATTAAAATGGCAGAATTTGTTAAAAGGGATAAAATGGTACGTTGAAAATGTTGTTGTTGTTACACGGGCGCCGCCATGTTGGATTTCAACATTCGGCTACGTCAGTGGCATGGTAGGCTACTCCGTTGCCAACCAACACTAGCAGAGCTAGCTTCTCTCTACCCCCTGCCTTGTCAACACAATTATGCTAGTCGTGATTTCTAGTGTTTAATCCTGGGTACAAGAGACAGATGTGTTGAAAACGTCAATGAGTATATGAAGTGTCTGACATCAAATGTTTTATTTAGCTACAAGTCCAACGCATACTAGAATCCTTGATATTCGGCTGAGGGGAAAAGATCCCTGATGTAGTTCACTGCACAGGATGGGAACGGAATCCTATTCATCCTACCCAAATGCCCTCTCGCCCAAAGAGTGAACTGTCGGTACGCTGTTAACCTAAACATTCTGAGAAAAGGATATAACAAATTAGCCTAGCCTAGCCCAGTTGCCAATTCGTAATATACACTGTTACATACCAGCTACTTATGGGGCGCTCCAGCGTCTCAGCTCGGACATCCCTTAGAGATAGCATAGCCACCTCCAACGCGTCTCTCTCACAACACAGCATCCGAAATGAACGGTGCATGGTGATGCATTTTTGCCGATCAATAAATGTTCCAGGTTAATAATAATAATAATAATAATACATTTTATTTATAACGCACTTTACATCAATTCAATGACCTCAAAGTGCTACAATGCAGAACAGAATAAAAACAGAAACATTAGAATAATACTATTAGCCATAAAAGGCTTTTCTAAAAAGATGGGTTTTAAGGCCTTTTTTAAAAGAGTCCACAGACTGTGGGGCCCTTAGATGGACAGGGAGAGCATTCCAGAGACTGGGAGCAACTGAACAGAAGGCGCGGTCACCCATAGTACGAAGCCTTGTCCTCAAAGGCTGGAGGAGGTTGGCCTGTCCAGAGCGGAGATGACGTGATGAGGAAAGGGGGGTGATGAGTTGTTTGAGATATAGGGGGGCAGTGCCATGGAGGCACTGGTGAGACAGAAGGGAAACTTTGAATTCAATCCTATACTGGACAGTAAGCCAATGGAGCGATTTGAGGATGGGTGTAATGTGGTGGTACTTCCGCCAGCCCATCAGGATCCTAGCTGCACAGTTCTGGATGTACTGCCGCTTCTTGATGTTCTTGCTTTGGATTCCGATAAGGAGTGCATTGCAATAGTCCAGCCTGGAGGAAACAAAGGCATGGACCAGTTTTTCGGCATCATGGAAAGTGAGCATTGGGCGAAGTTTTGCAATGTTCCTAAGATGAAAGAAAGAGGTTTTACAAAGATGTTTAATGTGGGCCTCAAAGGTCAAGTGAGGCTCCATTCTAACACCAAGGTTTGTGACTGAGGAAGAGAGGTGGATGTCATGACCAGAGAAGGTGATGCTGGTGATTTCTACGGGCCCGAGTGCCCCTGGAACGAGCTTCTCGGCATGTTGTTGTCTCAACAGATGCCTCCACGGGCTGGAGCGCCATGCGCAATGGACATGCTGTCACACTCTCATGTTGAGCAGAAATGCTCCTGAAAAATTCAGTGAGATTATCACACCAGGTGTTGAGCAGAAATGCTCCTGAAGTGTAGTGAATTTCTTCACACTTATGTGTTGAGCAAGGTTGCTCCTGAAGCTCAGTGATTCTCGCATGTAGTGTTGAGCAGTATGGCATGTCTATTGCTCAGAGTTGCGGGCAGTACGCCTTGCCCTGCACCGCTTCCGGGCGTTGCTCAGGGGTCAACACGTACTAGTCCGATCGGACAATACCGCCACAGTAGCGTACATCAACCGTCAAGGTGGTCTACGCTTGCGCCGTATGTCGCAACTCGCCCGCCACGAGGTCGCTGCGAGCTATTTTCATTCCCGGAGTCCTGAACTGTGCAGCCGACGAGCTCTCACGGCTTCAGCCCCTCCCTGGAGAATGGCGACTCCATCCCCAGTCGGTTCAGCTGATTTGGGACCAGTTCGGGGACGCACAGATAGATCTGTTTGCCTCTCACGACTCGACCCATTTCGCCCAGTTTTATTCCCTGACCGAGGGCACGCTCGGCACGGATGCTCTGGCGCACAGCTGGCCGCAGGGCCGCAAGTATGCGTTTCCCCCAGTGAGCCTTCTTGCGCAGACCTTGCGCAAAGTCAGGGAGGACGAGGAGCAGGTCATTCTGGTTGCCCCGAACTAGTACTCCTCGCGACAGCACCTCCCTGGCCGATCCCTCTGAGGAAGAACCTTCTTTCTCAGGGACGGGGCACCCTATGGCACCCTCGTCCCGATCTCTGGAACCTCCACGTGTGGCTCCTGGATGGGACGAGGCAGGTTTGAGTACCCTACCACCAGCGGTGGTGGCTACCATCACTTCCGCTTGGGCGTCGTCCACGTGACATGTCTATGCGTGGAAGTGGAACCTCTTCGTCAGCTGGTGATCTTCTCACCGAGAAGACCCCCAGAGATGCTCGATCAGCGTTGTGCTTTCCTTCCTTCAACAGGGGTTGGAGCGAAGGCTGTCTCCCTCCACCCTGAAGGTCTATGTTGCCACCATTGCCGCACACCATGACCTGCTCGAAGGTAAGTCGGTGGAGAAGCACGACCTGGTCTTCAGGTTCCTGAGAGGAGCGAGGGGACTAAATCCGCCTCACCCTCCTCTCGTTCCCTCTTGGGACCTCTAAGTGGTTCTAACTGCCCTGAAGAGTGCTCCATTTGAGCCCCTGCAGTCAGTCGAGCTTAAATTCCTGTCTATGAAGACAGCGCTCCTGGTTGCACTGGCCTCCATCAAGAGGGTAGGGGACCTGCATGCATTCTCCGTTGACGAAGCGTGCCTGGAATTTCGGGCAGGCTTACTCTCACATGATCCTGAGACCCCGGCTCGGATATGTGCCCAAAGTTCCTACCACTCCCTTCCGGGACCAGGTGGTGAACCTGCAAGCGCTGCCCCTGGAGGAGGCAGACCCAGCCTTGGCACTGCTCTGTCCAGTACGCGCTCTCCGCGACTATGTGACAGGACGCAGTGTTTCAGGACCTCAGACCAGCTCTTTGTCTGTTATGGTGAGAAGCTGAAGGGAAAGGCTCTCTCCAAGCAAAGGTTGTCTAACTGGATAGTGGACGCCATTGCTTTGGCATACCAGCAGCAAGGTCGACCGTGCCCCCTTGGTGTGACTGCCCACTCCACCCAGAGTGTGGCGTCCTCTTGGGCTCTAGCGCATGGCACCTCGCTAACAGACATCTGCAGAGCTGCAGGCTGGGCGACACCTAACACATTCGGCAGATTCTACAATCTCTGAGTGGAGCCAGTGTCCTCTCATGTACTCTAAGTCCCCCCCTCTGGGTTGGCAATAATTGCATATTTCCTCTAAGCTATGGGATATGCTCCCCAGTGTACCTTGGTGTTCCTGTGCTAAATAGGAGTCCTTCGTCCGTGCCAGTCTCACGACAAGGATCTCAGATTTACGCAGGGCACTGGGAGACAGCCGAGAAGGTGGCGTGATTAGACTGGTAACCCCATTCGTCGTCATCCGACGTAACTCGGAGTGACAACGAAAGGGAACGTCTCGGTTACGTATGTAACCCTCGTTCCCTGAGTAGGAACGGAGACGTTACGTCTGCCTGCCACTTTCCGCTGTACCGCAGGGATTGCCTGAGCTCCGTCTTGGCTCCTCAGCGAAGAAATATATCTGCATGTTGCCGGCTTCCTCCTTTTATACCCACGAGGTGGGGCGGAGTTACGTTATGCAAATTCCGCAGACCCATGCCATTTCTTTGCCATTGGCTTATTTTGTAATACTCGAAGTCGATAGGTGTTCTAAGCGAAACCCCATTCGTCGTCATCCGACGTAATGTCTCCGTTCCCTACTCAGGAAACGAGGGTTACATACGTAACTGAGACGTTTTACCACATTCACAGACATATTATAAAGCCATGTTTCCACCAGAAGAACTTTCCCCGGGAACTAGGGACTTACTCTGTGTGTTTCGACCGCAGGAACCAGGGTCTAAATAAAGTTCCGGGTAAATATTTTTATTGCTTGCAAGGTAGTACTTTTTCAAAGTTCAGGAACTTTCGGGTTTGGGACTTGGGCGCTGAACATGCTGATTGGTTGAGTTCATGCCGCATTTTAATTGGTTAACTCCACATAGCATTTCATTTCAAACCACCATTTTTAAAAATCTGTTGCGGTGCAAGCAGTCCTACATCACGGGACTAATTTGCCTAATCTTCACGGTACTTTAGACCATCATAGAAACGCAGAAAGTAACAGGTCTGGGGGTAAAAGTTCCCTGAGACAAATTGTTCCGGGTAATTTCGGTAGAAACGCAGCTTATGTCTATTAAATGAGCTATAGATTAATTGTTTATTCAGAAAACACTTTAGACTCTCTTTGTGGTTTGGTAATTGTTTTCCACATGTTTTATAAGATCCAGATGCAAAACAGGGACCAAAGTTGGTTTGGAGGTAGGAGGATGGTTTATCTGTCTGAATGAAACATTTCCCTTCCTCTGTTCCCAGACAACTAAATATTACAAATCAATACAGTATTTAGTATAAGTTAACTGATTGCTACTGATTAGGTCAGTAATTTTATGCTGTACTAATTCCCAGGGGTTTGGATTGTTGCGTTGGGTTCTGATCTTTACCAAAGGGTGGTTGGTTTAATTATGTATACATGGAATTAACAGATGTTTGATTTCTTCTCACTGGGCCTAAAGGGATAGTTCACCCAAAAATATATTTTTTTCTGTCATTATTTATTCACCCTCATGTCATTTCAAACTTATATGAATTCCTATCTTCTGTGGAACACAAAAGAAGATATTTTGACAGATGTTGGTTACCCAATTATTTTGGTGACCACCGACTTCCATTGTATGGAAGAAAAAAAACTGGGACGTTTCTCAAAATATCCTCTTATGTTCCACAGAATAAAGAATATTATGCAGTTGTGCAACAACATCACTGTGAGTAAATTATGCCAACATTTTCAGTTTTTTTTTTTCAAATTTTCAAGTTTTGAATGAATTATCTCTTAAAAGTATATTTAATTATTTTTTTAGGTCTTCACTGCTCTGTATATAATTCTCTCTCTCTCTCTCTCTCTCTCTCTCTCTCTCTCTCTCTCTCTCTCTCTCATTCTTGTATGTTTTAGATTGAGATCCGGGATACCAGGGACCCTCGATTCGGTGTCCAGCGGTTTCCGTAATGAGACAGCATCCTCCCTACTTTATCTACTCCTCCATTCCTCTCTCCTTGTCCTCAGGCTTGTGTCTCTAAACTCAGTCAGGATGCTGCTAGTGCAGCTCTTTGTAATATAGAAAAAGACTGGAATACACTTCAAAAAGAGAACATATTGAACTTATAGTTTAAAAACCATGAGAAATTAAAACCAATAAAAAGAAGAAAAGATCAGCTTTACATAAACCAACAACTCTGGGAAAGTAAAAAGTTACACAAATTACTACTGTTATTTAATAATGATTTGATGACAATTATGACGATAGTCATGGTTATGCTTGCAACAGTGATATTATGTTCAGACTTTCATATTTTATCTAAAATGGGGAACATATTTCTAGCTTTAAGCAAATATAAGGGAACCAATGCATATGTACAAGAGATTGGGTGCTAGTCTGGACACGAAGATGAAAAGGAAAAAAATCAAGCCAAAAATTTAAATAAACAAAAAAAAGAAAGAAAAAAAAGAAACATTTTGTACAGCACCAGATGTAATTTTGAAGACCGTCTTTTTCTGACAAATTTTGAATTCCCCTCTTTGTACATGTGGTCAGCAATCAGAGTTAATTGATGAATTAAATAGTTAAATTGTAAATTCTATATTTATATGGATACAGGGATACATTAAGCATTTATTCACCCACATCATATTCCTTCTACTAACTGGAGTGGATTTAACAGATTTATTATTTTATCTCTCATTTCACCTGAAGGTACCAATGATCATTCTATGACTGTGCAGCAGAAAACATTAACAACAGCTGAATACACCGGTATCCCACATCTAATTTGGCATGCAAATCTCTTTTACAGACACTTCTTCTCTTGATATTTCCTTTTACAATTAACTTTTGTGAGATTTATGATTAATGATTTGCACATTAACATTTTTGGACTCTGCTACATTAATTTCATAATTGTACGTTTTCTTCAGCTTGTTGTGTTCAATGACAGATCTTTTTTTTCCTATTAATCATTTGTCTTGAGGAAAAGCCCTGCATGCTGCATTTTACTCAGGCCCTTATCTGCCATATACCACAGAGCATAGTGTTACAGCACAAAGTTAACCATAACATATCTAGCTAACCCCTGCTGAAAAATATAGCATATTAAACAGCATGAATTTCATGTTGGTATATTCTAGTTTTAGCTGATATGGTGATGGTATAGCTGGTGGACCAGCATAGTGATGCTGTTCTCAAACAAAACAGCATGTTCCACCAACACTCTGGCTTGACCAGCAATGCTGGATTTTTCATCAGGGACTCCTGAGACTTGGTACACAGTCATGAAAATGACTACCTCTATGTTTCCAAGGCAAGATGTGTTGCACAATTATTCACACAATTTCTTAGCATAAACTCACATTACATTCAATTGACTGGTGTGACTTAATTCTTCACATATGCAAAATTCAACAACTTATTCTCGTAATGGAAATCAACGAATAAGAGAAATCTGAATATTTTGTTATACATTCCTTACATATTTGAATCATGATGAACCATTCAAACAAAATAGGAATTTGTGTGCAAAATCGAAATTCGTCCAAGGTTGTACTTTTTGTGTTGTGTCTGTGTTTTTATCAACACCTCCCTCCACTTTGTGTTAAACTTTATCTTGTTATCTTGTAATGGCATAATTTCTGCTGTGGCAGTGGCTGGAGCGAACAAAGACCCTCAAGGAGAACTGGAGAAGAAAGTTTACACTAATTAGGATCATCTCAAGAGGAAAGCCCTGTTGGGGGTATGTCTGGTCCCTAGTCTGCAGCCCCTTTTTGCCGGATTTTGGAGATGACATGAAATGGACATACTCCATGGTGCTTAAATCCTCCTAACCCTTATATAAAGACTGCTTTGCTGCTCCCCATCTACCTCAGTCTCGAACCCCTCCTACTCTATTTTCTTGATATGCTCCACTGGGAAACCAGAGATGAATGCTGAGATCAGATGGAGAGTGAGGCTGTAAGGACCCAGATGATTAGACTGCACTGGACTTGGCTTTCTATTCCCTAATCCTAAAACACAGCTTCTCCAAAAATTCCCATAAATTTCTACACTACCATTCAAAAGTTTGGAAATGCTAAGACATTTTTTGTTTTCAAGAACCTGAGTCTTTGATTCACCTAGGATGCATTCAATTGATCAGAAATTAATATAAAGGTATTTACAATGTTACAAATGCTGTATTATATTCAGTTATAAATGCTTCACTATTTAAACTCTCACCGAAGAGCCGCATTGACAGCTTATGCATTCTAGCAGTCAGTTTATTAATAAATTCAATTGAAGTTTCAGCTCTTGCTTTCTATAGCACTAGGTGTTTCTTGTGAACCTTGGCTCAACATTTCATCCATCCAAAATACCTTTTTAAATAATCCATAATACCTTTACTACTCGTGCATCTGTGCTATTTTCTTCTCTCTTTGTGCTGGTTAGATTCCAGTTTTCATTTTTCTTTCAAGACAGCAATATAAATAATAGCCGTCATCTCTCAAAAGAACAACAGACTGATTATGTGACAGATCACTTGCAACTGTACATTTACAAGCTGCACAATTATTTTCAACTGTGCAAATACTAAAACAAATAACTTCTCGAGTGCCAAACAGACACATTCAAATTAATTCTTAAATATAACACAGTACAACAAAAGGTTTTCTTAATGGACTGGAGCAATGGCTTTGCAATGCTCTGTGATCACAGATAAAATTTTCATTTTAAAAATAGAAAAGTTATATCAAACCGTTTTAATAAATTACAATATTTATTTTTTACAATATGTATTTTGTTTTGATTAATTAAATGCTACATTGGTGAACAGACGGATGAATTTCTTTTTTTAAAAACATAAAAATGTCTTGGTTTTGCCAAACTTGGTAACGTATTTCTGTATTCATCATTCACATTTATTTCATGTACCGTAGGTCATACATACAAACAAATTCCAGCAAACAATACATATTCAATAGTAATTTCATCCTGGGTGCACTGTGCTGGTCAATATTTATTTGACAGGAAAAACACATAGCAGAGTTATTGACAACTAGTTATTTCTGAAAATGTAGCCACCTCAGGGTTATATGCTAAATGCAGTAGATGTATATCTGCAGTATTCAATATAATTTATTCTCAAAGCCATTTATATTTTGTGTTTGTCTCACAGAACATTAACATGACCATTGCCCAGATGTTTTTACAAATTAACTTATTTATGCAACATTTTTGTCTACATACACGAGAAACATTTAAGAGAAACGTACCAGTATTCTGGTCATAGTGTAAAACTAATTTGATATTTATGTGTTGGTCTTAGCTGTTATCTTCATTGCCACAAATCTTTTTTAAGTTAATCACATAAGTAACAACATTGTCGTCCAACGTCCTAGTTATTAATATTTCAATTTAAAAAACAATCTTTGATTGGCCCATGTTACTGAAGACTTAGTAGTGTTTGTTTCATTTATTATTGTATTTTTACTTTCTTTCCTGTCTTGCAACACTTTTCTTAATCTACCATTTAAAAAAAAGAAAAGAAAGTAACAAAATAAATAATTAAATGTGCCAGAATTACAAAACAAGACTACTGTGGAAAGATACGAAAAGGTTAATTTCTGAAGTTTACATTGTCTTTTCCTGTGCTTCACGTGTTTAATGCCTCTTTTTTGGAGATTATGCTTTTTGCTCTAGTTGTAAATGTTTTCCCCCCTCTGATCTTTCTGGAATGCTGTAATCTCTAAATTAAACAAAAATGTATAAAAAATATTTCTGCAAGTCATAGGGGAGTTCAACATAACTGACATCGTCACCATCACTGATACATTGTTGGTGTTGTTGTTTAAAATATATATATATAAAAAAAACAATGAATACCATGTTATGGGTTTATTTTGAGGGAAGATACACATTTACTCAGGTATACAAATAAAAAAATAATTTAAAAAGGGTTTTGGTGCCAAGCAAAACAGACGGAAAAAAGCGGAAACTGAAAGGATTCCTGATCAGTGCTTCTGATCCATATTCTAAAATATTTGTCCAAGTTTGTTTTTTATTTTTTTGCATTTTATTATTTTATCAATATTATGCTTAGCCTATCTCTAATTCATGGCTGAGCAACATACAGCATACAACTTACAACCTACATACAACCTCATACAAATCATGCAGGTAAAATGGCCATAGCTTAAAATCTACACACAAATTATAACACAATAACATTCCATTTGACTCCCTGTAAACTATAAAAAGAGGTCCACACATCTGACTTATCTATTTTGATTAAGTATGAATTTAAATGAGTGTGTATCAGTGCTATATTAATCTGCATCTGCACAATACATTTTTTTAGCTGGAAGCCTGTAGCAAATTATATAAAAATTATGAAAAACTGTTGTCTGTGTGTCCAGTCAGGCAACCGTTGGCAGAAAGCCACCTCCTGTAGTGCTCATTAACAGCACTAGGAGAATGAAGGACTAGATCAAAAGAGCGAGGGAAGATGAAAAGTAAAGGCTGGGCACTGGCCAGCATAGACAGGATGGGTCATGGTCAGAGGAGGTGCCAACATATCAGCAGGCATTAAACACATCTTTGGTACAGCCAGGTGCAGCAAGCTGTGCTATACAGAGAGAAACTCCTCCATCCTGAGAGTAATTACAAGTTGGCTTCGTATGAATGCCAAAAATGTGACACTGCCACAGTGGGTCAAAAATGATACATAATGTGTTGCAGTACACCAAGTATTGCTATATATTTCCCTTTACTGCTATTTTTAATTTCATTGTCTTAATCTCATGTAAACATAACTTGCAGATTGCATGGATCACATGAAGCAGTCACACTTTATATTGGGTGTCTTTAACTTCTATGCATAGGTATAATGTACTTCTTGTGTTCATATTGTATTGCACAACACTTTTACCGTTATTAAGGTTGGATACGGGTAAAGGTTAGGGACAGGTTTGGTGGTAGCTATGGTTAGGTTCAAGGGTGGGTTAAGGTGTAGGCCTACGGGTAAACAGTGTAATTATAGATGTAATTAACAATTAAATGTTGATACATACAGACACATGTAATATAAAATGGACCTCATGAAGCTATAAATTAAAATGTTAATGAATTTCATGAAGTATAAACCACAATGAAACCACAAACTAGATTGGATTTTAAATGGAACACCATGTCTGTAACATACATGTTGCAAAATGTCAAAAAATAAGTCTTCAACGAATACTAAATATAACAGGCCTTTTGCTTATACTTGATGCTAATCTTGAAGTTCAATATCATGATGAAGGAAATCTGCAATAATTCGCTTACTGTGATTTTTTTCCCTCCACAGCCTTTGTTCTATCTTTGACACATGTGGCTGTTGCATATTAAAATACCATTGCTAATTTAAGAAAGCAAGCTAAACCATAGAGTCAGTGGTGTCACGGTGGTCATCAAAGCAACAAGATTTTCCCATGAAGCAGATTGTGGTCAATGGTGTATTATGGAAGCTTGTTTCCCCCACAAAATGAAAATTAAAAAAAGGTAATTGCGACTTTTTATCTCACAATTCTGACTTTATTTCTCAGAATTGCGAGATATAAAGTCAGAATTGCGTGATATAAAGTCGCAATTGCGTGTTATAAAGTCAGATTTGTGAGATATAAAGTCAGAAATGCGTGAAATAAAGTCGCAATTGAGTGTTATGAAGTCAGAATTGCGAGATATAAAGTCAGAATTGCGTGATATAAAGTCGCAATTGCGTGTTATAAAGTCAGAATTGTGAGATATAAACTATTCTGAGAGGAAAAAAGTCAGTCTTTTTTCCCCCCATAGAATTGGACTTTATAACTCGCAATTGCGAGTTTATATCTTACAATTCTGAGAAAATATGTCAGAATTGCGAGATATAAACTCGCAATTATGTGTTATAAATGTGTATGTGGACGGCATAGCGGCCCGGTGTGGGGGCACGGTCATAACCGCACCCTGACAGAGGAGGCCAGGGAAGGACCAGCGTTCTGCGGGGGCCTGCTCTGCCAGGGGTCTGGCGACAGAGGGTGATGAGAGCGGTGCGGTCCGGCGACGTCACGCACTGTCATCCGGCTCTGAGACAGAGGGGGACGAGGGGTGCACGGCTGTGGGGCGGTGCACCGTGTCGTCCGTGAACTGTATGCTCAGAGACAGGAGAGTCAGTTCATTCTGAGAATAAGGATTCTTTCCCGGCTCTCACCGGGGAAAGTAGTGGCCCTGCTACCAGCTCCTGGAAAAAACTGAGTCCCATCTCTGAGCAGCCCGTCTCAAGAGTGCCGCTTAACCCGGCGTATAGCGGGGGCGGGGCTGGACAGGGCCGTGGTGTCCCCCTGCGGCTTCCAGAGCCAGCCCGGGTGAACGGGCGGGATGAGAGCCGTTTGGAGGGCACCTTCGGCGGTGGGCAGACTGAGGGATATGATCGGACGGCTGGGCCGTCGGGGCAGAATAAGCCTCAGTCTGCTAATGGGCGGTTGAGAACTATTGGGCAAAGCCCTCAACTGCACCGCCGAAGAGGCCGATCTGGGATATGGGGGTGTCGAGCAGACGGGTCCGCCCGACATCCTGCACATCGGACTGGTTCAGCCACAGAATGGTGGGCATCACCTGACCCAGGGAGCGTACGGCCACTTTCGTCACTCGGAGAGCAAAGTCATTGGCGGCGCGCAGCTCATTAAAGAGCCCTGGGTCAGTCCCGCCCTCGTGCATGTCCGTGAGCATCTGGGTCAGGCAGACCAGCAGAATGGCCATGGCATGCAGTGAGGCGGCTGCCTGTCCTGTGGCGCTATAGGATTTCGCCACAAGTTTAGATGAAAAACTACAGGCTTCGGACGGGTGCTTAGGATCGCACCGAGAAGAAGCACTCTGAGGACACAGTTGCATCGCCACAAAGCGTTCAAAGCGAAAACATATCTGCATGTTGCCAGCGTCCTCCTTTTATACCCACGAGGTGGGGCAGAGTTGCGCCATGCAAATTCCGCAGACCCATGGCATTTCTTGGCCATTGGATCTTTTTGTAATACTCAAAGTCGATAGGCTTTCTAAGCAAAACCCCATTCGTCGTCATAAGGGTCAAGCACACACAGAACTTATTGCCAGGGTCGTCCACGGACCTGTCTCTGTTTGTGTATACCGTATTTTCCGCACTATAAGGCGCACCGGATTATAAGGCGCACCTTCAATGAATGACCTATTTTAGAACATTAACTGTATATAGGGCGCACCGGATTATAAAGCGCATAAGATACTGCAGTCAAACGTTTGACTGGGTTTCCGTTATGCATCCACTAGATGTGCTAAAGGGAATGTAGCGAGTGCGCTGCGCCGGAGGCGAGGCGTTTATTAGTAAGCGTGAGCGCGCTGGGGCGGGCACATAACTTACATTCGCAGCCTGACTCATACGAGTATTCATGTGCGGCGGCTCGCTGACAGCAACAGCTGGCTGTTTTGAATGAGACGACCCGGTAACTGTGAACGCTTCATGAACATTCTGTGACGCGCGAGCAGCGCCGGGGAGGACAGTGTGTCTGTTCGTATGTCTGTTAGTAAGAGTGAGCGCTTGTGAGCGGGCACGTGAATTACACACATAGCCTGATTTATACGAGGTTGAACTGGCCGTGTGACAGAGCAGGCATAAGATGGACACGAGCGCGAGTTTGCGGGCGAATTTAATAATGCGGAGCGTTATTAACCAATTGATCCTATTAACCAATTGATCCATATATAAGGCGCTCCGGATTATAAGGCGCACTGTTGTTTTTTGAGAAAATTAAAGGCTTTTAAGTGCGCCTTATAGTGCGGAAAATACGGTACTCCTTTGTCCAGAGGTGTCGAAGCACTTGGAGGAATGCCAGACAGACTGTCCTCAAGGTGGGCTGTTTCTTACTCTGCCAAATAGTTTTTGACAACTGAATTTTTATTTTATTCATATTCATATTTTATTTTATTTATTACATATAGGTTTTTTGCTTAATATGTAAAAAGGTTTGGTTTGTTTTCTCGTGTGCCGTTACTAAACCTTTTTTTTTTTGTCAGATGAGTCCCTGTAGCCTGTTTACTTGTGTTAAGAAATTTAAATCTTGAAAATGAATGCAACATATCTCTGTTGTTGTTTTTCTTATTACATTTCAATGAACAGCAAGTATATGCACAGTACCAAGCCCTTTATTAATGACTATCCTAAGTTGTAATGTCAAAGCTAGCAGACAGAGATATATGTCCATTTCAGGCTTTAAAAGGCAAGCGGTCACAGGAAAAACATATGCTATATTATCATGAATATTTTGTGACTTAAATGTTGCTAGTAGTTAATAGCCTACACCTTGTGTCAAAATGATTTATGACCCTATGATTGACAGGTGGGTGTGGCTTTCCTTTGATCTTCCCCCGCCCCTTCCGGTTCCTCCCCTTCCTGTCCCGCCCCTTGTCCCGCCCCTTCCGGTTCCTCCCCTTCCTGTTACCTTTGACCTAGTTCCGCCCCTTCCTGTTACCTTTGACCTAGTTTCCGCCCCTTCCGGTTACACTTTCTGTCAAAATGATGGATGGTTACCTTTGACAGTTCCGCCCCTTGCGGTTACAGCTTCTGTCAAAATGATGGATGTGTGACAGTTAGTTTGATTGTTTGATCAAGAAAAGGGAGGTATTGGCCTTGTTAACATAAGCTTTGATGTTACAGTTACAAAGTGATGTGACAGTTAGTTTGAGATGTGATTGTTTGAAGTTGGTGTTTTGGTCACCGCATCCCTGAGCTTTATCAAGGGGAGCTGTGAAAGTGATAAGAAAAAAATGTACAACTATTCACTGGACCAAGCATTATGTTCATTTAAATAAAATGGTGAAAGTTTATCTGTTCTGTAAAAAAGAATATAAAATAAAATCTCACACAAAAAGTTGAAATAAATGTACAACTATTCACTGAACCAAGCATTTCAGTTTAAATAAAATGGAGCCACAAAAATAAAAAATGTACAACTATTCACTGAACCAAGCATTTCAGTTTAAATAAAATGGTGAAAGTTTATCTGTTCTTTAAAAGAATATAAAATAAAACCTCACACAAAAAGTTTAAATAAAATGGAGTCACAAAAATATTCCAAACAGTTAAAAATGTATTAGAGAGTTGAAGAAAAAAACATACAGCTTATGTAAAACCTCACACAAAAAGTTTAAATAAAATGGAGTCACAAAAATATTCCAAACAGTTAAAAATGTATTAGAGAGTTGAAGAAAAAACATACAGCTTATGTAAAACCTCACACAAAAAGTTTAAATAAAATGGAGCCACAAAAGTATTGCAAACAATCCAATGTATGAATGATCTGACTCTGTCTCAAAAACATAGGGAGCACGCGCGTCTATGTGTGTGTGTGTGTGTGTGTGTGTGTGTGTGTGTGTGTGTGTGTGTGTGTGTGTGTGTGTGTGTGTGTGTGTGTGTGTGTGTGTGTGTCAAAGCAGGAATTTCCCCCCCTCCGCATTGCTGAGGACCTTGAAAGTTTATCTCACACAGAAGTTGAAAAAGCATTATGTTCATTTAAATGAAATGATTATAAAATTTACATTTAGTCATTCACAAATATTTGACACTGACTCAAGTTGAAAAACCATGCTGTTCAATTAAAAGTATATAAATTAAACAAAAATAAAATCATCTTACTGTTTCACCATGGTTGAAAAAAACCCACAAGTGTTTCCCCTGAAGTCTTTTCTCTCTGTCACACCAGCGTGTGGCTGGCCTGGTATCTGTTTTTGTGACACGTTCCTGAGCCATTGAAAAGCATTGTGTTCCTTTAAAAGTGTATAAATTAAAATATATCATATATAAAATAAATAGTTTACTAATTGTTGTTCATTTAAAATCTTACTAAATTACTGAAGTTGAAAATCATGCCGTTCATTAAAAAATCTTACTAAATTAATGAAGTTGAAAAGCATTCTGTTCATTTAAAATAAATATTTTACAAATTTACTGTAGCAGTTATGTTAGATTTAGATAAAAATAAAATCATCTTACATTTTCACCAGGGTTGAAGTAGCTCCTATCACATAGATGTCCATATTGACCATTTAAAGTTGAAAAGAACTATTTCTCTCTTTCTCTCTCTCTCACACCAGCGTTTGACAGTCAGAGGGGTTGTGTTCAGTGATCAGAATGAGACTGTGAATGTTTGCTAAATTTATTTCATAGTGTATAAGCATTAAAAGTTTGAAATAGTTTCAAACTTATTCAATGAATTCATAAAAAACAATTATGCTATATCGATGGTCTCTGGGGAAAACTTGACTATATTTTTTTATTTATCAGGGTGCATGTAAAGAACTTTGAAATTTGCGGCTCTCACAAGTTATCTCACACATTGTGTGAAATGTTTAATAATTCCTCAAGTAGTATCTGTGAGAAAATCCCCACATAGGCCTATCTGTAGTGAGAGAGCAACAATGAAGACTTTTAGAATCTGTGATGCCTCAGGCCGAGCCCCATTGATAGCCTGCTTATAAGCTCCTTCCGATCACCAGCACATCTTCAGAGAAATACGTTAATTTACAATAATGTTAGCTTCAGGATATAGGGTGACAGAGCAGATGAGCCTCTGTGCATCATGTAATGTTAGTCTGCTAACGCCTTTCCAGAGCCAAAGTTTTGTTCGTACTAAATTTATTTCAAAGCATAATCGTAAAAGTTGAAATGAAAAGATTGTTTAAATGAAATCTTTACATCTTTACAATCTTTTTTTTTAACGGTGACCCAAAGTATAATTGTTATTAATATAACCATAATGATTTTTGTACTGTAACAGCATATTCTACCCCGTACACCTAAACACGACCATCACAGAAAACTGCATTTTTACATTGTTTTTTACATACTGTTTTGCACTCTCACACACTAAGTTGGTTCCATAAACTCAAATAAAGTATATAACTCAATGTATAATGACAAAATGTATTCAAACAATTTAACCTTAGTTTTAGCTAAATAATATATATAAAAATTATATATATATATATATATATATACAAATATAAAATATAAAAACTCCTTACATTTTCATAGAACTGAAGAAGTAGTAGAAACTAACAATAAAAAAACAAATAGTTTAAGATGTCATAAACAAAAACCCTCCCAGATCCTTCAGGGATAAACTACAGGGTGAGATGAAGCTTCACACCCTCACAGAGACGAGAGGAGTGACAGGCCAGATGAGCCTCTGGGGTCACAATGCCCCAGCATATGCAAAGTTAGTCTGCTTTCCACTGTTTTATTCATATTAAACTTGTTTAATTAAAAGCATAATCTTAAAATTTTAAATGAGATCTTTTCAAATTAAAAGACCGTTTAAATCAAATCTGTAAAGTTTTATTAAAATCGTATCTTCTATTTATCTTCTACTTCTGTATGATATAAATGAATTTCATAAATTTAACCTAAGGTATTATTTTTTTACTAAACATCGTTTGTTCAAAAAATAAAATACATTTTTTTTTATAAATCAAGAATTGTGCTTTGGCGTCTTAGATCTTATTTCAAACTGTATTTTTGTCCATGCGACATGAAACATGTTGTCACAATGTTTTTGTTGTTTTAAAAGAAATCCCAGGACTCTACATTGCTCTTATTTAGATTAAATTGTATCATTTAGAAAATCACCACACATGTTCAGAGACGCGATGTGCCTCTGTGGTCCGTGAGTAATAAGTAAAGTTTGTCTTGAGCGAATATTTAATTTTACTCGTCTTAATTCAAAGCATGATCTTACTTTTTCTACGGTAGCTATGATCTATTGTACGTATAAGATCATTTTTACTTTTCTTGTATCTCCCAAACTATCCTTATTCATTGTGGAAACACACAGGGTGAACCCCTTTACTGAGAGTATACTATCGGTTATCTACTCAAAATATATGTAGAATTTTAAAATGTTAGCCTTTGTTGATGCGACAGGCCACATGAACAGACTTTGGAGAGAGCTGATGATACTATAGCGGGAAGCATGCCCCTTTGACCTCCTCCATTTTTGGAGGCTTTTTGTTAAATACCCTATAGCTTAGTCCTTAATGGTACGCTGTGTAGAAATTTCCCCATCTAGCGGTGATATTGTATTTTGCATTCAAACGCATAGTGCTCTCTAGCGCTTCGCTTTTTCAAATGCGTATTGCAACTACGGTAACCGCTATGTGCCAAGAAGCTACGCCCTGTCGTCCAATTGCACTTCATCGAGTTTAACTATACACGTTTTACCGTTATGTTGCCTATATAATGAATTACACAACCACGGAATGAAAAAGCTTGTAATTTAGACCATAACACTGACTTAACTGTCGAGGAGAAAGCAGGACTTCGGTGTCCCTTTCAAAGTCTTTTCTCCTTCATTAGCTCTATCCACCTGGGAAAAGCCACCCCCATATTTACCCTCGTTTTAAATTTGCCGGTCGCGTTTCCTTTTAGATTAAATTTTTAAGCTTTATCATGGCTACGAGGATTGCATTATGAAGTGCCGTGCAATCTTTCAAGCGCCTCTCACTGACCGCTTCAGTGGTTTCAGTCAGCCGGCTCTGAACGAAAAGGTTGGCTAGTTGAGCTAGGCTAGTGCTTTTTGTCCCTCTCTGCTATTATAGTTTTTCAAGATGGCGGAACGACATGGAGGCCTCCATGGACTTACCCGTACCATGTAAATAAAGATAAGAAATTCTTTGCTTACGAGGATAAGTCAGTTCGTTGGCAAAGGTAATTTTACACCAACGAGAAAATATTTATGAATAAAGACATTGATTTTAGCTAATACAATACTTTATAAAAAAACTACCATAAGTTTAATTTCAGATGTGTAAATTACGAAAGTCAATTTTTTAACCGAGTGAATCTACGCATGAGAGATCTTCATAAGTCATAACTTCAAACCAAAAGATTAAAAACCAAAGATTAAGCTAAATGACACTAGGTTCCAGCGTACCTAAAAAGTTAAAAAGTTAAAATCATGCATACGTGTTGTGTTCTGACACAAGGCCATTAGCTGATTCTTTTTGTTTTATAAATTTACTTTACTGATTTCTACAAATATCAGCCTGATAATATGTACTTAATACACGATGAAACAAGATAATCATGCTACCAATTACGTCTGACACAATGTTTTTAAGAAAAGTAGAGTTTTAAAATGCAACTAAACCAGATGATTTTTCTTTTGACAAACCTACAGAAATGCATGTCGATTACTAAGTTTCAGGCATAGTGCAAACATGCAATGTTCGAGAAAGTGTAATCTTTGCGAGGTCTCACCCACAAACGCAAAACTTTGTGTTGGGAAAATATTATGGAAGTAATTTTCAAACCGTAATTATATTACATTTATATTTTATTACTATTATGGTTTCATGTTGATTTAAAGTATTTGTTATTAATTAATACCTTTATTTTTATCTAACAATTCAATATCCAGCTCAAAATTTTGTTCCAAAATTGATCTCTGATCCCAAATAATTAGATAATGTAATGCTCACAAGCCACAGATATTCTCCTGCATAGTATGTGTGTAAATAGTAGTGCTTAAATCTTTGGCTGTATTTTGTCACCCTCATGCTGATCCATGCATAGCTTTTTACTAAAAGAAAATATTATGGAAGTCATTATCAAACTTGAATTAAACCATATTTTATTTATTAATATTAGGCTTTCGTGCTGATTTAAAGTTTTTTATTTGTTATTAACTAATACCTTTTTTTTTTTTTTTTTTTTTTTTTTTTTACATCCACCACAAATTTTTTTTCAAAAATTGTTCTCTGACCCCAAATAAACAGATAATGGAATCTTCACAAGCTACAGTTAGATATTATTCTGCTTAGTATGTGTGTAAATAGTTGTGCTTAAATGTTTCGATGTATTTTTACACGCCAACATATTCTGTCACACCGTAGTGATGCAAAGTTCCACACTCTTGTAAAGACTATGGTCTAACTTTAAAACATAATCTTTATACATAAATTCAAAAGACCAAATCACTAAGAAATAATAAAATAATAAATACACAAAAGTTCACAAATGATGGTTTTATTACTATTACTATTCAGATAGCAGACGACACTGGTTCACATTTTGAATGTGTGTCTGTTTTAGGTGAAGACTTTTCTTTGAGAGCCGTCGACATTCATTGGTTATAGGAATAAATGACCATTGATAATTTAAGTGTTTGTACTCTGAAGTATTTCTGTTTGAGAATGTTTGACTAAATTGCAACTTTCCCTCTATCTACGATGTGGAATCACACAAAGTATTAACGCAATAAGTATGTGCATGCTGTTTTACACGTTACAACAGAATCACATATGACTATTGCACTGAGAGAGGCGTATTCATTAAGACTGTTAAACAAATCGGTTTAAACCTGCAGATAACATTGCACAAAGTAAATTCTAGTGATCAACTTTCTAAAAAGTAAATACAACATGAGCCATACAGAGAAGCCACTTGTGATCAGTTTTGTATGTTTGTAATTGACATCATGTTTCTTTTTGTACAGTTTGCAAAAACTATAGTCTCCGAGCGTGGTCAAACATATAGGAATTTATGAAAAACATGAACAGATATTTCTACATGAGATATTTATTTTAGAACATCTTTCAGCTATGTCTACGAAACATCGACATGAAAGATGAGTATTGCTGTTTTTCTGTTACCTATAAAACTATTATACTTCAAACTCGTCTAGCTATTGCCCATTTCACAGCACAGTCGGTTATTTTTTCTACGTGGCTAAACAACGGTTAAGCTAATGAATTACCGTTGAAAGGCGGGATGATTCATTTTTTATTCCGTCTACACCGATACTTTGACACAAGAGTTTTAGTCAGGGGGTCTTTTAGGCCTGATCCAGAAAACAGACATTGTGTTTTATGTCTTAATAATCGTTCTTCTTTTTATGAAAAGTAAGCAGTTTTTGGCCTCATCATCAAAAATGTTTAAACATATTGTAAATATCAATTGTTATATAAATTATATGTGAAACACGCTCAGTCGCATTAGAGTCGGATTCTTGTTTATATTGAAGTTTGTTATTGAACCGCTAGTGTTCTTAAATTGTTTACCACGGTTTCATTTTTAACAACACAATCGTAACACTTTTCGTATTTTGTACGATGTTTTCTTTACACTCTCACCCCATGGATATCGGTTTCCTACAGTTAGCTGTAATGTTGGTGAACTCTAGGCCTTCTCTTTTTCATATACGACAGTATTTGCATGAATTGGCTTGATTTAATAAAATGATGGTTTAAACCACATTATATTATTATACCATTTTTAAATTGCGCTTAAATGTATATTTTATATTTTAACCCTTTATGCAAATATAGAATAGGCCTACCGCACAAGGATCTCTGAAATATTTTTTCCGTGTAAAACATCTATGTAGATCTATGTTTTTAAAAATACAAAGACATCTTTCTACCAGCGACCCTCAAAATCTGGGCATACAACAAAACACAGTGCATCCGTGTAGCTACGATGATTGATCAGAAAATTACTTTTGTCGCTTTGTTTGAAGAAACACTTTAATCAGCTGGTGCTTGATAACTATTAAACAACCCTCAATTCGATATGATGCGCAACGTTATCGACCAGGCAGAACAATCCTTCCAACCACTATAGATAGATTCTCAAATAGCTTACCTGATCTATCTCAGCTGCGCAGTGCACCCAAACAAACAGATGAACTAGAGGAAATGACTAGCAGTTTGAGCACCATGTTCTCTAGTACACTAGATATTGTTGCACCAATTAGATTAAAAAAGGTAAGAGAGAAAACTAAAGCACCATGGTACAACAGTGCTACGCATGCAATCAAGAGAGAAACTCGTAACTTAGAGCGTAAATGGAAACAAACTAATTTAGAGGTCTTTAGAATCGCGTGGAAAGACAGTATGTCACGTTATAAAAAGGCTCTAAAAGCAGCAAGGGCTGAGCATCTCCGCAAACTAATAGAAAATAACCAAAATAATCCAAGGTTTTTATTCAACACCGTGGCTAGACTAACAAATAAACAAACATCACCAGAGCAAAATATTCCATTACAATATAGTAGTAATGATTTTATGAATTACTTCAATGAGAAAATAGAAAGCATCCGAAACACAATTGTAAATATACAATCCTCTATGATGTCTTATGATTCAGCCTCAATTATGGCCCCTCTAGAACAACTACACCGCTTTACAACTATAGGACAGGAAGAGCTAAATAAACTTATCATTGCATCGAAACCAACAACATGTTTATTAGATCCAATACCCACTAAACTACTGAAAGAAGTGTTACCTGTAGTCGAAGAGCCTCTTCTTAATATTATTAACTCGTCTTTATTTTTAGGTCATGTTCCAAAAATATTCAAGCTGGCAGTAATAAAACCTCTCATTAAGAAACCGCAATTAGATCCAAATAACTTAGCAAATTACAGACCCATCTCAAATCTTCCATTTATGTCTAAAATACTAGAAAAAATTGTGTCCGCTCAATTGTGCTCTTTCTTACAAGAAAATGATATCTATGAAAAATTCCAGTCGGGATTCAGACCGCATCATAGCACAGAAACTGCGCTAGTTAAAATTACAAATGATTTACTTTTAGCTTCTGACCAAGGCTGTATCTCAATACTAGTTCTACTCGATCTAAGCGCTGCGTTCGACACTATCGATCATAAAATACTCCTGGATCGACTACAAAACTACACTGGTGTTCAGGGACAGGCATTAAGCTGGTTTAGATCTTACTTATCAGACCGTTACCATTTTGTCTGTCTAAATGGGGAAAAATCAAAGATAACGTCAGTAGACTATGGAGTGCCGCAAGGATCGGTGTTAGGCCCTCTGCTATTCTCAATATATATGCTGCCACTTGGTAATATTATAAGAAAACATGGAATTAATTTCCACTGTTATGCTGATGACACTCAATTATATATCTCATCACGACCAGATGAAAACACTAACTTATCTAAATTGACAGAGTGTCTAAATGATATAAAATGCTGGATGACGTGTAATTTCCTGCTATTAAATTCAGATAAAACGGAGGTACTACTTATTGGTCCAAAAAACTACCCACAAAATCCCTTACAATACAACTTTAATTTAGAAGGATGTCCTGTTACTTTATCCACTACAGTAAAAGACCTGGGTGTTATACTAGACCGCAACTTGACTTTCGAAAATCATATTTCATATATTACAAGAACAGCCTTTTTCCACCTTAGAAAGATTGCTAAGCTACGCAACATGCTATCTGTTTCTGATGCAGAAAAGTTAGTTCATGCATTCATGACCTCGAGACTAGATTACTGTAATGCTTTATTAGCTGGCTGTCCTACATCCTCAATCAACAAGCTACAGTTAGTGCAAAATGCAGCTGCTAGAGTTCTTACTAGATCAAGAAAATATGATCATATAACACCTATTTTATCATCTCTACACTGGTTACCTATTAAGTTACGTATCAATTACAAAGTATTCCTACTGACCTATAAAGCCCTAAATGGTTTAGCTCCTGTGTATTTAACAGACCTTCTATCGCCATACAATCCATCGCGCTCTTTAAGATCACTAAATTCGAGGCTTCTGGTCATTCCTAGGATATCTAAGTCCACTAAAGGAGGGAGGGCGTTCTCGCATTTAGCTCCTAAACTCTGGAATAGCCTTTCTGATATTGTACGAGACTCAGACTCGCTGTCCCAGTTTAAAACTAGATTAAAGACGCATCTCTTTAACCAAGCATTCACTTAATGCTTAACCTTTGATACTGCTGAATCAGTTCGAATGCATTAACATTATGAACATCAGCTATGCTAATTATTTCCCATCTGCCTTTCTGCTGTTATCTCGGGACGCTAGTCCCAAGGTAAATAGCGTTCGTCAGCTCCAGTTTGTATCCAGCCTCTCACGGAGACTTCAGATGCCCCAACGCCTGTGAAGAGACGACTCGACGCCTGTGAAGAGACGACTCAAAGCCGGCGATATGTTATGCCATAAATTAATACTTGATTAACTAACTGTATTTTTCTATGTACATTTCCGAAATGCAATTTCTGTAAAGCTGCTTTGAGACAATGTGTATTGTGAAAAGCGCTATACAAATAAATTTGAATTGAATTGAATTGAATTGAATTGAATTGAATTGAATTGAATTGAATTGAATTGAACTAGCCAACCTTTTCGTTCAGAGCCGGCTGACTGAAACCACTGAAGCGGTCAGTGAGAGGCGCTTGAAAGATTGCACGGCACTTCATAATGCAATCCTCGTAGCCATGATAAAGCTTAAAAATTTAATCTAAAAGGAAACGCGACCGGCAAATTTAAAACGAGGGTAAATATGGGGGTGGCTTTTCCCAGGTGGATAGAGCTAATGAAGGAGAAAAGACTTTGAAAGGGACACCGAAGTCCTGCTTTCTCCTCGACAGTTAAGTCAGTGTTATGGTCTAAATTACAAGCTTTTTCATTCCGTGGTTGTGTAATTCATTATATAGGCAACATAACGGTAAAACGTGTATAGTTAAACTCGATGAAGTGCAATTGGACGACAGGGCGTAGCTTCTTGGCACATAGCGGTTACCGTAGTTGCAATACGCATTTGAAAAAGCGAAGCGCTAGAGAGCACTATGCGTTTGAATGCAAAATACAATATCACCGCTAGATGGGGAAATTTCTACACAGCGTACCATTAAGGACTAAGCTATAGGGTATTTAACAAAAAGCCTCCAAAAATGGAGGAGGTCAAAGGGGCATGCTTCCCGCTATAGTATCATCAGCTCTCTCCAAAGTCTGTTCATGTGGCCTGTCGCATCAACAAAGGCTAACATTTTAAAATTCTACATATATTTTGAGTAGATAACCGATAGTATACTCTCAGTAAAGGGGTTCACCCTGTGTGTTTCCACAATGAATAAGGATAGTTTGGGAGATACAAGAAAAGTAAAAATGATCTTATACGTACAATAGATCATAGCTACCGTAGAAAAAGTAAGATCATGCTTTGAATTAAGACGAGTAAAATTAAATATTCGCTCAAGACAAACTTTACTTATTACTCACGGACCACAGAGGCACATCGCGTCTCTGAACATGTGTGGTGATTTTCTAAATGATACAATTTAATCTAAATAAGAGCAATGTAGAGTCCTGGGATTTCTTTTAAAACAACAAAAACATTGTGACAACATGTTTCATGTCGCATGGACAAAAATACAGTTTGAAATAAGATCTAAGACGCCAAAGCACAATTCTTGATTTATAAAAAAAAATGTATTTTATTTTTTGAACAAACGATGTTTAGTAAAAAAATAATACCTTAGGTTAAATTTATGAAATTCATTTATATCATACAGAAGTAGAAGATAAATAGAAGATACGATTTTAATAAAACTTTACAGATTTGATTTAAACGGTCTTTTAATTTGAAAAGATCTCATTTAAAATTTTAAGATTATGCTTTTAATTAAACAAGTTTAATATGAATAAAACAGTGGAAAGCAGACTAACTTTGCATATGCTGGGGCATTGTGACCCCAGAGGCTCATCTGGCCTGTCACTCCTCTCGTCTCTGTGAGGGTGTGAAGCTTCATCTCACCCTGTAGTTTATCCCTGAAGGATCTGGGAGGGTTTTTGTTTATGACATCTTAAACTATTTGTTTTTTTATTGTTAGTTTCTACTACTTCTTCAGTTCTATGAAAATGTAAGGAGTTTTTATATTTTATATTTGTATATATATATATATATATATATAATTTTTATATATATATTATTTAGCTAAAACTAAGGTTAAATTGTTTGAATACATTTTGTCATTATACATTGAGTTATATACTTTATTTGAGTTTATGGAACCAACTTAGTGTGTGAGAGTGCAAAACAGTATGTAAAAAACAATGTAAAAATGCAGTTTTCTGTGATGGTCGTGTTTAGGTGTACGGGGTAGAATATGCTGTTACAGTACAAAAATCATTATGGTTATATTAATAACAATTATACTTTGGGTCACCGTTAAAAAAAAAGATTGTAAAGATGTAAAGATTTCATTTAAACAATCTTTTCATTTCAACTTTTACGATTATGCTTTGAAATAAATTTAGTACGAACAAAACTTTGGCTCTGGAAAGGCGTTAGCAGACTAACATTACATGATGCACAGAGGCTCATCTGCTCTGTCACCCTATATCCTGAAGCTAACATTATTGTAAATTAACGTATTTCTCTGAAGATGTGCTGGTGATCGGAAGGAGCTTATAAGCAGGCTATCAATGGGGCTCGGCCTGAGGCATCACAGATTCTAAAAGTCTTCATTGTTGCTCTCTCACTACAGATAGGCCTATGTGGGGATTTTCTCACAGATACTACTTGAGGAATTATTAAACATTTCACACAATGTGTGAGATAACTTGTGAGAGCCGCAAATTTCAAAGTTCTTTACATGCACCCTGATAAATAAAAAAATATAGTCAAGTTTTCCCCAGAGACCATCGATATAGCATAATTGTTTTTTATGAATTCATTGAATAAGTTTGAAACTATTTCAAACTTTTAATGCTTATACACTATGAAATAAATTTAGCAAACATTCACAGTCTCATTCTGATCACTGAACACAACCCCTCTGACTGTCAAACGCTGGTGTGAGAGAGAGAGAAAGAGAGAAATAGTTCTTTTCAACTTTAAATGGTCAATATGGACATCTATGTGATAGGAGCTACTTCAACCCTGGTGAAAATGTAAGATGATTTTATTTTTATCTAAATCTAACATAACTGCTACAGTAAATTTGTAAAATATTTATTTTAAATGAACAGAATGCTTTTCAACTTCATTAATTTAGTAAGATTTTTTAATGAACGGCATGATTTTCAACTTCAGTAATTTAGTAAGATTTTAAATGAACAACAATTAGTAAACTATTTATTTTATATATGATATATTTTAATTTATACACTTTTAAAGGAACACAATGCTTTTCAATGGCTCAGGAACGTGTCACAAAAACAGATACCAGGCCAGCCACACGCTGGTGTGACAGAGAGAAAAGACTTCAGGGGAAACACTTGTGGGTTTTTTTCAACCATGGTGAAACAGTAAGATGATTTTATTTTTGTTTAATTTATATACTTTTAATTGAACAGCATGGTTTTTCAACTTGAGTCAGTGTCAAATATTTGTGAATGACTAAATGTAAATTTTATAATCATTTCATTTAAATGAACATAATGCTTTTTCAACTTCTGTGTGAGATAAACTTTCAAGGTCCTCAGCAATGCGGAGGGGGGGAAATTCCTGCTTTGACACACACACACACACACACACACACACACATAGACGCGCGTGCTCCCTATGTTTTTGAGACAGAGTGAGATCATTCATACATTGGATTGTTTGCAATACTTTTGTGGCTCCATTTTATTTAAACTTTTTGTGTGAGGTTTTACATAAGCTGTATGTTTTTTCTTCAACTCTCTAATACATTTTTAACTGTTTGGAATATTTTTGTGACTCCATTTTATTTAAACTTTTTGTGTGAGGTTTTACATAAGCTGTATGTTTTTTTCTTCAACTCTCTAATACATTTTTAACTGTTTGGAATATTTTTGTGACTCCATTTTATTTAAACTTTTTGTGTGAGGTTTTATTTTATATTCTTTTAAAGAACAGATAAACTTTCACCATTTTATTTAAACTGAAATGCTTGGTTCAGTGAATAGTTGTACATTTTTTATTTTTGTGGCTCCATTTTATTTAAACTGAAATGCTTGGTTCAGTGAATAGTTGTACATTTATTTCAACTTTTTGTGTGAGATTTTATTTTATATTCTTTTTTACAGAACAGATAAACTTTCACCATTTTATTTAAATGAACATAATGCTTGGTCCAGTGAATAGTTGTACATTTTTTTCTTATCACTTTCACAGCTCCCCTTGATAAAGCTCAGGGATGCGGTGACCAAAACACCAACTTCAAACAATCACATCTCAAACTAACTGTCACATCACTTTGTAACTGTAACATCAAAGCTTATGTTAACAAGGCCAATACCTCCCTTTTCTTGATCAAACAATCAAACTAACTGTCACACATCCATCATTTTGACAGAAGCTGTAACCGCAAGGGGCGGAACTAGGTCAAAGGTAACCATCCATCATTTTGACAGAAAGTGTAACCGGAAGGGGCGGAAACTAGGTCAAAGGTAACAGGAAGGGGCGGAACTAGGTCAAAGGTAACAGGAAGGGGAGGAACCGGAAGGGGCGGGACAAGGGGCGGGACAGGAAGGGGAGGAACCGGAAGGGGCGGGGGAGATCAAAGGAAAGCCACGCCCACCTGTCAATCATAGGGTCATAAATCATTTTGACACAAGGTGTAGGCTATTAACTACTGTTGCTAGCAAAAAATTCCTCAGAATACATGTCTGTCAATGGAAAAAAATATTTCGGCCTAAGAATGGTGTAGTATTAACATCTACCAGCAGGGGTTAACTGAGGTATGCAAGTCAGCCAAAATCTGACACCTTGGTACAGAGCACTGCGAAAAACAGCACTGTGGTACTTGAGATAAATTTTTATTGTACATACTCTGTAACGAGTGATGCCAAGAATGTCTGCAATGAGCTGTTCATAAGATGGTTCTTATACTTTTTCATGTGTATTTTGTTCCTTAGTCATTTACCTACCAGGGCTAGTTGTCACACCTTATATTCCAGTAAATATTTAGATTATTTAGGTTTATTTTTTAAAATATATTTATTATTGCCCTTAAAAAAATACACCATGAAATTAAAATATGCTCTGAAATAATGTGGTCGTTTTGAATGAATCAGCCATCAAACAGACTATTATGGACTTTTCTTTTGTTGGAAAATATAAACAATAAAAGGATTATGATTTAAAAAATATTAATTAACATCAAATCATTGTTACAACCAACAAATACTGTACCTCTGCCGATTGTATTTACGTTTCAAAATTCATAAAAGTTGTGTTAATTTGTGAAGATTATCACAATGAACACAATGTGCAATAATAAGACTTTGTTAGTCACAGACCTCATTTTCTCCAATAATACAAAAGCCAATCGAAAAATCCTAAATATATGGATTGCGTCAGAAATCGCATACTCTCTTGAGTTGGTACAGAAGTAATTACTTGACAACTGCTAAAAAAGTATGTTCTATATAGTATGAGTGTGTGTAGTATGAATGTTATCTAGACGTACTACATTCGCCATGTTGTCGTTATCATGTGACCTACCAGAGTCAGATACGTCATTTACTTCCACTCACAAATTCTCTTCCGTGGCCTCACGGGATAGTAAAGTATCCATCGTATGCACACTTCAGAATCTTGCCGGAAGAAGTAGGTCATCTGGGTACTTTTTGCCTACTCCTCTATGAGTACTGTGAATTTGGACATTCTTCTTTTCACATACAGTTTTTTACTTACTATGGGGAAGTATGCGATTTCGGATGCAGCCATTAATAATAATAATAATAATAATAATAATAATACATTTTATTCATAGGCGCCTTACATGACACTCAAGGACACCTTACAGACACAACAAAACAATCAACAATAATCAAAAACTCATTATTAAAACCTTGGATACAAGTATTAAAATATAAAAATAATCACATAAAAGCCTGCCGGAAAAGATGGGTCTCAAGGCGAGATTTAAAAACATGAATACTTTCACTGTTTCGCACATCCTGTGGCAGCAGGTTCCATAAATAAGGAGCTGCATGACTAAAAGCTCGGGACACCATAGAAGTAGTGCGAGTTCTAGGGAGAACAAGAGTGAGTGAAGAAGACGATCTTAAAATCCGAGAGGGAGTATAAATATGAAGAAGGTCCAATAAATATGAAGGGGCAAGGTTATTGAGTGCTTTGAAAGTAAGAAGAAGAATTTTAAAATGAATACGATATTTTACCGGGAGCCAGTGCAAGTGTTGTAGTACGGGAGTAATGTGTTCAGCTAGAGGAGTTCTGCTGATGATTCGGGCAGCCGAGTTCTGTACTAAATGGAGTTTATTGAGTACCTTAGAAGGCAATCTATAAAAAAGACTGTTGCAAAAATCAATACGGGACGTAACTAGAGCATGGACTAGAATTTCCGTGCTCTTTACTGAAAGAGCCGGACGAAGTCGATTGATATTGCGTATATGAAAATAAGCAGAGCGGATGAGACTGTTTATATGTGCTTCAAATGAAAGAGTGCTGTCCAAAATGACCCCAAGACTTTTAATTTGTTTAGATATAGAGACCGGTAAATCGTCAATTTTCACAGATGAGCATGTAGATTGCGACAGATTGTTTTTTAAGCCAACAAGAAGAATTTCTGTTTTACTGGTGTTAAGTTTAAGAAAATTTAAAGTAAACCATTATTTAATCTCTGCCAAACAGTCTGAGAGGACAGTTGGAGGAAAATTAGCGGAAGGTTTCAACTGTACAAATTGAGTACGACCCATAAAGTATGATTAAAACCAAGTCAAAGGGGTACCAATAATTCCAATAGTCTCCAATCTGTGCAACAGAATGCTGTGTGATGTAAGGAACTCAGCTTTTTGGAAATATTAATAATCAATAATATCTTGTTATTATTAATTATAAATATTTGGGTCAGTTAATTGGATTAACTTTATGTGGCTGAATTAATATTACAATCAATTAATCAGTTCTTCCAACGAACTCTTTTGATTATTAATTTATTCTAAGAAAAGGGTATCTTCCATGGCCACCGAAGAATAACTATTTCTTCGCCTGTACAGTACTTTGAGCCAGTAGCAAAAACCGTGATCGTAAAGTGACTTGTATTGCAAACAAAACAGAACCAAATACATATTATGTACAAGTTTTATGAACTAAATATAGATATTTATATGAATATAAATAAACTAAACAACATACACAAATGAATACATAAATAGGTTAGTGATAGGATGAAATTGGATACTGGAAGAGGGTCTATGAGAAGAACCATCAGAATTTCATTTTCACATTTCATTGAATTGAATACTTGCATTTGTAATGGGAACAATTCTTGAAGTTGTTGAAAATTGAAGTCGTTGATGGTTCCGGCAGTGTCAAGTGGAAGTTGGTTGAGCGTTCTCTTTCTCCAGGAACGCATGGCTGGTTTGGGCAAGGCCTGGGACTCTGTTGAGGCCACGCCGAGCACCCAGGAGAAGTGAGGAAGTCGGAAGGATGGGTGATTGGAGTCGTTGTTGGTTGGAGTCTTTGTTCCAAAACTCTTGAGATTGTCCTTGGTTCTTTGTGAGAGAGTCATCTCTCTCCTGCCTGAGCCCATATCTGGTTGGATTGAGGCATGCTGGGCCCTGGGGCCCCCGTGGAGGGGGAGGGGGTTCCCCAGAATCACCAGAACAGTGTTGCGGCTGGATGAAAGAACTAAGAGAGGGAGGTCACATGTGGACTGTCTCTAATAAGGCCTGGAAAAGATCCTCCCCTAAGGGTTGAACTCGACCAATCAGAAAGGTGACATGTCTGAGAGGGAAAGTGGCTCTTAGTTGATTAACGGATCTTTGTCCCTAGCATGATTATACCTTCATTAATGTTAGATAGCTATAACACATCCACACTGCATTCTAGAGGAAGGTGATGTACATCAAAGTGTGAGTCATTAAATGAGCATTAATTAGGTAGGAGGCATGATACAGGTGAGGTTACATTGATCGTTAGTTGGTTGTATACCAGGATACATACCATAATATATACCTAATAGTACACGAGACAGTAAACCATTTACACTGTTTCTTTCACAGTTTTATGCATGTTCATTTATAGATCAGTTAGTCTATGATTAATGCAGCAAAGTCTGTTTTAAAGAGGTTTCTGTTTCATAGTCTCTCTCTTGAGTATGTGGCCACATTCCTCGGAGGTCGTAAAATCTCCTTATCATGCCCTGTAACATGACACTGTTTCTGCCCTTGTGTTTGTTCATTTGGGCTGTGTGAGGAGTTTCATAAACCTTTGTATATAATGAATAATTAGTATGTGTCTGATTGGTCCATACCCTACAGATCCCCCCTTTCGATCGTTGTTGCCCCCCCTCAAGGACAACCACGAGCGAAGTTGGAAGTGCAGAGAGATCAGACACACACTTGTCATAGAAGGCTGGAAGGCCATGGTGGCCTCTGGTTGCTCGTGTCTTCTGGAGCGGTGGTCGTTCCACGGCTGGTGATGTGGACAGTAGCCAAGTCCAGGTCTCTGCAGCAGGTATTGAGGCAGCAGGTGTTTGGGCATTCTGAAGTTCATTAGTTTTGGGGCAGGTGTTTCCTTGTGGTTGCAGGAAGTGGTTAGGCCTCTATGTAGCATAGAGAGGTTTTCAAGCTGACCTGGTGCTGGTGGCCGGAGGTCAGAAGGTGGTTGTTAGCCTCTCAGTCACGAGAGGTCTGAAGGATTGAAGTGTTGTTCTGTCCTTATGGTGGTGCCGACGCAAGCTTGCCTAAGCTGGGGTGGGCAAGGAGTCGGAAGCTTGTACCTTACAGGACTCCTCGGGTGAGTCCTGTGCAGGGAGCTATTTTGCGTGTGTCAGCGGCTCCAGTAACTCTGAGGCAGGTACGTCCAGCTGTCCTTGCGGAGCCTCAGACTGACACCTGTGTGAAGGGTATGGAAGAGGATGCTGTCGTTGACAGCCGTTGGTCTTCCTGTGGTCCTTGCAGGTTGAGGGTGCTGCCCTCTATGGCTTCTCCAAGGGGCTTGGCTGGTACCTGGGTTGTTGCCATGGTGACAGTTCTGTGCTGGTCCTGGGCATGCTCAGTCCAGCTGCATTGAATCTGGTTCGAACCTCAGTGTCTAGCTGGTCTGTAAGGCTTTGGGCACAGGTCCGCTCCTTGTGGGACGCTGTGATCTATTATGTGAGGTTGTTTACCTTCTGTTTTATACCCATAAGGTGGGGTAAGGAGATGAGAATCTTGATCACCCCGGTGTGGCTGTAACTCTGGCTTGGGTCATGGGTCGTTTGTCCTCTTCTCTCATGGTGCAGTTCCGTTGGCTCCGGTGCCGTCGGATGTCAGCAGCCATGGGTGGAACAGTGTTCCTCGCGATGGCTTGTCAGTCTTTTCGGTCTCCTAACCGGTTAAGGTCAGGTTAAGCAGAGGATCTGCAACATTTTGGCACACCTGTGGTGAGAGACTAATGCATGACCCTAGAAAGTTCAGAGCCACGGTTTAATGGGTTCGCTAGATATGTAGCATAAAGCTAGGTATTTCATGTGTAGCTAGCTAGTGAAGTGTGTATTGTATCCTTATCATCTTAGCTGTGGATATTAGGAGGCTAAGACTTGTGTGGTTCCGAGAGTATTTCCTAGAAAGGGCATAGCCGAGATGAAATAAATGACTTAAGATGGTTCTTACGACTAAAATATTTCTCTGGACTTAACTGGTGGTTCACTACGGCTTGACGAAGTGAAGAATAGGAGGAAAAAGGACAGCTTTCCTATTCAAATTATGCTTATTATCAATCCTCAGGACTATAGTTTTGCCCTAGTAATCGTTGAAATTACTTGTGTTGCAGGGTCATAAAAATTAGTGCACTCGTTGAAAATAAACAAAATCACAAATAAAGGTGTCTCTGGTTCCTTTCTGGGCCCTATGGGAAATGGAACCACATTTGAACAAGAGAGGAAATGGAAATAAATCATATACATGACAGAATAGACAAGTGAATAGCTGACTGCTATTATTATCGAAGTAAAATAAAAATCAAAAGGACTTAAGTAAGTGATCAAAACAGCGGGAATGATCTGAAATTGAGAGTAATCAATAGCACTAGTGACTAACCTTTAGATTTGCCTGGACCAACACTCCATAGTGGGTCACAGCTGTTGCGTGTTTAAGACCACACCGTGTGTGTCCCTCCAAAGGTTTAGTCAACATGCTGATGAAAATTCTCATAACTATAAGAATTCTTCTCTAGCTACACAGCTTACATGTAATTAAACTTGGGTTTAATTGACAGGGGATCTGCAAATTTAGCCTACAGCGCTCAGCAAGGACTATGCCTAAACTAGTGAAGGTGAAATTCAGCTGAGAAGAATTGAAAGTAAGGAAAGAGAAAAATTAGAAACCCTAAATGGGGTTAAAGAAGGTATTTTAGAATACTTTGCGCTGTATACATAAAAGCTGTAATTAAGGCTTCAAGTAAATGATGCTAACCGCTAACTGTAGAAGTTATTATGTAGCTTAGCCTAAGCTGGATGGATGCTAGGTTAGCTTAGCTTAGCCTAAGCTGGATGGACGCTAGGTTAAGTTAGCTTAGCCATCTAGGCTGGTTTGTTTACAAAATGACGTCACGAGTTAGCACTTCCTGTGACAAGTCGTTGTCAGGGGAACCAGTGCATGTCAGAACAATTCAACAGTCCATGAAGAATGTCCGCACATTTTAAATGAGTTATGCATGTTTAAACGGGTTAAAAGGGGGGCGCCTATACTTTAAGTCTTTCAAGAACTTGATGTTACATTCAGTAAAATGCAAATGTGGTTTGGCATTTGCAAATTTTACTCATGGATCTCTTCTCTTTACTTTACGCAACTTATTCTATTTGTTTACAGAGTAAGGAAATAGATTTGCTGTAAGTCAAAGCTTGTCTAAGCCTATATAGTTACGTCCATCTCGTGCATAAATACTGACTTTTCAGCGAGTGAACAGTTTTGATCGCTAGGTAGCTCTCTGCATGTAGATGCAGCCAAAATGTAGGTGAATTACATCAATCTAACAATAATTTGTAAGGTCTTTACTTTGTAGAAAGGGGAGCATCACCCAAGTCTACGTGTATATAACACTGTACTGAGATTCCTTCGTCAGAAACAGATTAAGCAATACTGCAATTTGGATTCCTTCAACCAAAGCAGACTAATAAATACCAGTACAGTTTGCCTGCCGCTGAGATGAGATTCCTTTGTCAAACAGACTTACGCTTTAATGCTGAAATTACCGATACCAGTTAAGACCCTTTTTTATTTATTTATTTATTTATTATTATTTTAAGTAGAGATGTCAATTCCAGCTATCGTTTTATCTGCATTTAGCCAAGCCAGCAGCTAGTGATCAAAATGTGTATCGCATGTCATGTCCCGTTTCGATCGGAATGATCAAATAAGCACTTTTAGGATAACAGTAGTTACGAAGGGGCTCTAGGTCACGCTAGTTTTCCCAGCTTAGGTGGTTTGTTTACTATCTGGCATTAGGGTGACGAATGCCCTATTTGGAGTTTGTATTTCCTGTAACAAGTCATTGTCATGGAAACTAATGTGCAGCAGTGTATATTTCAACCAGCGGGTGGCACAATGTCTGTATGTTTCAAAAAGCAGTGCATAGTCTGTTGGCACGTGAGGCTTACACCTACATTCAAGATTTTCTTTAAATCAGTAAAATTCAAATTTTACTAATGCAAACTCTTGCTTCCTTTTGAGCACACATTTTCATCTACTTTAAAAGTTTTATGTCCTATGCTGACTAGGAACTTTGTAGCAGAGTCGTGCATTGTGGTCATGCCGTGTGTCTTCTGGGTTTTGAAGTTCAGAGTCAAAAGGTTCTTGAAGCTGGTGTCTTCCTCCATCACAGGTTTGTTGCACGCTCCGAGGTAGCTCGCTTGATGTCTGTGGTAGTAGCACAGGGACTTTCAGGGTTATGCTGGTTGGTGTCTGGGACCGCGCCCAGTCTACATTCAGACTCTTAAGTCTGAGAATCCTGTTGTGATGGCTTGTTCCAGCTGCTGGTAGTTAGACTGGATGTTTTCTGGTTGCCGAGCCAGAAAGCGGCGCAACTCTGGGCTGGATGTGATCCAGATCAGATAGAGTCTAGCAAGCTCTGGTGTAAATGCAGGGATATGTCTGGCCATTCGGTTGAGGTCTTTGAGTGTCACTACACGCGTCGTTTCAAGATTCTTCTGAATCAATCCTTTTCCTTCCACGGCTGCAGAAGCTTTAAGGAAATTGTCTGATGACATGTTAAGCAGAGGGGTTTGTCCCGTCCCTCCCCCCCCCCCCCCCCCCCTTTTGTGCAGGGCTGGGGAAGCCTACGCTGCTGATGCGAAGTTCAGCAGGGTACATCTTTCTCGTGGGGTCCATTTGCAGTTGGTTGGACTGTTTCAGTTCTATTTGGACCACATCGAGCTGGTCTATAATGTTGCAGCATCGCTGAGTCAGTGTTGGGACTTCAGCTCTGGCTGCAAGCCGATGGCTTCAGCGTCTCTCTCTTTGAGTTCAACCAGTTCCTCTATCGTCTGTTGGCAGGTGCTCAGCAGCTGTCAGAGCCGCTTGAAAACCGGTGATCTCTTTCAGTTGCTCCACGCTGTCAGGGTCCCTGCATCTGTCCTGTGCCTTCTCCCGTTAAGCAGGGTTCGTTCTCTGTGGAGTCCTGTGGCTGGCAGCGTTAGTTCATTTACCTCCTGTTTGAGGCCTGCGGGAGCATGGCCAAGGAGAAGATAATGCTGGTCAGCTCTTGGTGGCTCAGGCTGGGTGTCAGACGTCTGCTTTCGTTGTTGCCTAACTGTTCCTTCCTCTGCTGGGCAGGTCGTTGCCTGCTTAAGGCTGAAGGATGTCCATGACACTGCTCTGCCGGGTCTTCAGGTGGTCCTGGTGGCAGGGCCGGGTGTCTGAGGCCTACTGGCACACTTGTGGGAACACGAGAGAGAAATGGCACAGGCAAATGCAAGTTTCTACAGAGGTGGTGAGCTATCTGTGTGGGAGAATGGCTATGTGGAGCAGCTAAAATTTAGTGTTGGTGAGCATACACAACAACAACAAAAAAGTTTTGAGTATCTTAGTTGACGTGCTTTAAGAAGCATCGACTGATGACTGGGCTCTTACATGTCATAACCTTTTACTCAAAAATGCTGATGGTTCTTCTCACATGTTGTGCTACGAGAGTAACAGATAGAGCAAAACCAAAATAAAACAATAGGATGAAACCAGAAAAGAAGAGGAAGAAAGGAGTGTTTTATCTATTTAGGTTTAGCTAGGAGACATAGGTAAACAGGAGTAACTTATGGGTTATGCTGCTGTTAGACTAAGCTACCAGGGACACATCAGACATCTCAAGGTCCAAAAGAAGAAGAAGAAACAATGGGAAGTGTTTCCAGTTCTGTCTGGGGCCTATTGTGCGTTTGTGTTTAGCCATACTTCATGTATTTAGCTTGGTGCTAAGGAGTGAGGATGGGTAAAACACAGACAGGAAGTAGGATATTAATGACCTGTGTAACTCACTATGGAAACAACAGTCGCTAGATATTGTAATCCTATAGAGAGAGAGAGAAGATGAGGATAGTGACTAGTGATCTAAAATAAGGTAAAGGTAAAGTTAGAACGTCCTTATAGCTATAAGAAAACTAAAAGGAAAGGGAAGCGTTTCAAGTAATTTAATTAAATTTCAAATTTAGTTAAGCCCTTTTTTTTCTTTAGCTGAATATAAGAATTCAGGCTGAAACCAAAGTAAATAACTAAATTGAAATAAAATCAAAAAAAAATTTATGTAAACATTGTGTGTTCTCATAGCTCTGGTAACTAGGGGGGAACTTGAATAAGCAAATTGATTTAATTAAATTCCCAATTTAATTAAATTCAACTTAACTGAATAGGACGATTCAGGCTCAACAGGTGTAAATACACAAAATAAAATAGGGGTAGATTTAAGTAAAAATAAAAGAAACACAAATAAAAACCCAAAGTATCTGGGTTTCAATCTGAAAGTGAAACCAAGAGGAAGGGGTCGAGAGAGAGAAAGAGAGAGAGAAGAGGGTGGTTTAACCCTCTTATGAGACGTGCTTCGTGAAGCTCTGACACCAGGGTGAATCATTCGTCTCAAATCATTCGGAGTGTGTAATGTGTATCACTGCTGAGGTCACGTGATTTTATTAAACTGGGCTTCGTTACGCGTCATAGCTGTTTCGAAATTGTTTTAAATTTCAACGGTTCGTGAACCAGTGTGTATCTGGTCTCTATGTGATCTCGTATCACTTTATAGATTCGTACACATTTAATGACGCATTTGATAAAGGGTCTGATTGACTTTCAAGTCAAGTTTTCATGAAACGAGCCCTACAGTTTACTAAGATATTGTGCCTTGAAAGACACTTCATATTAAACGATATTAGGTAGCTCGCGGATTGCCATTACCTGATTACACCTTTTGATAAAACCTTTGCGATTTGTGACGCAGTTGACTCCTTTGATTCAAAGGCTCGAAGAGCTTTGACTCTCATTACTCGTGTTCAAATCACTCAGTTCACATCACGCAAAATCTATAGTCTTTGGTTTAAGGTTACACTTTACGCTCTAACGTGTCTAAGTTTTTAGGCGGTGCTAAAACTATCACTCGAGGTAGAGGGTTTTACTTGTAAGTTAGGATTGAGGGAGCTATTGGCTACAACCGTCGCTTGTTTACACGAGGGTCTGTGAGATTGGTGCTGTTGTCAGAAAAACTAGATAGGAACGCCTGCTCGCGTTCCGGACGCAATGCCAACCAACAACACAGATCGGCCGGAGCAGCGGGAGAGCTGTGCTGACAGTTTGCACTGAGTCTCTCGCTTAGACACGACGTTGCGTGTGAGTGACTCTTTTTAACAAATCAAAACAGCACCGTTCTTTCACAGACAATGGCAAATTACTAGTTAGCTGATTGTTCTAATACGAATTCGACGCGATTGTTTCATATGAGCGCTTCAGCGGTTTAATATGAATACAATGACGTAACGCATAATAAGGCCTTAATCGGTGATTGAGGAACATCGCTCAGATCACATTCAAAAATGCTGAAAATGGAGATTTCTTCGTCCATATCAGGTTAATTTGTTCTGGTACCATTTATGCGCGCGGCTAATCTGAGATTTCTTCGTCAGAGAAGGCTTATGCTCGATTTATATCTGAAATTAGGCTTTCTTCGCTAAAATCAGGAGTTTCTTATTGTACGATTTAAATATGCATTATAGCATTTGTGAACTTTCTGCCATTCGTAGGAAGGCATATTCAAGCTATAGTTTTGATGATTTACCCAGAAACTTGTATGTGCATGTATGAGATGTTAATAAAAACTTATGGGACAACATATGATTGATTACTGTCTGCTTGCATACAATGTTTAATACGATGCCTTAAAATTCTCCACCATATATGTAAGGAACTCAGCTTTTTGGAAATATTAATAATCAATAATATCTTGTTATTATTAATTATAAATATTTGGGTCAGTTAATTGGATTAACTTTATGTGGCTGAATTAATATTACAATCAATTAATCAGTTCTTCCAACGAACTCTTTTGATTATTAATTTATTCTAAGAAAAGGGTATCTTCCATGGCCACCGAAGAATAATTATTTCTTCGCCTGTACAGTACTTTGAGCCAGTAGCAAAAACCGTGATCGTAAAGTGACTTGTATTGCAAACAAAACAGAACCAAATACATATTATGTACAAGTTTTATTAACTAAATATAGATATTTATATGAATATAAATAAACTAAACAACATACACAAATGAATACATAAATAGGTTAGTGATAGGATGAAATTGGAAACCGGAAGAGGGTCTATGAGAAGAACCATCAGAATTTCATTTTCACATTTCATTGAATTGAATACTTGCATTTGTAATGGGAACAATTCTTGAAGTTGTTGAAAATTGAAGTCGTTGATGGTTCCGGCAGTGTCAAGTGGAAGTTGGTTGAGCGTTCTCTTTCTCCAGGAACGCATGGCTGGTTTGGGCAAGGCCTGGGACTCTGTTGAGGCCACGCCGAGCACCCAGGAGAAGTGAGGAAGTCGGAAGGATGGGTGATTGGAGTCGTTGTTGGTTGGAGTCTTTGTTCCAAAACTCTTGAGATTGTCCTTGGTTCTTTGTGAGAGAGTCATCTCTCTCCTGCCTGAGCCCATATCTGGTTGGATTGAGGCCTGCTGGGCCCTGGGGCCCCCGTGGAGGGGGAGGGGGTTCCCCAGAATCACCAGAACAGTGTTGCGGCTGGATGAAAGAACTAAGAGAGGGAGGTCACATGTGGACTGTCTCTAATAAGGCCTGGAAAAGATCCTCCCCTAAGGGTTGAACTCGACCAATCAGAAAGGTGACATGTCTGAGAGGGAAAGTGGCTCTTAGTTGATTTACGGATCTTTGTCCCTAGCATGATTATACCTTCATTAATGTTCAGATAGCTATAACACATCCACACTGCATTCTAGAGGAAGGTGATGTACATCAAAGTGTGAGTCATTAAATGAGCATTAATTAGGTAGGAGGCATGATACAGGTGAGGTTACATTGATCGTTAGTTGGTTGTATACCAGAATACATACCATAATATATACCTAATAGTACACGAGACAGTAAACCATTTACACTGTTTCTTTCACAGTTTTATGCATGTTCATTTATAGATCAGTTAGTCTATGATTAATGCAGCAAAGTCTGTTTTAAAGAGGTTTCTGTTTCATAGTCTCTCTCTTGAGTATGTGGCCACATTCCTCGGAGGTCGTAAAATCTCCTTATCATGCCCTGTAACATGACACTGTTTCTGCCCTTGTGTTTGTTCATTTGGGCTGTGTGAGGAGTTTCATAAACCTTTGTATATAATGAATAATTAGTATGTGTCTGATTGGTCCATACCCTACAGTGATATAGTATCAAATCCTGCACTTAGATCAAGTAAAATTAGAATAGATAAAAGTCCAGAGTCAGCAGCTAACAATAGGTCATTGGAGATCTTAACTAGAGCAGTCTCAACACTATGGTAAGGTCGAAACCCAGATTGAAATTGCTCGTACAGACCATTGTGAGACAGATGATTCTGTCATTATCCCTGCACCACTCAATTGTGACCATAGACTGTGACACACCTTCACTCTCTTCCATTGTAAAAAAAAATGAAGCTGTCCAATGTCCCAATATGGCGCTGACATCTTGCACTTGTTCAGGACCAGAGTCTGCACAGTAGTGAGAATGAAGTGGAGCCGCGGTATCAAGGCCCCCGCTCCCGCAGAATCAGTTAGTACAGTTTACTGGAGAACAACTCATTATGTCGGTGTGAAATAAACAGTTATGGAAATTTAAAATTTAAAGTTAAAGCTCCAATCTTCTCCAGAAAATCCTGGAAAAAGTCCAATGGTGCCTCAATGACTACTTATCTCAGAGAAGTTGTCAATCGCAGCTGTCAATCATGATGTCATCTCTCCCGTTTTTATAGCATCAAATAACTAACTAAAACCAAAAAAATAATTAAATAACCAAACTTATTTTTAAAAAAAACAACACTTGACCTTACATCGGCCTGATAAAAACTACATAAAACAGAAACCATCTTTGGGGAAAAAAAGTTATTTGAAGTGTAATTTGATTGTTTAGTTTGTTGCAAGTCCCATTAGATTACATGGAGAGGGTGGGGTTTAATGTTTTTTTTATTAAAGATTATGAAATTAAGATTATGAATTTTGTAAAAATAAAGATGCGCATAAATAATTGATAATAAACTGCAACATTCTGTAAAAAAATAAGAATTGTTAATTTTGATTTCATGGTGACTTTAAATTTATAATTTGTATAATTTATCATTTCAATATAACAAACAACACAAAAAGAAATATAGCTACGAGCAGCGATTACGGGCCAAAGCCGGTGGCACCTTTACCTAAAGGCAACGGGGTGGCGGTGGCACCGGCTCGGGCCCTTCATCGCTGCTCGCAGCTATATTTATATATATATATATATATATATATATACACAAATGGTTTATCTAAACCCCCTCCCCCCTCACACACACACAAACACACACACACAGAGACACAGACATAGAGACATAGACACACAGAGAGAGAGAAAATGACCACATTCAAACCAAAATATCTGACTTCCTGTTGGTCGGAGCTAATGACTGTAAATTAGAAAGTTGTCCGGCTTGATGAGAACAATATATGTACAGAGTTTTGTTACTGTGTGTAAAACTAACCCCCCCACTTTTGTCAAAAGAATTTAGAAAGTGACACACTTCCTGCTGCCAGTTGGTGGCGCTATAACTTTGACTCACAATAGTCGCATCCATGTGATCGGCCTCTTAGCACGAACACACTGCTGAAGTTTCATCAAGATCAGTTAATGTATGCAGAAGTTATAAGACTTTGTGTTTCACTTTTCTCGCCATAAATTTGTTTCCTTGCCACGGCCAAACCGTTCGAGATATCAAAATCCGTCTGCAATGTACCATCCTCAATGTCTTGACTTCATGGACACCGAGTTTGCTGACAATCAGATGCAATCTCTAGGAGAAGTGTTTCAAATTCCAAAGCATGCGTTTTCCAAACAACCCATAATAGCCGACTTCCTGTTGGGCTGGCGTAAAACTTAGAGCACGAAAGTTGTTCGGCTCGATGAGATCTATATGTGTACCGAGTTTCATATTAATTAATGCAAGCGTGTTTGATATATGGACCAAGTTTTCAAACCCCGTTCCAGGGGGCGCTGTTGAGCCCCCCTGCCACGCCCGGGTACCAGCTTCAGCCCGTCCCTGATGGCCGCGGGTTCTGCACTGTGTGCAAAGTTTCAAGAGTTTTCGGGTACGTTAAGGGCCCCAAAAGCCCCCGAAACCTGAAAAACAAGAATAAAAGCAAATCTCACGCACACACACAGAGAGGCAGAGACAGAGAGAGACAGAGAGGGAGAGAAAATGCTTGAAAAATCCACATTCAAACCAAAATATCTGACTTCCTGTTGGTCGGGGCTAATGACTTTAAATTAGAAAGTTGTCCGGCTTGAAGAGTACAATATACATACCGAGTTTTGTTACTGTAGATAAAACTAACCCCCCCCCCCCACACACTTTTGTCAAAAGGGGGCGCTACTGAGCCCCTGTACCATGCCCGTTTCTGAAACTTTGCACATGTCTACTAGGTAATAAATGAGATGTGTCTGTCGAGTTTCATGCAATTTGAAGAATGTTAAGAGTCTCAAAAGCATCCAAAAAGAATATTTAAGTTTGATGCGTTGCCATGGCAACAGTATTTAAGATATCAATAACCCTTTCACAGGTCTACATGTGACATGTCTTTACATTATACACATACATCTTGAAGCAAATCAGGTAAAAATAAGATTCATCAAGATCAATTAATGTATGCTAAAGTTATAACACACTTCCTGTTTCCATTATTCGCCATAAATTCGTTTCCTCGCCACGGCCAAACCGTTCGAGATGTCAAAAATCCCCTGGCAATTTTTCATCCTCCATGTCTTGACTTCATGCACACCGAGTTTGGTGATGAATTACCTAGGAGAAGTGTTTCAAATTCCTGAGCGTGCATTTCCAAACAACCCTAAATAGCCGACTTCCTGTTGGGCTGACGTAAAACTTAGAGCATGAAAGTTGTTTGGCCCGATGAGATCTATATGTGTACCGAGTTTCAGATTATTACATGCAAGCGTGTTTGATATATGGACAAATGTTCAAACCCCATTCCAGGGGCGCTGTCGAGCCCCCCTGCCACGCCTGGGTACCAGCTTCAGCCCGGGCCTGATGGCCGCGGGTTCTGACCCGTGTGCAAAGTTTCAAGAGATTTCGAACACGTTAAGGGCCCCAAAAGTGCCCAAAAGGTAGTAAAATAATAATAATAATAAGAAGAAGAAGAAGAATAAATATAGCTGCGAGCAGCGATTACGGGCCCAAGCAGGTGGCACTGCAACCCTGGTTCCTTTAGTTACCTATATATATATATATATATATATATAAAGAAGCCGGTGGCACCGCCACCCTTGTTCCTTTAGGGTTATTGTGCACAAAGTGCAAAAACGTAACCCTGCTTTGACTGTTGAAAAGAAGTGTGCTGTAGAGCTTGCATCAGTTTGGGTGCATCAAGTGCACATCGAGGGCACATATCAACCACAAAGTATGCATGACAAACCTTCTGAAACCTAAAATGAAAAATGAGACCCCTCATCCATGGGTCTCATGGATTTAACGGACACATGAAATAAGTACACAAGACCGAGTATTCATATGAAGTGTGCCATTTGGGACAGAGCCTATGATCGTGAACCACAAAAGCCACATATATGAGATAATTTAAATATAGAATAATTTTTAATGTCATAGGATGTCATAGCTCAATATGTTTTTCAGCACTTAAATGTGTAAATATAGAAGCCCAGTATTTATGTGGAGGTCTTTGTACAGGTTTATTAATGTAATTATATTTTACGCTTATGTGTTCTATGATATGCAATGGAAGTAAAATTTAATGTTTAACATGGGTGTATTCACAACACATAGCATACGATATAATATCTTAAGATTATTCATCATTATGTTGTCTCTGCCTTTTTTGTTTTAATGAAATTCAGAACAGAAAAACTAAATGTTTCTTAATTTAAATTAACACTAACTTATTCTCATCTGAATTATAAATAATTGATGTCCGTAAAATGATTTCCATGCCTCTCTCTCTCTCACAAACACAGTTCGATCGCGCCCGCGTCTCTCTCTCTCTCTCTCTCTCTCTCTCTCTCTCTCTTACTCACACACACACACAGTTCGATCGCGGCAGCGCGCCTCTCTCACGTGCACACACACACTCTAGCTTGAGAGCGAGGTGCGCGTGTGTGTGCGTATGTGAGAGAGAGAGGCTCGGGCGCGATCGAACTGTGTGTGTGTGTGTGTGTGTGTGTGTGTGTGTGTGTGTGTGTGTGTGTGTGTGTGTGTGTGTGTGTGTGTGTGTGTGTGTGTGTGTGTGTGTGTGTGTGTGTGAACAGTGGAAACATACTCCGACATTTTTTTTCATACAGGACATCATGAAGACTGCAAACTGTTTACTTATATATGTGTACACTCCCAATAAAACACAACATCCTCAGTCACATATGTAATATATTTATATATAAATATCATTTTGGACACAAGAGGGCAGTATAGCCCTATTTATGATTTTGTGTTTAAACTATCACCCGAAGAGCCCTCCTTGCCACGGCCAAACCGTTCGGGATATTAAAACTTCGTCCGCAATTTAGCATCCTCAATGTCTTGACTTCACGCTGACCGAGTTTGGTGACAATTGAATGAATTACCTTGGAATCGTGAATCGTTTACTGCTTGCCATCATAAAAGTGCTCAAAATATAAATAATGCTATAATTGTATGTGTATATATAAATATATTCTAATTGTTCTGTCTCTCTCTCATATCTCTGTGCGCTCTCGCTCCGTAAAGCCTTGTTTATACTCGACGGCGCGTCCGTTCGCTTTCTGTAGTCTCTGCCACTCAACGCTGTTTGCGTAATAGTATATCACCCCTTGCAAGGCTACAGAGTCCTCCGATTTGCTAGAATACGTCATGGTAACCTTCCTCTGATTGGGTAAGAAAAATATTCCTCCATCGGCAGTTTTTCCATTGGTTGTTGCTCGTGAATCTGTCAAACAACATCGATTTCATTGGCCTTTGACGTAGTGGTATTGCGCAACAAGGAAGTGTGTATTCAAGCCGGGTAAGTTTGTTATCACTGTTTTCAGTGGAATCTGAGGAAGACGGCAAAAAAGACGGCACCTCTCTATCATTAATAGTTTTTAAGATAATTACACATTTGTAAAAGTATGCCATTTTGGGCGGTACCGCCCAATCCGTTCCCAGAGGTTTAATTCATGCAAGCGTTTTTGATATATAGACCAAGTTTTCAGACCCCGTTCAAGGGGGCGCTGTTGAGCCCCCCTGCCACGTCTGGGTACCAGCTTCAGCCCAGCCCTGGTGGCCATGGGCTCCGACCTGTGTGCAAAGTTTCAAGAGTTTTTGAGCATGTTAAGGGCCCCAAAAGCCCCTGAAACCTTGAAAACCTTTAAAAGCAATTGACAAAATCCCATAAACCCCACACACACACAGAGACAGAGGGAGGGAGAAAATTCTCCTGAAAATCACATTCAAACCAAAATATCTGACTTCCTGTTGGTCGGAGCTAATGACTGTAAATTAGAAAGATGTCTGGCTTGAGGAGAACAATATACATACCGAGTTTTGTTACTGTAGGTAAAACTAAAACCCCATTTTTGACTAAAGGTGGTGCTAGTGAGCCCCTCACCACGCCCGTTTCTGGAACTTTACACATGTCTACTAGCTAATAAATGAGATGTGTCTGTCGAGTTTCATACAATTTCAAACATGCTAAGTCTCAAAAGCATCAACAAAGAATATTAAAGTTTGATGCATTGCCATGGCAACGTTATCTTATATATTAAATAATCCTTTCACAGGTCTACATCTGGCGTGTGTTTACATTATACAGATGAAGTTTGAAGCAAATCGGGTAAAAATAAGGGTGATTTCAAAGATTTCAAAGCGAACTACTGGACATTAGGAAACACACACCAGAAACCTTTTCTACAGTTTTTGATTATTCGGACGCTTTGCTGGACATTCTCGCCGGAGGGGCAGCGGTTTTGTTCAAACGCGCGTTCAGACGCAAACGCGGGAAGCGTGCCGTCGTGCTGGTTAAACTCCGCGAGTGCGGCCTGCGCACTGCACTCCCTAGTATTCATCTCGCGAATCTCCGATCCCTTCCTAACAAAACGGATGAACTTCTTCTCCTCACCCACACTAACAAGGATTTTTTAAACTCTGCTACTTTGTGCTTCACTGAAACCTGGCTGAGTGAAGCCATACCGGACAACGCAATACATCTCCCGGGCTTCCAGCTGTTCCGAGCGGATCGCGTCGCGGAGCTAACGGGGAAAACAAGAGGTGGTGGGTTGTGTTTCTACATTAACGAAAGTTGGTGTTCAGATGTAACAACACTGAAGAAGATGTGCTCTCCTAATTTAGAGGCACATTTCATAAACTGTAAACCCTTCTACTCGCCTCGGGAATTTTCCTCTTTCATTCTCGTGAATGTTTACATCCCTCCAGACGCGTGTGTGAGCGCTGCGCTACAACATCTGGCTGAACAAATAGCTGAAACAGAACAAAGGTACCCAGACTCTCTTTTAATCATTCTTGGGGATTTTAACAAAGCAAATCTTTCCCGTGAACTACCAAAATACAGACAGCACGTTACATGTCCCACCAGAGACAGTAATATACTGGACCACTGTTACACCACAATAAGAAATGCGTATCACTCGGTCCCACGGGCAGCTTTGGGGCTGTCTGATCACTGTTTGGTTCATCTCATACCGACCTACAGGCAGAAACTGAAATCAGCTAAACCTGTAATAAGGACTGTAAAAAAATGGACTAATGAAGCAGAGCAGAATCTACAGGCCTGCTTTGATTGCACTGATTGGACTGTTTTTGAAGCTGCTACCAACGATCTGGATGAGCTCACAGATACAGGTCCTTCTCAAAAAATTAGCATATTGTGATAAAGTTCATTATTTTCCATAATGTAATGATACAAATTAAACTTTCATATATTTTAGATTCATTGCACACCAACTGAAATATTTCAGGTCTTTTATTGTTTTAATACTGATGATTTTGGCATACAGCTCATGAAAACCCCAAATTCCTATCTCAAAAAATTTGCATATTTCATCCGACCAATAAAAGAAGTGTTTTTAATACAAAAAAAGTCAACCTTCAAATAATTATGTTCAGTTATGCACTCAATACTTGGTCGGGAATCCTTTTGCAGAAATGACTGCTTCAATGCGGCGTGGCATGGAGGCAATCAGCCTGTGGCACTGCTGAGGTATTATAGAGGCCCAGGATGCTTCGATAGCGGCCTTAAGCTCATCCAGAGTGTTGGGTCTTGCGTCTCTCGACTTTCTCTTCACAATATCCCACAAATTCTCTATGGGGTTCAGGTCAGGAGAGTTGGCAGGCCAATTGAGCACAGTAATACCATGGTCAGTAAACCATTTACCAGTGGTTTTGGCACTGTGAGCAGGTGCCAGGTCGTGCTGAAAAATGAAATCTTCATCTCCATAAAGCTTTTCAGCAGATGGAAGCATGAAGTGCTCCAAAATCTCCTGATAGCTAGCTGCATTGACCCTGCCCTTGATAAAACACAGTGGACCAACACCAGCAGCTGACATGGCACCCCAGACCATCACTGACTGTGGGTACTTGACACTGAACTTCAGGCATTTTGGCATTTCCTTCTCCCCAGTCTTCCTCCACACTCTGGCACCTTGATTTCCGAATGACATGCAAAATTTGCTTTCATCCGAAAATGGTACTTTGGACCACTGAGCAACAGTCCAGTGCTGCTTCTCTGTAGCCCAGGTCAGGCGCTTCTGCCGCTGTTTCTGGTTCAAAAGTGGCTTGACCTGGGGAATGCGGCACCTGTAGCCCATTTCCTGCACACGCCTGTGCACGGTGGCTCTGGATGTTTCTACTCCAGACTCAGTCCACTGCTTCCGCAGGTCCCCCAAGGTCTGGAATCGGTCCTTCTCCACAATCTTCCTCAGGGTCCGGTCACCTCTTCTCATTGTGCAGCGTTTTTTGCCACACTTTTTCCTTCCCACAGACTTCCCACTGATTGACCTTGCACCTGCCTTGATACAGCACTCTGGGAACAGCCTATTTGTTCAGAAATTTCTTTCTGTGTCTTACCCTCTTGCTTGAGGGTGTCAATGATGGCCTTCTGGACAGCAGTCAGGTCGGCAGTCTTACCCACCCCGGTTTTGAGTAATGAAACAGGCTGGGAGTGATTAGTGTTAATTAGTTGATTCAGATGATTAGGTTAATAGCTCGTTTAGAGACCCTTTTCATGATATGCTAATTTTTTGAGATAGGAATTTTGGGTTTTCATGAGCTGTATGCCAAAATCATCAGTATTAAAACAATAAAAGACCTGAAATATTTCAGTTGGTGTGCAATGAATCTAAAATATATGAAAGTTTAATGTTTATCATTACATTATGGAAAATAATGAACTTTATCACAATATGCTAATTTTTTGAGAAGGACCTGTACTGTAACATCATATATAAGTTTCTGTGAGGATACATGAATTCCTACCAGGACATTCTTATCATTCACTAATGATAAACCATGGTTTACTGGGAAACTCAAACACCTTCGTCATGCCAAAGAGGATGCTTACAGAAGTGGGGATAAAATCTTGTATAACCAGGCCAGAAACAGATTGACAAAGGAGATCAGAGTTGCTAAAAGGAACTACTCTGATAAACTGAAAAACCAGTTCCCTTTCGTTGTCACTCCGAGTTACGTTGGATGACGACGAATGGGGTTTCGCTTAGAACACCTATCGACTTCGAGTATTACAAAATGAGCCAATGGCAAAGAAATGCCATGGGTCTGCGGAATTTGCATAGCGTATCTCCGCCTTACCTCGTGGGTATAAAAGGAGGACGCCGGCAACATTCAGATATGTTTTGGCTTCGGAGCCAAGAGTATTTCTTCACTCCACAGTCATCTCTGACTTCGCTCTACGAGACGAGCTTCTCTCTCCGGTGTTGGTGTGACGGCGATCTGCAGCGAGCTCACAGTGCCTGCTGATCTGTGCAGTGATCTGCCAGTGTGTGTGTGTGTCTCCCTGTGTACTTCAACATCGCTGAGTTTTTTTCTCCTCTCATAAAAGAGCTTGCACGCGGTACGTCTTTTTAAAGACGGCTCGCCCGTGCATTTCTGGTTGCAGCGGACTGGTATTGGACTCTGATGGGCACGAGCGCTGTCTAGTGTGTTTGGGCTTTGATCATGCTTGAACAGCGCTCGTGGGTGACTCATGTTCTCGCTGGGAACGTGATCATCGCGTCATATATAGGTCGAGACTCGGTGAACTCGCAAGAGTGAGAGTCCCCTCATCCACCCCCCGATCTTCGGCTGGTGGCCAGGGTGACCTGAGGGTTACGGTCTGGATCAAGTGTGTGTCCGCGACCCCAGCCCCCCTCTTCAATGACGGTGCCCGCTAGTGAACTAATGATTCCCGCGAGTCTACCCTGTGGTGGCCCGCGTGTTTCAGTTGAAGCTACAGAGGAAGATGCCATGTCTGTTGCAGCATCAGTAGGTGGGTTTGAGTCTTCTGGAAGTGAGGGCTCGTCACAGCTGCCACCTTTGCCGGTTTGCATACGGCTGTGCCTGAGTCTGATCCGGAGATGACGGCCATGCTTTCCTGGGACGATGGGTTTTGAGTAAGGCCGCCGACCCTCGTCCACGGCAAACCCCAATACCTCTCTTCCCGGACGTGCATGATGAGATCTCGAAGTCCTAGAAGACCCCCTTGTCTTCTTGGGACCGCTCGCTGATCTCATCCGCCTTTCCTCCCCTCGATGGGGCCGCTGCCCATGGGTACACTGGGGTCCCCCCGGCTGAACGCTCTGTTGCGATGCTATGTGTCTTCACAGTGCTTCTTCTCGGCGCAATCCTAATCACCCGCCCGTGGCCTGTAGTTTTTCGTCTACACTTGTCGCGAGATCCTATAGCGCCACGGGACTGGCAGCCACCTCACTGCATGCCATGGTCATTCTGCTGGTCCACCTGACCCAGATGCTCATGGACCTGCACGATGGCGGGACTGACCCAGGGCTCTTCACTGAGCTGCGCGCCGCCACTGACCTTGCTCTCTGAGGGACGAAAGTGGCCGTACGCTCCCTGGGTCAGGTGATGCTCACCATTCTGTGACTGAACCTGTCTGATGTGCTGGATGTCGCGCGGACCCGTCTGTCCGACATTCCCATACTCCAGGTCGGCCTCTTCGGCGGTGCAGTTGAGGGCTTGCCCAACAGCTCTCAGCCGCCCATGAGCAGACTGAGGTTGATTCTGTCCCGACGGCCCCGCCGTTCGCTCAGATCCCTCGGTATGCCCACCGCTGATCCCGCTGGTTCAGTTCCTGGGAGCCTGGTTAGAGCTTCCCCGTCTGTCCCGTTGGGTCGCGCGGACCATCAGGCTCGGCTATGCGATTCAGTTCGCACGGTCTCCTCCCCGCTTGGGGAGTCCGCTCCACTTTTGTCGGTGGCTATGCCCCCATCATGAGAGCAGAGATTGCCACCCTGCTGGCGAAGGGTGCAATCGAGACTGTCCCTCCAGCCGAGATGAGGTCCGGCTTCTACAGCCCCTACTTCATTGTCCCCAAGAAAACCGGTGGGTTACGGCCAATCCTGGACTTGCGCGTGCTGAACCGCTCCCTTCACAGGATGCCGTTCAAGATGCTCACCGCCAAACGCGTTTTCGAATGCATACGGCCCAAGGATTGGTTTGCAGCGATCGACCTGAAGGACGCCTACTTTCATGTCTCCATTCTTCCTTGACACAGACCGTTCCTTCGGTTTGCTTTCGAGGGGCAGGCATCCAGTACGCGGTTCTCCCTTTCGGGCTAGCCCTGTCTCCTCGCATCTTCACGAAGGTCGTCGAGGCTGCCCTTGTTCCCCTTCGGGAACACGGGGTTCGCATCCTGAGTTATATCGACGACTGGCTGATCATAGCTCACCCTCGAGTTCAGGTTTGCGAACACAGGGACCTAGTGCTTCGGCACCTAGCTCGTCTGGGCCTTCGGGTCAACTGGGAGAAGAGCAAACTTTGCCCCGTGCAGAGGATCTCTTTTCTCGGTATGGATATCGACTCGGTCGCCATGTCCGCGCAGCTTACGAGCGAGCGCGCGCAGTCACTGCTGACTTGCCTGAGACAGTTCGAGGGCAGGAGTGCGGTTCCACTGAAACTTTTTCAGAGGCTCCTGGGGCATATGGCTTCTGCAGCCGCGGCAACGCCGCTCGGATTGCTTCATATGAGACCGCTTCAGCTTTGGCTTCGCGACCGAGTCCCGAGGTGGGCATGGCAACACGGCACCCTCCGAGTAACAGTTACTCCGACCTGCCGTCAGACCTTCACCCCGTGGTCGAACCTCAGTTTTCTACAGGCCGGAGTGCTCCTGGAACGAGCTTCACGGCATGTTGTTGTAACGACAGATGCCTCCTCCACGGGCTGGGGTGCCATGTGCAATGGACGTGCTGCCGCAGACTTTGCGCAAGGTCAGGGAGGACGAGGAGCAGGTCATTCTGGTCGCGCCGTACTGGCCCGCCCGGACCTGGTTCTCCGAACTAGTACTCCTCGCGACAGCACCTCCCTGGCCGATCCCTCTGAGGAAGAACCTTCTTCCTCGGGGACGGGGCACCCTATGGCACCCTCGTCCCGATCTCTGGAACCTCCACGTGTGGCTCCTCAATGGGACGAGGTAGGTATGAGTACCCTACCGATGGTGGCTACCATCACTTCCGCTAGGGCGTCGTCCACGTGACACGTCTATGCGTTGAAGTGGAACCTCTTCGTCAGCTGGTGCTCTTCTCACCGAGAAGACCCCCGGAGATGCTCGATCAGCAATGTCCTTTCCTTCCGTCAACACAGGCTGGAGCGAAGGCTGTCTCCCTCCACCCTGAAGGTCTACGTTGCCGCTATTGCCGCACACCATGACCTCATCGAAGGTAAGTCGGTGGGGAAGCACGACCTGGTTATCAGGTTCCTGAGAGGAGCGAGGAGACTAAATCCGCCTCGCCCTCCTCTCGTTCCCTCTTGGGACCTCTCAGTGGTTCTAACTGCCCTGAAGAGTGCTCCATTTGAGCCCCTGCAATCAGTCGAGCTTCCTGTCTATGAAGACAGCGGTCCTGGTTACACTGGCCTCCATCAAGAGGGTTGGGGACCTGCACGCATTCTCCGTTGACGAAGTGTGCCTGGAATTCGGGCCGGCTTACTCTCACGTGATCTTGAGACCCCAGCCTGGATATGTGCCCAAGGTTCCTACCACTCCCTTCCGGGACCAGGTGGTGAACCTGCAAGCGCTGCCCCTGGAGGAGGCAGACCAAGCCTTGCACTGCTCTGTCCAGTATGCGCTCTCCGCGCCTATGTAGACAGGACGCAGTGTTTCAGGACCTCAGACCAGATCTTTGTCTGTTATGGTGGGAAGCTGAAGGGAAAGGCTCTCTCCAAGCAAAGGTTGTCTCACTGGATAGTGGACGCCATTGCCTTGGCATACCAGCAGCAAGGTCAACCGTGCCCCCTTGGTGTGACTGCCCACTCCACCCAGAGTGTGGCGTCCTCTTGGGCTCTAGCGCATGGCGCCTCGCTAACAGACATCTGAAGAGCTGCAGGCTGGGCGACAACTAACACATTCGCCAGATTCTACAATCTCCGAGTGGAGCCAGTGTCCTCTCATGTACTCGCTTCAACCAGCTAGTACTGGATCCGCTCAGGTGTCTTCGCTTGCTCGCCATTCCACTCCACGGACTGGATACGTGGGATATATTCCTCAGGTGAGCTTCTCCGAACGCCCTGAGTTCCTCCAGCACTCCTGACGTCGGCGCCAGTGTCTATTGCCTGCGCTAGGTGTGGAGTCGGCTAGGTGCCTCCCGTGTGCATGGTCCCTCCTCTGAGCGACCCCCACATGTGTATTTCCACTGTAAGCATCTCTGAGCATGTGTCTTTCCCTTGGCAAGCCACCTTGCCCCCACTGGGGTTGAAATATTCCACCTGCGGCTGGGCACCCCAGTGTTCTCCATATGCATCCCTTTGGGTCATATGTGTATTTTCTAAGTCCCCCCCTCTGGGTTGGCAATAATTGCATATTTCCTCTAAACTATGGGATATGCTCCCCAGTGTACCTTGGTATTCCTGTGCTAGATAGGAGTCCTTCGTCCGTGCCAATCTCAAGACAAGGATCTCAGATTTAGGCAGGGCACTGGAAGACAGCCGAGAAGGTGGCGTGATTAGACTGGTAACCCCATTCGTGGTCATCCGACGTAACTCGGAGTGACAATGAAAGGGAACGTCTCGGTTACGTATGTCCAACGACCCATCATCAGTCTGGAATGGACTGAGGAACATCACCAACTACAAGTCACCATCCCCCCGATCTGTGGACAATCAACGCCTGGCTGACGATTTAAATTCATTTTACTGCCGGTTTGAAAAGCCCTCATTCACACCACACACCCGGTCTGATCTGCACTTCACACATTCACCATCACCTCCTGCTCTCCCATTACTCCCCCCTCCTGCCATCCAACCTGAGCTTAAGGTCTGTGTGGAGGACGTGAGCAGAGTCTTCAAAAAACAGAAGACTAGGAAAGCCTCAGGCCCAGATGGCATCTCATCTGCTTAAAAGCCTGCGCTGACCAACTGGCCCCGGTCTTCACGCAGATCTTCAATAGATCATTGGAGCAGTGTGAAGTTCCCTGCTGCTTCAAACGCTCCACTATCATTCCTGTCCCCAAAAAACCCCAAATCACTGGACTTAATGACTACAGACCTGTCGCTCTCATGTCTGTGGTCATGAAGTCGTTTGAAAGACTGGTGTTGGCCCACCTGAAGGACATCACCGGACCCCTGCTGGATTCCTTTCAGTTTGCTTACAGAGCAAACAGGTCTGTGGATGATCATGGCAGTCAACATGGGACTGCATTATATCCTGCAACATCTCGACAGACCAGGGACTTATGCAAGGATCCTCTTTGTGGACTTCAGTTCGGCCTTCAATACCATCATGCCTGGTCTTCTCACAGCCAAGCTGACCCAGCTTTCCATGCCATCCTCGATCTGTCAGTGGATCACCAGCTTCCTGACGGACCGGCAGCAGCGAGTGAGACTGGGGAAACACATATCCAAGACATTCACAATCAGCACTGGCGCTCCCCAAGGGTGCGTTCTCTCCCCACTGCTCTTCTCCCTGTACACTAATGACTGCACTTCTAAAGACCCCACTGTCAAGCTCCTGAAATTTGCAGACGACACCACTGTCATCGGTCTCATCCAAAACGGTGACGAGTCTGCTTACAGACTGGAGGTTGAACAGCTGGCTGTCTGGTGCAGTTATAACAACCTTGAGCTTAACACGCTCAAAACAGTGGAGATGATCGTGGACTTCAGGAGGAACAGCCCAGCACTCCCCCCACTCACCATCATGGACTCCACTGTGAAAAAGGCCCAGCAGAGACTGTACTTCCTTCGCCAGCTGAGGAAGTTCAACTTGCCACAGGAGCTGCTGATTCAGTTCTACTCAGCCGTTATTGAGTATGTTTTATGCACTTCCATCACTGTCTGGTTTGGTTCAGCTACCAAATCAGACATCAGGAGACTACAACGGACAGTCCGGACTGCGGAGAGGATTATTGGTGCCCCCCTGCCATCCCTCCAGGACCTGTACTCTTCCAGAGTGAGGAAGAGAGCAGGTAAAATCATCACAGACTCCACTCACCATGGACACCACCTGTTAGAACTGTTACTGTCAAGACAGCGACTCAGATCACTGGCCACTAGAACATCTCGGCACAGGAACAGTTTCTTCCCACAGGCCATCTCCCTTCTGAACAGTTAACATATCTCCCAAGGCATATGCCTGTAAGTGCAATACTCCCACTGTTTAGTGCAATATCTTAAAAATTCAGGTGATATTTATATTTATTCATACTATACAAAATACTGTAAATATGTTCATTATCTGTAAATGTTTATTCTGACAAAACCCAACTGTGACCATATATTTTTATAGTATTTTCATATTTTTTATAATTTTATTTGTAGAATTTGTATTACTATTTGTATTACTATTACTTGTTGTATCTGTATTTGTATATGTGCACTGGAAGCCTCAGTACCAAGGAAAATTCCTTGTGTGTGCAAGCACACTTGGCAATAAAGCTCTTTCTGATTCTGATTCTGATTCTGATTTTGAAAGTGACACACTTCCTGTTGCCAGTTGGTGGCGCTATAACTTTGACTCACAATACTTACATCCATGTGATCAGCCTCTTACAACGAACACAGTGCTGAAGTTTCATCAAGATCAGTTAATGTATGCTGAAGTTATAACACACTTCCTGTTTCCATTATTCGCCATAAATTCGTTTCCTCGTCACGGCCAAACCGTTCGAGATATCAAAAATCCCCTGGCAATTTTTCATCCTCAATGTCTTGACTTCATGCACACCGAGTTTGGTGATGATTGGGTGAATTCCCTAGGAGAAGTGTTTTAAATTCCTGAGCATGCATTTCCAAACAACCCTAAATAGCCGACTTCCTGTTGGGCTGGCGTAAAACTTAGAGCACGAAAGTTGTTTGGCCCGATGACATCTATATGTGTACCGAGTTTCAGATTATTACATGCAAGCGTGTTTGATATATGGACAAGTGTTCAAACCTCGTTCAAGGGGGCGCTGTCGAGCCCCCCGCCATGCCCGGGTACCAGCTTCAGCCCGGCCCTGATGGCCGCGGGTTCTGACCTGTGTGCAAAGTTTCAAGAGTTTGAGCATGTTAAGGCCCCAAAAGTGCCCAAAAGGTAGTAAAATAATAATAAAAAGAAGAAGAAGAAGAAGAAGAATCCTTAGGAAAACAATAGGGCCTTCGCCTTTTCAAGGCTTGAGCCCTAATAATAATAATCATTAGGAAAACAATAGGGCCTTCGCCTTTTCAAGGCTTGGGCCCTAATAATAATAATAATAAATATAGCTGCAAGCAACAATTACGGGCCCAAGCCGGTGGCTAGGGCCCTTCATCGCTGCTCGCAGCTATATTTATATATATATATATATATTAGGGGTGGGAATCTCTAGGCACCTCACGATTCGATTCGATTACGATTCAGAGGCCTGCGATTCGATTCTAAAGCGATTATCGATTATCTGAATCTTTTGTGTGTGTGTGTGTGTGTGAATATAAATACTTTGCTTTAAAAGTACAAAGTAATGACCCATAAAGAATTAACGTACAATATATTTTATTAACATTGCAAAGAACCAACAGGAAAATAAATGTGTGCCTGAACAAGCAGCATACTTGTAGTAAATTAATAATATAACAACAGGTGTTCTGACGATTCATGCTACCCATCGAGATGTGCTACTTACTGGTGCATGTGCAGACTCATTTTTCTTCTGCTTACCACGCCCATAAATCTATGCATCCTTGCTGTGGAGACTTGTAGGAAACTTTGACAGGTCAAATATGAATATTTGATGATAATTTTTACTTTTCACACCGTTTTAAAAATAAAAACAGTACATCATACTGTACTCTTAACTTCGAATTTTATTATAATTTTATTTCATATAAAAATATCATTTTTACTAGTTATATCAAATGTGATAATTGCTAGTTCATTTAAAATATCAAAATATGCTCCCCATACACTTACCCTGATTAAAATGAAATAAACAATGTTATAATATTGTGAGATTTACACCATTATGGAAACAATAGAGAATGAATCAACATTATCTGTGATCGATTCGCGTTTGGGTAGCATTTTTCGACAAGGCAGCAGAAATCGTCTGAACACCGGTAAAGCCCAGAGCCATAGAGAGAAACGGCTCTGGTACAGCCGAGTGTTTTTCCTCCTCTGGGTGGAAACGTGTCATATGGCTTCTCATATTTGTCGTGTTGCCGAAATATTTTAGTTTTATTCTACAAAGCTTACAACTAGTGTGGCTCTTGTCCAGCTCCTTTCCCCCTTCAACTTCATAGAAGCCAAAATATTTCCACACGTCAGCTTTTAACGAGGAGGGTGTTTGGATTTCGCGCTCAGCCATCGCGTCTCTGTTATGTGCGCACGCCACAGACAGACGGTCTTGGCACTGCACTTCCGCGCTTCAGAGTTCCGTCTTTTGCGTTCCGTCAATATTACGTCATTAAAAATAGGCTACATATCTAAAAAAAATATATATATATATTTTTTTGAAAATCGATTTTTGACATTTTTGAATCGATTCAGAATCGTCCACGTCCGCATCGCGATGCATCTAAGAATCGATTTTTTCACCCACCCCTAATATATATACACACACACACACACACACACACACACACACACACACACACACACACACATATATATATATATATATATATATATATATATATATATATTAGTGGTGGGCATAGATACATTATTTTAATTTAGATTAATCTCACTGTATTTTTGGAATTAATCTAGATTACAATTGCTCATTTGAATTATGCCGAAGGCATTCAGAATATGTGTGCTACCCAAATAATGACAAAGTCTTTGAGAACGGGTTTCTCAAGCCAGGTGGCGCATTAGACCAGGGGCTCATCTCCTGTTTCCAAAATGCATCACAAACTGCTTGAGAAAGCAGTTCTACTATGATAATTGGTGATGAAAATAAATCATGTTCAATCAGATGTACTTGTGTTTACTAACTGATTGAGCTGTGCTGACGGGCTTACCTCGGTTGCACTCAAACATAGTAGTTTGACGACGACTCTTCCCCTGCGCTACATCAGTGCATCGCCCCGCATCTACCGCATTAGCTAAGGGATGCTTTGCGTTTAGGTGGTAGGCTACTTGAGACTGTCAGCTGAATGTGTGGAACGCTTTTCAGAGAAGATAAAGTAACTTATTTTAGCACAATTCACACCCAGCTGTAATTCAGGAAAAACAAAATCTCCGAATGCTCCACATGAAACTTTGGTCTTCCGACCTTTTAACATCGTGTTGATTTATTTTGGTTAATATGTGTGAGGGAGAGAGAGCAAGACAGCGCTTAGTTTGGAGATGGTGAAGTCGCCTGGCTCCGAAGTGAGAGAGTGCGCGCGTGCGACCGGGTCTCTCTCTGCTCGTTCTTTCAGTTAAACATGTGCCCTGTCACAAGTGCAGCAATTCATCTACATTACTCACCGATCAAATAAGACTTTGGCGGGACAGAAATTTGCTTTGGCGGGCGCAAAAAAAATCAATGCAGGAAAAACCCTGTTATTGCAAACAGCAAACAGTGTAATTTGTCTCATTTAGTAAAATAAAGCCAAGCTTTAGATCGTGTTTTCCACTCCATGTTTACCTCCTCTGCTCAAATCGCTTTGACATCATGAATGACGCACAGATGCATATGGTGCCCGATAAAGGACAAAAGGGAAAGGTGTGGGTTCACGGTCTGTATATTAAGGCTGGGACTCGGAGCAGGAGCATCGATAAGAGGCTTGCGTAGTATAGACCCAGCTCCCAACCCAACTTTGAGAATAGATTAATGGCGATATTTTTTTAATCGCCCGATAAGAGTCTCATGTTAACGCAGCACGTTAACGCCGATAATGGCCCACCACTAATATATATATATACAAATGGTTTATCTAGCCCCCCTCCCCCCTCACACACACACACACACACACAGAGAGAGAGAGACACACAGACATTCTCTCATAGACACACAGAGAGAGAGAAAATGACCACATTCAAGCGAAAATATCTGACTTCCTGTTGGTCGGAGCTAATGACTGTAAATTAGAAAGTTCTCCGGCTGATGAGAACAATATACATACGGAGTTTTGTTACTGTGGGTAAAACTACACCCCCCCCCCCCCCCTTTTGTCAAAAGAATTTGGAAAGTGACAGACTTCCTGCTGCCAGTTGGTGGCGCTATAACTTTGACTCACAATAGCTACATCCATCTGATCGGCCTCTTACCACGAACACACTGCTGAAGTTTCATCAAGATCAGTTAATGTATGCAGAAGTTATAACACTTCGTGTTTCTCTTTTCTCGCCATAAATTTGTTTCCTTGCCACGGCCAAACCTTTCGAGATATCAAAAATCCGTCCGCAATTTACCATCCTCAATGTATTGAATTCTTGCTCACTGATTTTGCTGACGATCGGATGCAATCTCTAGGAGAAGTGTTTCAAATTCCAAAGCATGCGTTTTCCAAACAACCCATAATAGCCGACTACCTGTTGGTCTGGCGTAAAACCTTGAGCACGAAAGCTGTTTGGCTTGATGAGATCTATATGTGTACCGAGTTTCATATTAATTCATGCAACCCGTCTCTGATGCCCGCGGTTCTGACCTGTGTGCAAAGTTTCAAGAGTTTTCGAGCATGTTAAGGCCCCCAAAAATACCAGAGAAGTCACCCACAGCAAAGAAAGGGTTAAAAAAAACCTGACAAGCCCCTCTCCTCTCTCACACACACACACAGACACTGAGAGACTAGCAACATTCTGAGATTTTCTCCACATTCAAACCAAAATATCTGACTTCCTGTTGGTCTGAGGTATTGACTGTAAATTAGAAAGTTGTCCGGCTCGAGAAGAACTACATATATAAATACCGATTTTTGTAACTGTAGATGAAACGAACCCCCCACTTTTTTGTCAAAAGGTGGCGCTACTGAGCCCCTCACCACGCCCACTTCTGAAACTTTGCACATGTCTACTGGCTAATAAATTTGATCTGTCTGTCAAGTTTCATGCAATTTCAAGTATGTTAAGAGTCTCAAAAGCATCAAAAAAGAATATTAAAGTTTAATGCATTGCCACGGCAACAGTATCTAAGATATCAATAATCCTTGCTCAGGTCTACATCTGCCGTGTGTTTACATTATACACATAAAGTTTGAAGCAAATCGGGTAAAAATAAGAGGGTGATTTCAAGGCATTTTGAAAGTGACACACTTCCTGCTGCCAGTTGGTGGCGCTACAACTTTGACTCACAATAGTCACATCCATGTGACCGGCCTCTTACAACGAACACACTGCTGAAGTTTCATCAAGATCAGTTAATGTATGCTGAAGTTATAACACACTTCCTGTTTCCATTATTCGCCATAAATTCGTTTCCTCGCCACAGCCAAACCGTTCGAGATATCAAAAATCCCCTGGCAATTTTTCATCCTTTAGTTACCTAAAGGCACCGGGGTGGCGTTGCCGCCGGCTTTGGCCCTTCGTCGCTGCTCGCAGCTATATTTATATATATATCAGGCTTGTGCAAAATTCAGAATTTCAGAATTGGCCTCCATTCAATTCATGAATTGGAATTTGAATTGAATTGACTCAGCCCCACAAGAAGTTGAATTTGAATTTGAATTTGAATGACAGGAAGTGGAATTAAATTCATAGCAATTCAAAGAAATTCCACACAGTCACACAACAGAAAGAATGTGTTGAATCTCACATACTTTCAGCGTTAGGAAGGTAACTTTGGAAATGTAATTGCTTACTGCTATAAGTTACCCATTATAAATGTGGTTTGTATTACTTTATTTGAATTTACATTTTACATTTATTCATTTCGCTGACGCTTTTATCCAAAGCGACTTACAATTGCTATATTTCAGAGGTTGCACGCCTCTGGAGCAACTAGGGGTTAAGTGTCTTCCTCAGGGACACATTGGTGTCTCACAGTGGTTTTGAACCCGGGTCTCTCACACCAAGGGCATGTGTCTTATCCACTGTGCCATCACCACCCCTTATTTGGATTACTTTATCAATGTAAAGCAATTTCCTTTTAATTTGATTAGTAAATAATTAAATTTCACATTTTACCTCAGTAATACAACTAAATACAATGACATTCATTTTGTAATTTAATAACATAATTTCATTACAGTTAACTCACTCCTCAACCCTGCATACATTTTGTTCTAATATATATATATATATATATATATATATATATATATATATATATATATACAAATTTCCACCTCAAATTGTTTTTTTTCTTCTTCTAAACATTTACTAAAGTAATTCTGAGAGTCATGTTCTATCATGTTCCACAAAATTACAATTACAATAAATCAAACTTAATTATTTGTTCTGTGACTAGAGTTTTTAACATTCATTGCTGTGGGAAAATATTTCCTGTTAATGTAATCTGTACAAGTAGTTCAAACTAATATAATTTATAGAATATGTAATGCAATCATATCTGACATATACTGTAAAGCTTTATTGTTAAACACCACTTAAATTATCTATATGAATTTCTTAGAATTTGCTTTGAATTGCAATTCTGCTTCCTTTAATTCAAATTCGAATTGTAATTCTAGATCCTGTTTTTGACATTGATTCAAATTCAATTCAAATTCAAGAATTGAATTGGAATTTAGGAGTCATTCTCAATTCAATTCTGAATTGTCCACAAGCCTGATGTATGCTGAAGTTATAACACACTTCCTGTTTCCATTATTCGCCATAAATTCGTTTCCTCGCCACGGCCAAACCGTTCGAGATATCAAAAATCCCCTGGCAATTTTTCATCCTCAATGTCTTGACTTATATATATAAAAAGAAGCCGGTGGCACCGGCAGCCTGGTGCCTTTATTTATTGTTTATTGTGCACGACGTGCAAAAACGTAACCCTGCTTTGATTGTCGAAAAGTGTGCTGTAGAGCTTGCATTAGTTTGGGTGCATCAAGTGTGCATCGAGGGCACATATCAACCACAAAGTATGCGTGAGCAACCTTCTGAAACCTAAAATGAAAAATGAGACACCTCATCCATGGGTCTCATGGATTTAACGGACACGTGAAATAAGTACACAAGACCGAATATTCATATGAAGTGTGCCATTTGGGACAGGGCCTATGATCTTGAACCACAATAGCCACATATATGAGATCATTTAAATATAGAATAATTTTTAATGTCATAGGATGTCGTAGCTCAATATGTTTTTCAGCACTTAAAAGTGTAATGATAGAAGCCCAGTATTTATCTGGAGGTCTTTGTACAGGTTTATTAATGTAATTATATTTTACGCTTATGTGTCCTATGATATGCAATGGAAGTAAATTTTAATGTTTAACATGGGTGTATTCACAACACATAGCATACGATATAATATCTTAAGATTATTCATCATTATGTTGTCTCTGCCTTTTCTGTTTTAATGATATTCAGAACAGAAAAACTAAATGTTCCTTAATTTTAATTAACACTAACTTATTCTCATCTGAATTATAATTGATTTCCGTAAAAATTATTTCCGTGCCTCTCTCTCTCACAAACACAGTTCGATCGCGCGCGCCTCTCTCTCTCTCTCACTCACTCACACACACACACACACACACACACACACACACACACACAGTTCGATCGCGCTCATACATTTGGTATCCCAATGATATGTAACTTTTTAATAAAAGTCTATTGTTGTGTATTTTGATTCTAAGATATTCTGAGAGACAAATAATATGGGCTAGGAAAATTCAGAAAAAGTGGATCTTTTCATTATATATTTGCTTTTCTAAGATGTGTTAATGCTCTCCAGCGGCGGTCTGCATGCCTCAAGTTCACTCATAGATGCTGCCTCTAGCATTAATTAACCATTCAGAAACCATTTTAGAGCTTATTGGATATTAAACTAAAAGTAGTTAGCCTACTTGTGATTGCTTGGACTAGGCTACTGCTATTCTTATTCTGAACAAGTAATTAAATAAATGTACTATTTAATAGTGCTACACTAACATTTTTAAAAAGCCTAGCACTCTATTAATTGTAGCCTAGTCATACTACACATTTTTTGCTAGTATGTTGAGAGCATACAAAAATCTCGCCCAAGTCAGGCAAAACAATTAACAGCCCAGATAAATAACGTATGAGGTGCAAACGGATGCATCGCTTTCACCTGCAGGAAAAACAAACACTTTAAACAAAATGAGATGAGATGAACACTTTAATCAGTAGGTGGCAGCAGGGTAGCATTTATTTTACAATTTCTACTTTCTAAATGGGCCATAAGTAGAAAAAAATTACTGACCCACAGAACAATTTGGATTCATTATTTTCTTCATGACAAACAAAACTATTTTGTGAATAGATTATAAAGAAAGCGAACAAAGAAGGTCTATGCTCTTTTTATTTAGCGACTGATGGAACTCATGCGAAAACTGTTTTGACAATAAATAAATTGAATAGGCATACACTCAAAACATTCTATAGGTTGTGTAAAAGGTACCTGGAGCTTATGCACTGCATTGGTTATAGCCTGAAATTGATATTTACTGTAAACTAATTCCTCAAATCTAATACGAATATTGCTCCATGATAAAAAAGGATTTACCCATTTACTAAATCCCTTTGCACATACTGTTTGCCTTCAGTGTCCTTTTACAGTTTTTCTCAGTCACTTTGATACATTTCCTGAATCACCCTTAAGATTTGCAAACCAGTAAAAGCATTTCTCAAAATAATTCATAGCAGTCCCACACAATGGATTTCCTGCAAAAGCCTCTACCTTGATCAAAATCCTTAGTTTATATCTCAAAAGTGGTATTTATGTCAATGAACGTATAGTGCCATCAGAATGAAAAGTACTTGTGTCATTGTTCACAAACAAGATAGTCAAAATGCTTAGCCATGTTGTCAATATAAAAGTGTACTCATTCAGTATTTTCAGATTTAAACTAGGCTACGATTTATATAGTCTTGTCTTTTTCTTTATATCACAAGACATTCATATAGATACATATACACACAAATATATATATATACAGTATATATATATATAGAGAGAGAGAGAGAGAGATGTGTGTGTGTGTGTTTGTGTTACATTGTCTCTATAAAGTATATTTACTGTATAATGTAAAATGAAAATGGACTAATACAGTAAGTATACAGTATTACAGTACAGAAAACAATGTCTGATTAGATATCTGTTCTGTCTACAAACGTTTGAATGATTGAAGACACAGTTGTTCTCCTAACATTCGGCTGTACCTTTTGATTCACCTCAGTCGTTGTAAGGTCATGATTGAGAACATGGTTCACAAAAGTGTCCTTTACTTCATTAGAAACATCCACAATCTTGACCTCTTCCACCACACACCCTTACTCCTCCTCTTCTTCCCAGTTGTTGACCCTGTTTGTGTCCTTGTTGTTCTTCCATTATCTGAATGTGTAACACTGATTTGTGCTCTGTATATATGCTTGCCAAATGAAGCTTCATGAGATGCTCCTCTGAGATATTTCAGAGAACTGGTTGATTTAATGCTTTACATTCCCCTTCATTAGTGAAATGCAAAATGTATAGCCAAGAAACTCTTGCTGTCATTAAAACATTAAAATGTAACATGTCATGGGAACCAACAAAAGCACATACATTTAGGCTATACCCATATTTCTATTTATAACGCAGCCACTTTAAAATCACATAATGTTTCACTTCTGGGTAACAGAAATAGTTTTTTTTTTGTTTAATATAATGAAAATTAATTGCCAACTGAGACACAAAGTTGAGGAAAAATACCAAGTAAAACACAAATTTGTAAATATTTGTTTGAATGTTTCTGTAATGAGCAGTTTTTAGCTAAAAACAAATGTCTAAAAGGAGAAGGGTTGTGTCCAAGGCTGCATTTTTGAAAACAAAAAACAGTAAAAAACTGTAATATTGTGAAGTATTATTACACATTAATAGAACTGTTTTTTATTTGAATATATTTTAAAATGAATATGTTGAACATTAACCAGTAATCTCAATAGAACAGGGCCTTGGCGCCATCTGCTGGCGATTTTATAGTTTCATATTTATATAGCCTCCTTTCATTTCGGCATTTACAACTCGGTTTAAATGAGCTTGCTAGAAGTTAATAGAACGATTATTTATAACAGAGAAATTTTGAATATAGTTAAACAATGCATCCACTCTATAGAGCTTTTTATTATTGTAGCCTATAGCCTATTTCCTATTCCCATGCATGCTCGTGCATAATTCATATTGTAAAATACATTCAAAGCTACTGTTGAGATTAGTTTTTTTATGTATCCAAACCTAAATAGAATTTTCTTAATATTATTCGAGGATGTTAATAAAGGCTAGGCCTATGTTAAACAGCTATTAATGTCGATTTTTTCTGCTGAAAATTCTTGCCCACAATGTTTGAACCTTGTCTCAAATAAGACAAGTCCATCATACAAGTAAATGCATAAAATGCGTGCGCTATTTTTAAATTAGCCCAGGCACGTTAAGTATTGCGTTCAGACGTGCAGACGAGCAGACGTTCAGACGTTAAGTAGCCTGTTGCGTTCAGACGGGAAGACGAGCAGACGTTCAGACGGGCAGACGAGCAGACGTTCAGACGTTCTCCACACGCACGTTAACACGTCTTTAAGCTTGGTTAGGAAAGAAATGACACATAGCGAGCGCCATAGTGTGTGTGTGTGTGTGTGTGTGTGTGTGTGTGTGTGTGTGTGCGTGTGTGAGAGAGAGAGGCACGGGCACGTTCGAACTGTGTGTGTGTGTGTGTGTGTGTGTGTGTGTGTGTGTGTGTGTGTGTGTGTGTGCGCGTGTGTGTGAGAGAGGCACGGGCGCGATCGAACTGTGTGTGTGTGTGTGTGTGTGTGTGTGTGTGTGTGTGTGTGTGTGTGTGTGTGTGTGTGTGTTTGTGTGTGTGTGCGTGTGTGTGGACAGTGGAAACATACTCCGTCATTTGTTTTCATACAGGACATCATTCAGACTGCAAACTGTTTACTTATATATGTGTACACTCCCAATAAAACACAACATCCTCAGTCACATATGTAATATATTTATATATAAATATAATTTTGGACACAAGAGGGCAGTATAGCCCTATTTATGATTTTGTGTTTAAACTATCACCCGAAGACTGTAAATTAGAAAGTTGTCCGGCTGGAAGAGTACAATATACATACCGAGTTTTGTTACTGTAGATAAAACTAACCCCCCCACTTTTGTCAAAAGCATTTAGAAAATGACACACTTCCTGCTGCCAGTTGGTGGTGCTATAACTTTGACTCACAATAGTCACATCCATGTGATAGGCCTATTACAGCGAACACACTGCTGAAGTTTCATCAAGATCAGTTAATGTATGCTGAAGTTATAACACACTTCCTGTTTCCATTATTCGCAATAAATTTGTTTCCTCGCCACGGCCAAACCGTTCGAGATATCAAAAATCCGTCTGCAATTTAGCATCCTCAATGTGTTGACCTCAAGGTGACCGAGTTTGGCAGTAAACGGATGCAATCTCTAGGAGAAGTACTTCAAATTCCAGAGCAAGCGTTCTCCAAACAACCCATAATAGCCAACTTCCTGTTGGGCTGGCGTAAAACTTGACTGAGGGAAAGTTGTTCGGCCCGATGAGATCTATATGTGTACTGAGTTTCATATTAATTCATGCAAGCGTGTTTGATCTATGGACCATGTTTTGGGGACCCCATTCCAGGGGGCGCTGTTGAGACCCCCTGCCACGCCCGGGTACCAGCTTCAACTCGGCCCTGATGGCCGTGTGCTCTGACCTGTGTGCAAAGTTTCAAGAGTTTTCAAGTACGTTAAGGGCCCAAAAGCCCGTGAAACCTTGAACACCATTAAAATAATAGTCAAATTCCCCAAACCCCACACACAGAGACAGAGCGAGGGGGAGGGAGAAAATTCTCCTGAAAATCACATTCAAACCAAAATATCTGACTTTGTGTTGTTCGGAGCTAATGACTGTCAATTAGAAAGTTGTCCGGCTCGAGGAGAACAATATACATTCCGATTTTTGTTACTGTAGGTAAAACTAATACCCCATTTTTGACTAAAGGTGGTGCTACTGAGCCCCTCACCACACCTGTTTCTGAAACTTTGCACATGTCTACTGGGTAATAAATGTGATGTGTCCATCGAGTTTCATGCAATTTCAAGCATGCTAAGAGTCTCAAACGCATCAAACAAGAATATTAAAGTTTGATGCGTTGCCAAGGCAACATTATCTTAGATATTAAATAATCCTTTCACAGGTCTACATCTGGCGTATGTTTACATTATACAGATGAAGTTTGAAGCAAATCGGGTAAAAATAAGAGGGTGATTTCAAACCATTTTGAAAGTGACAAACTTCCTGCTCCCAGTTGGTGGCGCTATGACTTTGACTCACAATAGTCACATCCATGTGATCGGCCTCTTACAGCGAACACACTGCTGAAGTTTCATCAAGATCAATTAATGTATGCTGAAGTTATAACACACTTCCTGTTTCACGTTTCTCGCCATCATTTCGTTTCCTCGCCACGGCCAAACCGTTCGAGATATCAAAAATCCCCTGGCAATTTTTCATCCTCAATGTATTGACTTCATGCTGACCGAGTTTTGTGCCATTTCTTTGAATTCTCTAGGAGAAGTACTTTAAATTCCATTGCATGCGTTTTAGAAACAACCCTAAATAGCCGACTTCCTGTTGGGCTGGGGTAAAAAGTAAGAGTATGAAGTATATATGAACCGATGAGATCTATATGTGTACCGAGTTTCATATTCTTACATGCAAGCGTGTTTGATTTATGGAACAAGTTTTCGGACTCCGTTCCAGGGGGCGCTATCTAGCCCCCCTGCCACGCCCGGGTACCATCTTCAGCCCGGCCCTGATGGCCGCGGGTTCTGACCCGCGTGCAAAGTTTCAAGAGTTTTCAGGCACGTTAAGGGCCCCAAAAGTGCCCGCATAGTCGTAAGAAAAATAAGAGAGAAAAAAATATATAGCTGCGAGCAGCGATTGCGGGCCCAAGCCGGTGGCACTGCCACCCCGGTGCCTTTACCTAAAGGCACTGGGGTGACGGTGCCGCCAGCTTTGGCCCTTCATCGCTGCTCGCAGCTATATTTATATATATATATATATATATATATATATATAAAAACAAGCCGCCACCCCGGTGCCTTTAGGGTTATTGTGCACGACGTGCATATACATAACCCCCGCTTTGACTGTTGAAAAGAAGTGTGCTGTAGAGCTTGCATCAGTGTGGGCTCTGCAAAAGTGCGCATCGAGGGCACATATCAACCACAAAGTATGCGTGAGCAACCTTCTGAAACCTAAAATGAAAAATGAGACAGCCTACGGTCTCATGGATTTAACGGACACATGAAATAAGTACACAAGACCGAAAATTCATATGAAGTGTGCCATTTGGGGACAGGGCCTATGATCGTGAACCACAATAGCCACATATATGAGATCATTTAAATTTAGAATAATTTTTAGGTCAATATGTTTTGCAGCACTTAAATGTGTAAATCCAGAAGCCCAGTATTTATCTGGAGGTCTTTGTCCTTTGCCTGTCAACCTGGTTTGTCTCTGCCTTTTCTGTTCTGCCCTGTTTGCCATTGTTCACCCTGCCTGTCTTGACCATTCTTAATAAAAAGCTGCAAATGGATTCCCCTGGCCTGACCCTGCCTCGATACAACACATGCTGCATCTGCTCGCTATCTGCCGATCGGCTCTGGTAGTTACGCTTCAGCACTGATGATGTTGTAGGAATAGTGCGCTCTGGTTGGTCTGGATTATTCGGGAATTTTTATTTTTATACAGAAATAAGTTATTTATAATTCAGATGATATATATATATATATATATATATATATATATATATATATATATATATACAGACACAGAGAATATTACTTGCCTTACCTGATTAGAACAATGAAAAAATAAATAAAAAAATAAATAGGGAATCGCTAAACCAAGAGAATTATTCTGATAAAAAAAACTATAAACAAGAAGTAACCAAAATAATGTAAAGCGAAAGTGAAAGTAAGTGGTGTTGGGCTCACGTAACTCTCTCATTAGAATCAACAAGTTTCAACATTTGCGATGTATTTGGATGCTAAACTATTCTTTATTATAGGCTTTGTACTTCACTCACGTTCCAATATGTGTGTGTGTGTGTGTGTGTGTGTGTGTATGTGTGTGTGTGTGTGTGTGTGTGTGTGTGTGTGTGTGTGTGTGTGTGTGTGTGTGTGTGTGTGTGTGTGTGTGTGTGTGTGTGTGTGTGTGTGTGTGTGCGCGTGTGAGAGAGAGAGAGAGAGGCGCGGGCGCGATCGAACTGTGTGTGTGTGTATGTGTGCGTGTGTGGGAGAGAGAGAGAGGCGCGGGCACGATCGAACTGTGTGTGTGTGTGTGAGAGAGAGAAGAGAGAGAGAGAGAGAGAGAGACGCGGGCGCGATCGAACTGTGTGTGTGTGTGTGTGAGAGAGAGAGAGAGAGAGAGAGAGGCGCAGGCGCGATCGAACTGTGTGTGTGCGTGAGACAGAGAGAGAGGCGCGGGCGCGATCGAACTGTGTGTGTGTGTGTGTGTGTGAGAGAGAGAGAGAGAGAGAGAGAGAGAGAGAGAGAGAGAGAGAGAGACGCGGGCGCGATCGAATTGTGTGTGTGTGTGTGTGTGTGTGTGTGTGTGTGTGTGTGTGTGTGTGTGTGCGTGTGTGAGAGAGAGAGAGGCGCGGGCGCGATCGAACTGTGTGTGTGCGTGAGACAGAGAGAGGCGCGGGCGCGATTGAACTGTGTGTGTGTGTGAGAGAGAGAGAGAGAGAGAGAGAGAGAGAGAGAGAGAGAGAGAGAGAGAGAGACGCGGGCGCGATCGAACTGTGTGTGTGTGTGGTTGTGTGCGTGAGAGAGAGAGAGAGAGAGAGAGAGAGAGAGAGAGAGAGAGAGAGAGAGAGAGAGAGAGAGAGAGAGAGAGAGGCGCGGGTGCGATCGAACTGTATTTGTGTGTGAGAGAGAGAAAGAGAGAGGCGTGGGCGCGATCGAACTGTGTGTGTGTGCGTAATACATGTAATAAATAAATAAAAGTGCGTATAAATACAATTTTGGACACAAGAGGGCAGTATGGCCCTATGTATGAATTTGTGTTTAAACTATCACCCGAAGAGACCCCCCCCCCCCTCCCCCTCCTCACACAGACACACACACACATACAGAATGGCAGGGTGCATTCTCTCTGTCAGAGAGAGAGAGGGAGGGAAAATTCTCAGAATCCACATTCAAGCCACAATATCTGACTTTCTGTTGGTGGGAACTAATGACTGTAAATTAGAAAAGTTGTTCGGCTTGATGAGATCAATTGTTACGTTCCAGCCCCCAAAAGGGAGGGGAACTTGATAAACCACCGCTAAGGCCCACAAATGCCAGTAAAGGAGGTATGGAGTCGTGGTGCGAGAAAAGGACACAATTTCCAAATACCGTACAAACTAAGCTTTTATTTTTGCCACGGTAATGATGTGAATGATAAACAATAATTTTCAGGGAGAAAGGGGAGGGCTACACGGACCAAAGAAAAGAAATAAACAAAAGATACCCCACCGCTCACCTATTCTAATTATACACTTCACCTATCTGGCACACGATCAAGGCGCCCTAACCAAACTTACAGATGGTGGTCCCCCTAGGTCTAGCTGGTGTTTCTAGACAGAGAAGTATGCCTACGGGTGATGTATACCACAGGGTAGCTCTAAATCTACTCCCCCAACTCCCTATAAACAATAAAAAAAAGAAGTTAAAAAACAATAATACTACACAAACATCAAATTCTTAGTCCTGCTGTTCACAAGTTCCAAAAGTGGAACACAAAGCTAGATTTACTAGCTAACAAATCAGATTAAAACATTGTCAAAATATTGTCAAATGTTCCAATCACAATCTCAATAGAGAACAATAAAGTTATCTAAAAGTCACAAAGATACCCACAGAGGGATACCAACCACACCAACAGCAGGAGCAGAAAGCAGAGAACAGAGCAGAGACTGAACTGATTCAAAACTAGGCTTTTTAAAGAGCCCAGCCAGCTGCAGCCACTGACGTGCGGGAGGAGTTCCAAGATCCAATCAGCCGTTGAACCACCAATCAGCTGCCGGAACTGTTACAGAAGCCATCTTACCTGTTAGAAGAAATACAAACACACAAACCACAAGCAATGCCAGAAAAGAATCACTATAATACGTACCCAGTGCCCCCCCCCCCCCCCCCCCCCCCAAAGTTGTGCAAACTACCATTTGCACATCATTTAGTCTTGGTACACACGGGACAACGCGTCAGCAACTACGTTAGATGTTCCTTTGACATGAGTGATGCAGACATTATATCCCTGTAGGATCAGAGCCCACCGCATAAGATGACGGTTCTGATTGTACATTCTTTTGAGGAATGTAAGAGGATTATGGTCTGTGAATACTCTTACAGGCACAACACTAGAACCGACATATTGAACTTCCTGGAAAAAAAACAAATTGGCCGATCGACACCTTCCTTATCTTCTTGCACAAGGACTGCCCCAGCCCCCACCATACTGGCGTCTACCTCCAATTTGAAAGGTTTGTCAAAGTTAGGAGCGGTTAGCACAAGAGTGCTACAAAGCAGTACTTTTGCTGACTCAAAAGCAGAGTTACACTCTGCGGACCATTTAAAAGATTTTTTGGGACTGAGCAAAGTGGTTAGGGGTGCTACTACCGTTGAAAAGTTTATACAAAAAGTCTGGTAGTAACCCACCATTCCAAGAAAACGACGCAACTGACGGCGTGTTTTAGGGGCAGGATAGCTAACAATAGCTTCCACCTTGCTAGCAATGGGACGCACTTGCACACGAGCCACCTGTTTCCCCAGATATGTTACAGTAGCCTTACCGAATTCACATTTAGCCAAGTTGAGCGTTAGCGAAGCGTTCTCCAACCGCTGGAACACCAAACTCAACGTGGATAGATGTTCAGCCCACGTGGGTGAGTATACTACTACGTCATCAAGGTAAGCTGTACAGTTAGGGACGTCATCAAACACAATATTGACTAACCGCTGAAATGTAGCTGGTGCATTGCACATTCCAAACGGCATAACCGTATACTGTACAAAGTTATCGGGGGTCACAAAAGCCGAAATATCAGAAGCCCGTGGGGTTAAAGGCACCTGCCAATAACCTTTAAGCAAATCGAGTTTACTTACAAAAACAGCCGAACCAATCCGGTCAATACAGTCTTCTATCCTGGGCAGCGGATAGGAATCTGGCACAGTTACCGCATTGACTTGACGGTAATCCGTGCATAGACGGGACATGCCGTCCGGTTTTGGAACTAAAATACACGGAGAGCTCCAAGCACTATGACTACGTTTTAAGCACTATGACTACGTTTTGCCATGTCATGTTTTAACAAGTAGTCAACCTCATCTTTCATTAACTCACATTTTTTTACATTAACCCGATAGGGATGTTGGCGAATAGGAGATGTACTGCCAACATCCACATCGTGCATCAAAACAGACGTGCTCTTAGGTACATCCTGAAACACAGTAAGAAAAGACTATTAGAAACACAAGATCATTTTTTTGACTGCCATCCAAATGTTCCATCAACGAAGGTAAGTTTTGTAGCATCTCTGAATTACTAAGACTTTTACACTGTTGTAATGAGTGGCGCAATTCCAAACCATCATTATTGTTCTCCTCTAGGTCCACAGTAGGCACAGGTACCACCAATGCCATGCTGGAACCCGCAGACGGAACCGGAGCACTAGAGGGGTTGTCGGAAGAATTACCCACATAATAGGCTTTAAGCATGTTCACATGACACAAACGAGAAGAGCGCCTGCGATCTGGTGTTTTGATAATATAATTAGTATCACTGACTTTGCGCTCAACAACATACGGTCCAGAAAAACTGGCAGACAGTGATGAACCTGGGATTGGTAACAAAACCAGTACTTGATCCCCTGGCAAAAACACACGGTCTGTTGCTTGTTTGTCATACTGTTTTTTCATACATGACTGAGAGGAAGAGAGAGACTCCTGAGCTAGCATGCAAGCAGCATGCAGCCTCTCTCGCATCTGACTTACAAAGTGTAACACATTCTTAGGGTTGCTACTAGGTGCATCAGATAGAACACACTCCTTTAACACTTTTAACGGACCCCTAGGTGTGTGTCCGAACGCGAGGTCAGCAGGGCTGAACCCCAACGATTCCTGCACGGTTTCCCTAACAGCAAACAACACAAAGGGCACCCCCTCATCCCAATCAGCACCTGTTTCCATACAATACTTCCTCAGCATGGTTTTGAGTGTCTGGTGCCAGCGTTCAAGAGCCCCCTGACTCTCTGGGTGGTAAGCGCTGGAAACCTGGTGCGATATGGACAATGTTTCTAATGCAGAAGAAAACATTTTGGACATGAAATTAGTCCCTTGATCAGTCTGGATCACTCTGGGGAGACCAAAGGTGGAAAAGAACTTGATCAGACTCTTAATAATCGTCTTAGCTGTAATTGTCCGGAGAGGAATAGCCTCCGGATACCGAGTGGCTCTGCACATAATGGTAAGCAGAAACTGGTTACCTGTTCGAGTTTTTGGTAATGGACCCACACAGTCAACAATCACCCGCTCAAACGGTTCTCCAATCACGGGAATCGGTTGAAGTGGCACACGAGGAACAGGTTGGTTCACTTTTCCTGTAAGGTGGCATACATGACAGGTTTTACAGTATTGCACAATGTCCAATTTTAATCCTGGCCAGAAGAAATGTCGGAGGACTCTGTTGTATGTTTTGGTTACCCCTAAATGTCCGGACCATGCAGGGTTATGAGCCAGTGACAATACTTGCTGTCGTATTGGTGATGGAACAACTACCTGCCAAACTGTATCACAGTCCTCACCTGTTTTATGCGCAGTCCATTTACGCATTAGAACCCCAGCGTCCACAAGGTAAGCAGCCCCCTGTACTTATGCCTTTTCAAGAGAGACCACAGAATCAAAGCATTTATTAAGGCTGACATCCTCTTTTTGCCACTCAATCAGCCTCTCTGGTGTGATTGATGACAACACATCACCTAACTGGGAAGCGACTCCGCATCCCCCTTTCTCAGCCTACACAGAAGGTGACCCCTCTACCCTCTAGTTTAGGATCTACAGGTTCAACCCGTTCAAGAATAGTGTCAGATAAATTCACTGTATCCCCCTGCATACGAGCCTGTGCCCGTGTTAAAACACATGCAGGGAACACTTGAGGGTACTTCTGAAGTAGAACAATGTCAGAGACATTAGACTGAGGTCTGTCTGTTACTTCTAGTACTGTAGACACCTTACCTCCAGCAATGTCGTTTCCTAATAATAATGCTACCCCTTCCACTGCCAATGTAGGCACCAGCGCAACACGGAATTGACCTGAAACCAAATCAGAATGCAAGTGAACCCAGTGTAAAGGCACAGAAATTGGGTTAGCTTCAATGCCACACAGAAGTATATGTGATCCACAGTATGTCTGGTCAGACAATGGCAACACATCTGTAAGGATAACTGACTGAGCCGCACCAGTGTCACGCAAGATATTAATTTCCCTCTGGTCTTCAGTTTTTCCTGTGCATGAAACATACCCTACAGACACAAATGGAGCATACAGCAGGTCTGGTTTCCTTGTGAGTACCTCGCTAGCACATCTAGCTTCCTGGAAAGAAACAGATTGAGTTAAACCAACACTCTTACAGAAAGGCGGAGGTGACTTAGACTTGTTCTTAAGTAAGGAACAATCTGAGATTAAAAGGCCTTTCCGGTGGCAATAAAAACATTCCTTCTCTTCTTTCCTAGGAACAGTAGAAGGATCCGAAGAGCGTGATACACCGACTGCTGATGAAACAAACGTCCTACTCTGGCTGGATGCTGTGAACACCGTTTTATGCGTTAAGGCATATTCATCGGCCAGGACGGCTACCTGACCCAACGTCGCTACCTTGCTTTCACTCAAATGCATCACTATTCTTTCAGGTAAGTTGTTCTTAAAATCTTCCAACAATATCTGATTTCTCAAAGCCTCATAAGTAGATGTTTTATTGGCTGCACACCAGCGGTCAAATAAGGACTCTTTGTCCCTGGCAAATTCAACAAATGTTTTACTACCACTTTTTTAATAATTTCTAAATCGTTGTCTATAAGCCTCTGGCACCAGCTCATAGGCACGCAACACGGTAGCTTTAACCACATCATAATGTAAACTGTCCTCTATAGAGAGAGAGGCCACAACCTCCTGGGCCTTCCCAGTTAGCTTACATTGGAGGAGTAGAGGCCAGACCTCTTTTGGCCACTTTAGGGCAGCAGCTACCCGCTCAAAGGCAGAGAAGTATGAGTCTACCTCAGACTCACGATATGTGCTATATATATATATATATATATATATATATATATATATATATATATTAGATCAATATATATGTTTTCCTTAAAATTTTTGAAAACCTATGCAATATGATGGATCTCCACTCACAGACTGTTTTTAAATGGGGTTGGATAAATATGTATAAATGAACAGGCTTGCGATGTCAAGATTGCAATGCTGGAATGTGTGTGTGTGTGTGTGTGGGTGTGGGTGGCCCACGCGATTGAACAGTGTGTTACACATAAAAACATACTCCGTCATTTTCTTCATACAGGACATCATTCAAACTGCAAAGTGTTTACTTATATTTGTGTACACTCGCAATAAAACACAACATTGTGTTTTTGTTAAATAAATTAAAGTAATACATCCACCCGAAATGGCACTAATTTTAAAATTAAACTAAAATGCTCACGGCTGCACGGGCATTCATAACTGTGCGCGCCCACAGCAGAACCGAGTGAACATTGTTTAGTTCATTCCTACTTCCATAGGAATTAATTGAAAAAGCTCGCTCTACTCTGCACCATTATTAATGTCTTGTGTGGACGTCCGTATTTTACTTCCACTTCCAAGTTAGCGATTTTAAAGCTCCCAGCGGTGTCACACGCTGATTAACCGGTGGGAAAATATTCCCATAGTAACATCCCTAATATTATAAATAAATAAAATAGGCCTACCTGATTTTGAACACAAGAGGGCAGGATAGCACTATGTATGATTTGGATTTTTTTTTTTTTGACTAAACAACCATTCTGGCTGTTTTTAAACTTAAACATAGTTCAGTTCAGTTCAGTTTCAGTTCAGTTTATTTATTTTGTCATTGTTACAGAACAACGAAAAGTTGTTAGAGCAAAAAACAGACAGACAGGCATATAGTTTTAAGTTGTTCACCCTTTTACCTTATGAGTATGTGTCCTCATAAATTAAATTAAATTACCCATGACTTTGTACCTAATTTTAACCCCCCATAAATACAATACATACATACAAAATTAAAGTGCTATGTCCAGTAAAGTACATAATGCAATTAATAAATCTAGTAAAGGTAGGGCTGTTGGAGTGTTTTTGCAGCAATGCAAAGTCCAAATCACAGGTAGTGAGGTGTGCGGACAGAAACATTATGTCACAGAGGGATGTCCAATGGGGAGTGGAAGGGTAGACTTCTCATTAAGCAGCCTAACTGCATGGGGGTAAATTAAACATAATTCTTTAATTGAAAAAAATGAATAAAATGGGTTGATTTCTAATATTTGTATAATTTTATATAAAAATAAATGGTGTATAATTACATTTTAGAAAGATATGAGACATTTCCTGATTCTTTTTTTTTTACATTAATTTAATCCCTCACCATAGCAAAACCGTTTGAGATATTCAATATCCGTTCACAATTTAGCATCTTTAATGTATTTTCATCATGTTGAAAAAGTTTGGCGTGAATAAAATAAACTACTTAGGAGGAGTAGCTAAAAACTCAGAATCTGAAATCCACATTCAAACCAAAATATCTGACTTCCTCTTGGTCGTAGCTGATGACTGTAAATTAGAAAGTTGTCCGGCTCGAAGAGCACAATATACATACCGAGTTTTTTTACTGTAGATAAAACTAACCCCCCCCACATTTGTCAAAAGCATTTAGAAAGTGACACACTTCCTGCTGCCAGTTGGTGGCGCTATAACTTTGACTCACAATAGTCACATCCATGTGATCGGCCTCTTACAGTGAACACACTGCTGAAGTTTCATCATGATCAGTTCTATGCTGCATTAATGATGCATTAATGTATGCTGAAGTTATAACACACTTCCTGTTTCCATTATTCGCCATAAATTCGTTTCCTCGCCACGGCCAAATCGTTCGAGATATCAAAAATCCGTCTGCAATTTAGCATCCTCAATGTGTTGACCTCAAGGTGACCGAGTTTGGCAGTAAACGGATGCAATCTCTAGGAGAAGTACTTCAAATTCCAGAGCAAGCGTTCTCCAAACAACCCATAATAGCCGACTTCCTGTTGGGCTGGCGTAAAACTTGACCGAGGGAAAATTGTTCGGCCCGATGAGATCTATATGTGTACTGAGTTTCATATTAATTCATGCAAGCGTGTTTGATCTATGGACCAAGTTTTGGGGACCCCATTCAAGGGAGCGCTGTTGAGCCCCCCTGCCACGCCCGGGTACCAGCTTCAGCTCGGCCCTGATGGCCGTGGGCTCTGACCTGTGTGCAAAGTTTCAAGAGTTTTCAAGCACGTTAAGGGCCCCAAAAGCCCCTGAAACCTTGAACACCATTAAAAATATAGCTGCGAGCAGCGATTACAGGCCCAAGCCGGTGGCACCGCAACCCCGGTGCCTTTAGTTACCTAAAGGCACCGGGGTGGCGGTACCGCCGGCTTTGGCCCTTCATCGCTGCTCGCAGCTATATTTATATATATATATATATATAAAAAGCCGGTGGCACCGCCACCCTGGTGCCTTTAGGGTTATTGTGCACGACGTGACACAAAATATCTGCTGGCTATCTGCCGAACGGCTCTGGTAGTTCCGCTTCAGCACTGATGATGTTGTAGAAATAGTGCGCTCTGGTTGGTCTGGATTATTCGGGATTTTTTATTTTATACAGAAATAAGTTATTTATAATTCAGATGAGAATAAAGTTAGTGTTGATTAAAATGAAGGAAAACAAATATATTGATCTGAAATATAGCACATTAATTTTACATTTATTTAGGTTCAATTACCAAACATACAATCTTAATTTAATTTAAAGCAAACAATACATTTAAAAGATATGGGTTGTATGCACTTTTTTTTTAATAAAAAAAGATATATATCCAAAAAACAAGGCCTTAAAGGGTTAAACTCTTGTCACTGTAACAGACACAATCTCTCTCTCTCACACACACACACACAAACACACACACACACACGTCAAGTCACTTCCATTTTAGATGCAATATTGAATAAGCAGAAAATTCGGATTTTCTGCTCTGAAAATATAAATAAGCATAAAAATTGAATAAGGACTTTTAATATTCTAAACAGAATAAGCACTAGTCGCTAATGAATAAGTACTAGTACTTAATGGAATAGATACTAGTATCTAAAAAATAAGTACTAGTAGCATGAAAATAGAGACTAGTAGGTTAAAATGATAAAATGTTAAAACGGCTTGCCATATTGGCTCAGAGAGAGAGAGAAAATGACCTTTTAGATACTAGTACCTATTAATAACATCCTTATGTTATGTTAAAATACATTCACATAAACCTGCACAACAAGCAAATATCAATTAAAGCTGCTCAGTTTAAGTCAAGAAAGAAGTTTGGTCAACAGTAAAAAATATACAAGGCAACCAATTGCATTCAACAAAACATTTAATTATATATTATATCTAGGGAGAGGGTAGGTAAGTTTTCCTTGAATGTTCTGTCTTCAAAGAAACTTGTTGGACTTCCTACAGGCAGAGAAAGATAGCAGAAAGCCGGCCAGAAAAGGAATACAAGTGTTCACATGCAATAGCCATTACATTCTGTCCCCGAAGCTGATGACCTGGAGACCTGCTGGTGAATCGAGAATCAGTCAAATGCTTAGCCATACACTGATAACAAAAGCATTCAAACTCCACGCAATAAGTAAAACTATAGTTACTTATATTTGTGTGTGAGAGCATTCCCCTGCCAGAAGCAGAGCGTGTCATAGGCCCCAGAGGAGACTGGGTCTTGAAGAAAAGCCTGTTGCTGTTGGAGAGAACTGGTAGTGGTAAAGAAAGGAAACGGTGTTAAAGTTAATACATTGAAGGACAGATTAAATACACATTTAAAGCCTATGTTTCCTAAACATTTTCATGAGGTTGAAAGTACACACCTACAGTTAGGTCAATTGTCATGATTCTGCCCTCGTGTCCTTGATTTTCTCTAGTCTTGAGGCAGGATCATGACAGAATCATGTTTTGTGTGCAAGCACATGGTCTTGTGTTTTGAGCCATGTGCTTGTGTTGTCTCGTCACGTCACCCCGCCCCCTTGTTATCCTCGTCTCGTCATTATTGTCTAGTCAGTTTCACCTGTCCTTGTCTAGTCAGCTTCACCTGTCCTTGTCATTAGTGTCTCCCTATTTAATCCCCTTATGTTTGCTGTCCTGTGTCGGTACATTGTCTAACTTTGCGTGTTAATCCCTGTGAGTATATTGTCTGAAGACCTGTTTAATCAGTATTGTGAGTTTGTTTCCTGTCAAGTCAGAGTCTTTGTTTGTCATCGTGTCTTAGTCTTGTTATACTCTGCTCCAGTCCTGTTTAACCCCCTCGTGGGTTTTGTTTTCTGTTTTGGTCCAAAATAAATCATTTGAGTGTCATCTGCTGTCTGCGCCTGGGTTCTCCTTCCATCTTCATGACAGAATGTACCGACCAGAAAAGAACCCAGCAGACGTTCAGTCCTTCTCCGCTGATCTTTAGCCTTCTGACCCGGAACTGTGGTGGCCCGTGGCTATCTCTGACAGTTCCAATGGCAAGCTTCCTTTCCCTCCCCAGGGTGAGTTGACCCTGAAGAGGTACGCCCAGGTTGTTGAGGAGACGAGGTTCTTCCTGCCGGAGACCCTGGTCAACCGCTACCTCGTCGCGGGTCTCAAAGTCCTCCCTCCCCTTGCTGAACGAGAGAGTTTGGTCCGCCGTCCGTTTCGCCTCCGTGACCCAGAAGGAAGAAGAGGAGGAAGGGAGCCTCTTGTCCTCCGTCTCTGTCTCCCCCTGAGTCCGCGATCGCTGCCCCAGAGCCCGCTACTTCAAGCGCCGTCAATGAGCCCGCTACTTCAAGCGCCGTCCATGAGCCCGCAACTTCAAGCGCCGTCCATGAGCCCGCTCCAGCAAGCGCCGTCCATGAGCCCGCTCCAGCAAGCGCCGTCCATGAGCCCGCTCCAGCAAGCGCCGTCCATGAGCCCGCTCCAGCAAGCGCCGTCCATGAGCCCGCTCCAGCTAGCGCCGTCTATGAGCCCGCTCCAGCTAGCGCCGTCCCAGAATCTACTGAGAGACTTGCGGCCGATCTAGCCGCAAAAGAGGTTCTGAAATCGGTTTCTGCTCGTCAGGAGATGCCCATCTTCCTTGCTGCCAAGACCCTCTCTGATTATTTGTCTTGTCTAGCTAAAATCCTCGAAGTCCCTGTTTGTCCTGTCTTGTCTCCAGCCCCCGAGCCTGCCACTGTGATCGCTGCACCCAGTCCTGCCCCTTCGCCTGCTATGTCCCCCGTCAGGAGTCCCGTTTCCTCACCCTCTGTCTCTGAATCTGTTGCTGCTACCACTGAAGCAGTATCCCAGTCTGTCTCCACTAATTCCCGGACTGTTTCTCCATTCGTCCCTGTCTCCACCAGCCCCCGGACTGTTTCTCCGTTCGTCCCTGTCTCCACCAGCCCCCGGACTGTTTCTCCGTTCGTCCCTGTCTCCACCAGCCCCGGGACTGTTTCCCCGTTTGTCCCTGTTACCACTAGTCCCCGGACTGTTTCCCCGTTTGTCCCTGTCACCACTAGTTCCCGGACTGTTTTCCCTGTCGCCACTAAACCCCGTACTGTTTTGTCCAAGTCCCCCCCTCGTGTGTCCCCCTCCAAGCCAGCCCGGATTCCTCGTTCCCCATCCTCATCCCGTGGACCTAAGACCCCCAGCACACCCATTCACCCTGGACCACCCCCCATGAACTCTGTGTTTCCTCCACCACCTCTGCCTTGTTTTTTATTTTTAATGTTTCATCCTAACCCGGTTGTTGTGTTTTCGTGTTTGCCATTACTGTTATTTGTCATGTTTTGTTGGTTTGGTTCGATGTCTCAGTCTGTCATGTCCCGTGTTTAATGTCCCCTTGAGGAGCGTCTGGTAGCCGCTCCTTAAGGTGGGGGTTCTGTCATGATTCTGCCCTCGTGTCCTTGATTTTCTCTAGTCTTGAGGCAGGATCATGACAGAATCATGTTTTGTGTGCAAGCACATGGTCTTGTGTTTTGAGCCATGTGCTTGTGTTGTCTCGTCACGTCACCCCGCCCCCTTGTTATCCTCGTCTCGTCATTATTGTCTAGTCAGTTTCACCTGTCCTTGTCTAGTCACCTTCACCTGTCCTTGTCATTAGTGTCTCCCTATTTAATCCCCTTGTGTTTGCTGTCCTGTGTCGGTACATTGTCTAACTTTGCGTGTTAATCCCTGTGAGTATATTGTCTGAAGACCTGTTTAATCAGTATTGTGAGTTTGTTTCCTGTCAAGTCAGAGTCTTTGTTTGTCATCGTGTCTTAGTCTTGTTATACTCTGCTCCAGTCCTGTTTTACCCCCTCGTGGGTTTTGTTTTCTGTTTTGGTCCAAAATAAATCATTTGAGTGTCATCTGCTGTCTGCGCCTGGGTTCTCCTTCCATCTTCATGACATCAATACCTACTTGGACATTTGTCATGATTTCTGTTATTTTGACTCTACTCCTGTACATAATTTGAAATTAAATGAGAACAAAAATATCTATATACAAACCACTATTGTTATCAAATTGCTATTCTTACACAACAACATTATGGAAGAAGATGGATGATTATTTTGCTCATCTGACAAATTATGCAAATTAGGGAAAAGATAATTTTATATTTTTTTTTCATTATGATACCATATAAAGCTCAGCCATACATTCTGCTTTTATATGATGTTCAGGATTTTTTATACTGTCATTTTCACGTTTTAGCATTGAGGTATTATTTGTGGGGGTGCTGCTGTACTTATTTGCTTTATATCCAGATGTAGGCTATTTCTAATATTTCTATTTCGTACTTCGGAAACACTGAAAATGAATGGGGTTCAGTGCTGGAACTATCAGTGTTTGGAACTATCGGCTGCTCCACAACACGCGTTACTTCCACATTCCAAAGTTCCTATGGCGGTCTATGGGAGTGTCGCAACTCTGTTTTTCAACGGCTCTGCTGACAACCAACCGGAACCTAACTTTTTGTTTTTACGCCTAACCAAGATGTATTGGAGGTTACTGTGGAGAAGAGGATAAGTTCGAAATTAAAACTTGTCCTGCTTTTTGAAGGCTATCCAATACACAATTTGTTCAAAGGACTCAGAAAGCTCTTTCATCGAACGATTGTAATGCCCAGGGGCGTGGTAGCGGGGGGGAAAAGGGTACCGAGTACCCAGGGCCCGAGGCAGGGGGGGGGGTCCCTTAGAAGACGCCGAGCTTAAGTCAAAAGTCCGTCCAACCCCCTCCGTTGGAGAAGTCGCCGCACTCAAATCGAAAGTCCTTCTCCGTCTCTCTCACCCCCCCCCCCCCAACCCCCCCCCCCCCGTTGGAGAAGTCGCCGCGCTCAAATCAAAAGTCCGTCTCTCTAAACCGCACCACCCCCCCCCCCCCCCCCCCACCCCCGTTCAGATAAACCCCCCCGCGCTCAGATAAAAAGTACGTGGCGGGGGGCCCAGCTAGATGGTTTGTACCCAGGGCCCAAAATTGGGTACTACACCCCTGGTAATGCCTCGGCCTAGCGATCGCATGAGAAGGTCTTTTGTTCCTTCAGCGGTTAGATATTTTAATGAACATTGTTAATTTGAACTGTGAAATTGAATTTTTTTCACATTGTGTCTCCTAATCAGGGTATATTATTATTAGTTTTTTAATGCAGAATTATTTATCTGTCTGTTGTGTATTGTGTTCGTTGATGGCTGTATGGTTGGTGGCAAACCAGTTACCCTATCGGGATTAATAAAGTTTTTCAATTCAATTAAATTCAGTTACCTCTGTGATTTATAAGCTCAATAAACACACGTGTTCATCTGTCCCTGTAACATCCAGAAAAGATTCACGTTACCTGTGATTTATGTGCTCAATAATACATTTACATGTTGAGGTTGTTGCTAATGTGTTAACTCCATTTTTATCTAACATAAATGTTCCTCAATTTATCAACAGTACTAATTGGCAAATAAATTAGATAACTTATGTTTAGTAAATTTATTGATTTGTTTATTTACTTAAAGTACATTTATCTAATGTAAGCAGTATTGACAACAGTTAATTCTACATAATAGTACACATACATCACTCAGATGTCTATTTCATGTTGTGATGTGATCATCTGCAATACTTATTGAAGATTTTCCTGTCAGATGTAAATAGACATTTGAAATAAGCGTCTTTATACAGTGGTGGTCAGAATTAATGGCACTCCTGGTAAATATGATCAAAATTGCCTGTAAAAAATAAATCTGCATTGTTTATCCTTTTGATCTTTCATTAAAAAAAATTGCAAAAATCTAACCTTTCATTGAAGTAAAATAATTGAAATTGAAATAATCACATTATGAAATAAATGTTTTTGTACAAAACACGTTGGCCACAATTATTGGCACCCCTAGAATTTTTTACGAGTAAAATATGAAGTATATTGCCATTAATATTTACCTTTTTTTTAGCACGCCAGGGTGACTAGGAACATAAAATTGTCTAGCTATGACTTCTTATTTCACAGGAGTTTAAATATGAGGAAACACAAAGGCCAAATTCCCTTAATCATCCATCAAAATGAGTAAAACCAAAGAATATAGTTCTGATGTGCATCAAAAGATTGTTGAGCATTACAAAATAGAAAGTGGCTGTAAGAAAATAGCTAAAGAATTGAAAATCGTCTCGGTTACTTCCGTAACTTTGGTTTGCTGAGAAAAGGAACGAGTATTGCGTAAGGCTAGCTTACACTATGGGAAAACTCCTTTTCTTGAGAATATTGAAGCCAAATTTTTTAAAATGCAGTGCAGATGCACAGCAGAAACAGATGAACGCCTAGCGCGTTCATTGCCTGTGCTGCGGAAACTGCACGAACCTATGGCGAGGCGGCTCAGACGTGGGAACTAATCAGGCAGCTTCGCGCCCTGGTGCGTCAGAGCCTGCAAGTATGGGTGTGGCCTAAGCCTTTATATTGGCCCATTCAGCCAAAGGTAGTCCGATTTTGTCTCCTTCAGTGAACTCAATACTTCACTGATCTCTGGAAGAAGCTCCAGTGGAACAAGCCACCTGCTTGGCAGATCTGAGGACGCCGGCTACCTGGTCTTCACCAAACGCCACCTTCAGCCCGCTGTTCTGCTGTGCCATCCGGTGCGCTATATCCTTTTAACGCATTAGTGTGTTCGCCGCTGCCTCACACTTTTTCTAAAAGAGCAAATTTCCCGAGGCGTTGATTCAAATGCCTCGCACTAACTATGCCTCGTGTAGAGGCCACCTTTACGGCAGAGATTATCACATCCTCTGCACTTCCTGCCTGGGCCAGCACCACGCTGAAGCTGCACTCGCTAAGGGCGGCTGCCCTGAGTGCGACGTGATGGATCTCCCCACCCTGCGGGCTCGACTGACCGTTTTCGCCGAAGACGACCCTGCGACTCCCGCTCTCTCTCTCCCTTCTGCTGAGCCGCACAAAAAGAAGCGCCGTTCACAAAGGGCACCAGAGCGGACGGAAACGAGCAAACTCATGCCAGGCCAACCCCCGAGTACTCCGCTCTCTCCAACAAGCCTACGCGCAGCAGGCTGGATGAGTGGTTTCTGCAGGGGCACCGGAAGGCCCCTCTTCAGAGACCCGCCCCCTTTTTCCCTTAAGTTCATTATGAGCTGACTAAGTCGTGGATAGCACCTTACTCAATGTGCTTAAAGACTTCATTTTCCTCGACACTATCTACAGTAGACGGCACTCTGAAAAAGGGATACGAAGCGGTTCCTCCCCTCGAAGAAGTGGTGGATGCACACCTCTGCCCACCAACCGCTACAGGATGGAGGGCCAAAGCTTCACATCCACCGAAGCCCTGCCACTCCATTTCAGTGCTCTTCGGCCGTGCATACCCCGCCACTGGCCAAGCTGCTTCGGCGCTTCACACTATGGTTGTACTCCAAGTCTTTCAGGCCAAACTTCTCTGAACAGTGGACGAGTCTGGACCTGAATAAGAGGCTTTTAAGGATCTGTGCAGCGCCAAAGACCTGGCCCTGCGAGCCACAAAGTCTACAGCCCAGGCGATTGGATGAAGCATGGCGAACCTTACGGCGCTTGAACAGCACTTGTGGTTAAATTTAACTGACATGAAGGATGCAGACAGGTCGGCGTTTCTTGACTCCCCCATCTCCACCACCGGCCTGTTTGGCCCAGCAGTTAAAGGGTTCACGGAGCGCTACACAGAGTAGTGGAAAGTAGAGAAAGTAGAGAAAGACGGGCCCATTTTCTCAAAGCGAGTCGGGCTTTTACAGTTGTTACTTCCTCGTTCTGAAAAAGGATGGCGGCCTCAGACCCATCCTAGACCTCAGAGACCTGAACAAAGCGCTTATGATGCTTTAGGATGCTGACAACCAAACAAATCCTTGCGCAGATTCGCCCAGGGGATTGGTTTTTCTCAGTGGATCTTAAAGATGCTTATTTTCACATCCAGATATCGCTCCATCACAGGCCATTTCTCAGGTTCGCCTTCGAGGGGCAGGCCTACCAGTACACAGTACTACCGTTCGGCCTATCACTAGCACCTCGTACCCTGAGACAACGGGGAGTGCGAGTGTTGAACTACCTCTATGATTGGCTGGTTATAGCCCAATCGGAGGAACAGTTGATAACTCACAGATCCTGGCTCCTCACCCATATAGAATGCCTAGGGCTCAAGATCAATGCTTCCAAGAGCACACTGTCTCCCAGCCAGGATATTTATTTCCTGGGAACGGTGATAGACTCTATACAAATGAAAGCACGCCTAACATCAGAGCGCGCGCTCACTATTCAGCGCTCAAAGTGTACGTGGCGGCCATAACAGCTTCTCACACTCTTGTGTCCGGCCAATCGCTACGAAGAAACGACCTCATCGTACACTTCCTTAAAGGGGCAAGGAGCTTGAACCCTCCGTGACCTCCTTCTGTGCCTATCTGGGACCTCTACACGGACCTGGAAGCACTGAAAGGGGCCCCATTTGAGCCGCTGCGGTCTGTGGACCTGAAGCATCTCTCGCTAAAAGCCGCTCTCTTACTGGTGCTCACCTCAGTCAAGAGAGTGGGTGATTTACAAGCGCTGTCAATAAGCGCTTCCTGCCTTGAGTTTGAGCCTAACGACTCCAGAATCGTCCTTAAGCCAAGTCATGGCTATGTTCCTAAAGTGCTCTCGACTCCGTTCAGAGCGCAGGTTATTTCACTAGCAGCTCTTTCCTCGCCAGAAGACGAAAGAGACGCAAATTTACTCTGTCCCGTCAGGGCTATCAGAGTTTATTTGGAGCGCTCTGCCTCATTCAGACAGTCAGAACAGCTCCATGTATGCTTTGGCGGCCGCACCAAGCTCGGTGTGACAAAGCAGAGATTATCGCGCTGGATAGTGGACGCTATCGCGCTGGCTTATGAATCTAAGGGCCTGCATTGCCCCTTAGGTGTCAGAGCTCATTCCACAAGAGGCATGGCCTCGTCATGGGCTTGGTCAAGTGGAATACCCATGGAAGATATTTGTGCGGCAGCAGGCTGGGCCTCGCCGTCCCCATTTATCAGATTTTATAACCTGGAAGTTCCTAACCTGGAAAGCTTTTATAACCTGGGTTTTATAACCTGGTTTTATAACCTGGAAGCGAAGGTTCTTTCAGTGTAAGTGCAAGAACAAACCCCCTTGGCCATAGGGCCCGATACATATCTGGTCCTGGCTAAACTTGAACTACGGCACAAAATTGAACATTCAAAGACTTTAATAACGTTCAATAACCAAACAACAAAACGAAAGTAAAGACAGTAGCCCCTCATGGACAACTGCTGTCACATATAACAAAACACAACATAAGTCCGGGCCTGTTCCTCTCTCGATCTTCACTGTCATTGCTCCTCCTTTATGCTTCCGCTCCTCCGTGAGAGATATGAGACCAGTGCGTTGCGCAGGTGTCACTTATCATTAATCACGCCACCGGCCTCGCACCGATCTCCCACGGCCCTCTGCCTCGTCCTGCTCGTCACGAGTAAAATAAGTTCCAACGTTTGGGGTGCGAGTGTGTGCAGTTTATGTTGCTGAACAAAAAGTATCGTCAAGTTATGTTTACCACCTTGTTTTACCCATAAATTGAAAAAATCCCATTATAAAACCCCATAGAAAAGTTTCGAGGGAATCACTATCGAATTAGTCTTCTTCAGTTTTACTCAGAGGTCTAGTTTCAAGTTTAATTCTTTTGAAGTAATGGTGCTTTGTGTAACTTTATGTAGCTTAAGTGATAAATCCCATTTGACATTTGTGCTGGCTACTGTATACAGGCCACCAGAGCACCATACAGATAGTGTAATGATTCTGCCATCTAGTTCTTGTTGTTGTTTAATTCTTGAGGCAGGATCATGACAGAACCATGTTTTGTGTTCAAGCACGTGGCCTTTGGTTTGGGCCATGTGTTTGTTGTCTCATCCTCTGGCCCTGCCCCCTTGTTATCCTTGTTTTGTCATTATTGCTTTACCTGTGTCACCTTTTGTTATCATTTAGTCTCTCTATTTAATCCCCTTGTGTTTGCTGTCTTGTGCCGGTTCATTGTTTCTCGTTGTGTGATTCCCATTGTGAGTATCCAGTGAAGAACTCTGTCTTTTACTATCCTGATCCTGATCCTGTTGCTGTTATTAGTTATTTGTCTAGTTACCTGTCAAGTCATAGTCTAGTGTTGTTAGTCTTTGTTTTTGCCCTTCAGTCTTGTTTTCCCCCATCGAGGGTTTTCTTTTCCCTTTTTGTTAAATAAACCTTGTGTGTTTTCGCAAACTGTCTGCAATTGGGTTCCTCCTTACAAAACCCTCACAGAATGAACCGGCCCAAAAGGAACCCAGCAGACAGTTCGTCTTTCCCTGCCAAGCGACAACCTTATTCCCTTGAGCAGTGGTGGCTGACGACTGCCTGCGACATGAGGAGCGGCAAGGCACCGTCTTCTCCCCAGGGAGAGAGATCTCTGGGTGAGTACACCCAGGCCGTGGGAGAAGAGGAGGTTCCTGCCAGAAGTTCTCCTCAACTCGTACTACATCGCGGGTCTCAATGGCCCTCCTCCTTTGTCGGAACGGGAGGGGTTGATCCGTCGTCCGTTTCGGGAGGTGGTGGACCGTTTGTGCCGGGAGGAGCTGCAGGACTCCACCAAGAGGTCTTCACCTTCTGCTCGGCTGCCGGTTATCCCTGAGGGTCGCTGGATAGGCGTCGCGACGTTTGGGAGCCCGGTTGACTCTTCCACGACTCCTAAGACTCCATCCACCTCTTTCGGCCTTCGGGAAAAACGAGGGATGCGGACCTCATGGTCGTCTCAGTCAGAGGCGTCAGCTACGGAGTTAACCCAGCCTGAGAGAACCGCTCCTCTTCCGCCTGTCACGGATCCTGCAGTGGTTCCCCAACCAAGCACAAATCCACTCATGGCCGCTGCTTCCCGCCCCAGGAGAAAGAGGAGAAAGAAGGGGCCTTCCCGTTCCCCGTCTCTTCCTTCCCTTGAGCCCGCGACGGTCCCTGAACCTGCTGCCGAGGGCGCTGCTTCAGCCAGTGCTGCCTCCGACCCAGTTTCTGCCAGCGCGGTTCCCGAGCCTGTTTCCGTCAGCTCGGTTCCAGAGTCTGCTGCGGACGTCACTGACTCAGACTCGGATATGGGGAGCGCCACTTCTAGGTCCGGTCTAGTGTGCACTGTTACAGGCTCAGTTACTGAGAACCCTGACCCCTTTCCTGCACCACAGCCAGCGACAGTGTTGCCCACCTCCGTTCCCCAGTCGCCTACTTCTCCCTCTGTTTTTTGTCCTGTACTGCCATCTGCCCTGTTCCAGTCCAGTTTCCCCAACGATTCTCCACTTGTCACCCCGTTCCAGTCTGGTTTCCCCAAGGTTTCCCCACGTGTCCCTCTGCCCAAACATGCCCGGATTCCTCGCCCTCAGTCCGCTCCTCTTAAACCCAAGTCCCCTACCCCACCTGTCCACCCTGGATCACCCGCTAAGGACTCTGTTGTCCCTCCACCACCCCTCCCTTGTTTGTTATTATTATTGATGCACCCCAACCCTGTTGTTATGTATTCTTGTATGCCGTTGTTGATATTTGTCATGTTTTGTTGGTTTGTGTCTGTGTCACAGTCTGTCATGTCCTGTGTTTGACATTCCCTTGAGGAGCGTCTGGAAGCCGCTCCTTAAGGGAGACGTTCTGTCATGATTCGGCCATCTAGTTCTTGTTGTTGTTTTATTCTTGAGGCAGGATCATGACAGAACCATGTTTTGTGTCCAAGCACGTGGCCTTTGGTTTGGGCCATGTGCTTGTTGTCTCGTCCTCTGGCCCCGCCCCCTTGTTATCCTCGTTTAGTCATTATTGCTTTACCTGTGTCACCTGTTGTTATCATTTAGTCTCTCTATTTAATCCCCTTGTGTTTGCTGTCTTGTGCCGGTTCATTGTTTCTCGTTGTGTGATTCCCAGTGTGAGTATCCAGTGAAGAACTCTGTCTTTTACTATCCTGATCATGATCCTGTTGCTGTTATTAGTTATTTGTCTAGTTACCTGTCAAGTCATAGTCTAGTGTTGTTATTCTTTGCTTTTGCCCTTCAGTCTTGTTTTACCCCATCGTGGGTTTTGTTTTCCCTTTTTGTTAAATAAACCTTGTGTGTTTTCGCAAACTGTCTGCAATTGGGTTCCTCCTTACAAAACCCTCACAGATAGTCCATAGTACTGGCTGCAGATAAAGTCCTTATTGTTGGCGATTTTAATATCCATGTAGATAATGAAAAAGACGATGTAGGGTATGGACCAATCAGACACATACTAATTATTCATTATATACAAAGGTTTATGAAACTCCTCACACAGCCAAAATGAACAAACACAAGGGCAGAAACAGTGTCATGTTACAGGGCATGACAAGGAGATTTTACGACCTCCGAGGAATGTGGCCACATACTCAAGAGAGAGACTATGAAACAGAAACCCTCTTTAAAACAGACTTTGCTGCATTAATCATAGACTAACTGATCTATAAATGAAAATGCATAAAACTGTGAAAGAAACAGTGTAAATGGTTTACTGTCTCGTGTACTATTAGGTATATATTATGGTATGTATCCTGGTATACAACAAACTAACGATCAATGTAACCTCACCTGTATAATGCCTCCTACCTAACTAATCCTCATTTAATGACTCACACTTTGATGTACATCACCTTCTTCTAGAATGCAATGTGGATGTGTTATAGCTATTTTAGCATTAATGAAGGTATAAGCTTGCTAGGGACAAAGATCCATAAATCAACTAAGAGCCACTTTCCCTCTCAGACATGTCCCCTTTCTGATTGGTCGAGTTCAACCCTTAGGGGAGGATCTTCTCCAGGCCTTATTAGAGACAGTCCACATGTGACCTCCCTCTCTTAGTTCTTTCATCCAGCCGGAACACTGTTCTGGTGTTACTGGGGAACCCCCTTCCCCCTCCACGGGGGCCCCAGGGCCCAGCAGGCCTCGATTCCAACCAGATATGGGCTCAGGCAGGAGAGAGATGACTCTCTCACAAAGAACCAAGGACAATCTCAAGAGTTTAGGAACAAAGACTCCAACCAACAACGACTCCAATCACCCATCCTTCCGACTTCCTCACTTCTCCTGGGTGCTCGGCGTGGCCTCAACAGAGTCCCAGGCCTTCACCAAACCAGTCATGCGTTCCTGGAGAAAGAGAACGCTCAACCAACTTCCACTTGACACTGCCGGAACCATCAACGACTTCAATTTTCAACAACTTCAAGAATTGTTCCCATTACAAATGCAAGTATTCAATTCAATGAAATGTGAAAATGAAATTCTGATGGTTCTTCTCATAGACCCTCTTCCGGTTACCAATTTCATCCTATCACTAACCTATTTATGTATTCATGTGTGTATGTTGTTTAGTTTATTTATATTCATATAAATATCTATATTTAGTTAATATAACTTGTACATAATATGTATTTGGTTCTGTTTTGTTTGCAATACAAGTCACTTTACGATCACGGTTTTTGCTACTAGCTCAAAGTACTGTACAGGCGAAGAAATAATTATTCTTCGGTGGCCATGGAAGATACCCTTTATTAGAATAAATTAATAATCAAAAGAGTTCGTTGGAAGAACTGATTAATTGATTGTAATATTAATTCAGCCACATCAAGTTAATCCAATTAACTGACCCAAATATTTATAATTAATAATAACAAGATATTATTGATTATTAATATTTCCAAAAAGCTGAGTTCCTTACATATATGGTGGAGAATTTTAAGGCATCGTATTAAACATTGTATGCAAGCAGACAGTAATCAATCATATGTTGTCCCATAAGTTTTATTAACATCTCATACATGCACGTACAAGTTTCTGAGTAAATCAGAAAAACTATAGCTTGAATATGCCTTCCTACGAATGGCAGAAAGTTCACAAATGCTATGATGCATATTTAAATCGTACGATAAGAAACTCCTGATATTAGCGAAGAAAGCCTAATTTCAGATATAAATCGAGCATAAGCCTTCTCTGACGAAGAAATCTCAGATTAGCCGCGCGCATAAATGGTACCAGAACTAATTAACCTGATATGGACGAAGAAATCTCCATTTTCAGCATTTTTGAATGTGATCTGAGCGATGTTCCTCAATCACCGATTAAGGCCTTATTATGCGTTACGTCATTGTATTCATATTAAACCGCTGAAGCGCTCATATGAAACAATCGCGTCGAATTAGTGGTATAAATTCTAGCTTAGCTAACTAGTAATTTGCCATTGTCTGTGAAAGAATGGTGCTGTTTTGATTTGTTAAAAAGAGTCACTCACACGCAACGTCGTGTCTAAGCGAGAGACTCAGTGCAAACTGTCAGCACAGCTCGATCGCTGCTCCGAACGATCTGTGTTGTTGGTTTGCATTGCGTCCGGAGCGCGAGCAGGCGTTCCTATCTAGTTTTTCTGACAACAGCACCAATCTCACAGACCCTCGTGTAAACAAGCGACGGTTGTAGCCAATAGCTCCCTCAATCCTAACTTACACGCATGACTTACAAGTAAAACCCTCTACCTCGAGTGATAGTTTTAGCACCGCCTAAAAACTTAGACACGTTAGAGCGTAAAGTGTAACCTTAAACCAAAGACTATAGATTTTGCGTGATTTGAACTGAGTGATTTGAACACGAGTAATGAGAGTCAAAGCTCTTCGAGGCTTTGAATCAAAGGAGTCAACTGAGTCACAAATGATTCTTTGTTTGAAGCGCCCTCGCTGGCGACCCCTGCTGGTCAAAACAGTGGAAGTGTAGCGGAAACTCAAATCAACGGAACACCTTTTACAAACCAATCGCAAAGGTTTTATCAAAAGGTGTAATCAGGTAATGGCAATCCGCGAGCTACCTAATAGCGTTTAATATGAGGTGTCTTTCAAGGCATATCTTAGTAAACCGTAGGGCTCGTTTTATGAAAGCTTGACTTGAAAGTCAATCAGACCCTTTATCAAATGCGTCATTAAATGTGTACGAATCTATAAAGTGATACAAGATCACATAGAGACCAGATACACAATGGTTCACGAACCGTTGAAATTTAAAACAATTTCGAAACAGCTATGACGCGTAACAAAGCCCAGTTTAATAAAATCACGTGACCTTAGCAGTGATACACTCCGAATGATTTGAGACGAATGATTCACCCTGGTGTCAGAGCTTCACGAAGCACGTCTCATAAGAGGGTTAAACCACCCTCTTCTCTCTCTCTTTCTCTCTCTCAACCCCTTCCTCTTGGTTTCACTTTCAGATTGAAACCCAGATACTTTGGGTTTTTATTTGTGTTTCTTTTATTTTTACTTAAATCTACCCCTATTTTATTTTGTGTATTTACACCTGTTGTATTAATTAAATTGGGAATTTAATTAAATCAATTTGCTTAGTCAAGTTCCCCTCTAGTTACCAGAGCTATGAGAACACACAATGTTTAAATACATTTTTTTATTTTTTTTATTTTATTTCAATTTAGTTATTTACGTTTGTTTCAGCCTGAATTCTTATATTCAGCTAAAGAAAAAAAAGAAGGGCTTAACTAAATTTGAAATTTAATTAAATTACTTGATACGCTTCCCTTTCCTTTTAGTTTTCTTAGAGCTATAAGGACGTTCTAACTTTACCTTTACCTTATTTTAGATCACTAGTCACTATCCTCATCTTCTCTCTCTCTATAGGATTACAATATCTAGCGACTGTTGTTTCCATAGCGAGTTACACAGGTCATTAATATCCTACTTCCTGTCTGTGTTTTACCCATCCTCACTCCTTAGCACCAAGCTATGTACATGAAGTACGGCTAAACACAAACGCACAGTAGGCCCCAGACAGAACTGGAAACACTTCCCATTGTTTCTTCTTCTTCTTTTGGACCTTGAGATGTCTGATGTGTCCCTGGTAGCTTAGTCTAACAGCAGCATAACCCATAAGTGACTCCTGTTTACCTATGTCTCCTAGCTAAACCTAAATAGGTAAAACACTCCTTTCTTCCTCTTCTTTTCTGGTTTCATCCCATTGTTTTATTTTGGTTTTGCTCTATCTGTTACTCTCGTAGCACAACATGTGAGAAGAACCATCAGCATTTTTGAGTAATAGGTTATGACATGTAAGAGCCCAGTCATCAGTCGATGCTGCTTAAAGCACGTCAACTAAGATACTCAAAAAAAATTTTTTTGTTGCGTGTGCTCACCAACACTAAATTTTAGCTGCTCCACATAGCCATTCTCCCACACAGATAGCTCACCACCTCTGTAGAAACTTGCATTTGCCTTTGCCATTTCTCTCTCGTGTTCCAACAAGTGTTCCAGTAGGCCTCAGACACCCAGCCCTGCCACCAGGACCACCTGAAGACCCGGCAGAGCAGTGTCATGGACATCCTTCAGCCTGAAGCAGGCAACGACCTGCCACGGCAGAGGAAGGAACAGTTAGGCAACAATGAAAGCAGACGTCTGACACCCAGCCTGAGCCACCAAGAGCTGACCAGCATTATCTTCTCCTTGGCCATGCTCCCGCAGGCCTCAAACAGGAGGTAAATGAACTAACGCTGCCAGCCACAGGACTCCACAGAGAACGAACCCTGCTCAACGGGAGAAGGCACAGGACAGATGCAAGGACCCTGACAGAGCAGAGCAACTGAAAGAGATCATCAGTTTTCAGGCGGACGACAGCTCTGAGCACCTGCAAACCGACGGGTAAAGAACTGTTTCACTCAAAGAACTTAAAGAAATGGTTGAACTCAAAGAGAGCTAAAGCCATCAATGTGCAGCGGAAGTCCGAACACTGACTTAGCGATGCTGTAACATTATTGACGCACTCCATGTGGTCCAAAGAGAGCTGCAACAGTCCAACCCATTGCAAATGGACCACACAAGAAAGATGGACCCTGCTGACCTTCACATTAGCAGCGTAAGCTTCCCCAGCCCTGCACAAAGGGGGGGAGGAGCCAAAGCCCTCGGCTTAACACTTCACCAGACAGTGTCCTGAGAGCCCCTGCAGCTGCAGGAGGAAAAGGTAACTCAGACAATCCCTGAAATGGCACATGAAGTGACACTCAACAATCTCAAGTGAAAGGTCAGAGACATCCCTGCCAATCCACGAGACATTGATTTTCACCTGCAGTCTGCACCTGCAGCCGGTGTGGCACACCGAGACAGACTCCATCTGATCTAGACACATCCAGCCCAGCTGGGCCCTGCCCAAACACCAAGCAGGACAGACCTAGAAGGGCCTGTGCTACCACCACCGACTCCGAACGAGTTTTCTGTGGAACTTACAACGAACCTGTGACGGAGGAGGACACCAGCCTCAAGAAACTTTTCCTCCAAAACCAGTTAGTCACCATATTTTCACCTGCCCCCACGCAATGCCCACTCAACGATGCGTGACCTGATGCAGAAGGCCTCTAACACAGAAGGCCTCCCCAGAAAAGGTTCCTAAGACCCCATTGATTCTGAACTGCAAAGCCAGAAGGCACACAGCATGAAAACAATGCAAGACTCTGCTAAAAAGTCCCTGGTCAACATAGGACATAAAACTTTTAAAGTAGATGAAAATGTGTGCTCAAAGAACAGCAAGACTCTGCATTAGTAAAAGTAGAATTTTACTGATATAAAGAAAATCTTGAATGGACGTGTAAGCCTCACCTGCCAACAGACTATGCACGACTCTTTTGAAACAAACATTTGCTACATGCTGGTTGAATTGGCACTGCTACACATTAGTTTCCATGACAATGAAGGGTTACAGGAAACACTAGCTCCAAATAGGGCATACCTTGACGCCATAGTGTAGGAAAACCACCTGAGTTTTAAACTACTGTTAACCTACAGGCGTGCATTTGACCATTGCGGTCCAACTGGAACACAACATGCGATACGCATTTTGATCACTGGTTGCTGGCTTGTCTAAATGCAGATAAAACGATAGCGGGAATTGACATCTCTACTGTAAGTGAAAGAGTCTTAGATTTCCAACTGGTATCAGTAAGTTCAGCATTAAAGCGTAAGTCTGTTTGACAAAGGAATCTCATCTCAGCAGCTTGTAAACTGTACCGATATCTATCCTGCTTTGGTTAAAGAAATCCAAATTGCAGTATTGCTAAACCTGTTTCTGTCAAAGAAAGCTCAGGACAGTGTTATATATACGTAGACCTGGGTGATGCTCCCCTTTCTACAATGTAAAGGCCTTACAAATTATTGTTAGATTGGTGTAATTCACCTAAATTTTTAGCTGCATCCACAAGCAGAGGGCTACCTAGTGATCAAAACTGTTCACTCGCTGAAAAGTCAGCATTTATGCATGAGAGGGACGTAACTATATTGGCTTAGACAAGCTTTGACTTACAGCAAATCTATTTCCTTACTCTGTAAACAAATAGAATAAGTTGTGTAAAGTAAAGAGAAGAGTTCCATGAGTAAAATTAGCAAATGCCAAAACACATTAGCATTTTACTGAATGTAACATCAAGTTCTTGAAAGACTTAAAGTATAGGCGCCCCCTTTTAAACCGTTTAAACATTCATAACTCAGTAAAATGTGTAGACATTCTTCAGGTACTGTTGAATTGTTCTGACATGCACTGGTTCCCATGACAACGGCTTGTCACAGGAAGTGCTAACTCGTGACGTCATTTTGTAAACAAACCAGCCTAGGTGGCTAAGCTAACTTAACCTAGCGTCCATCCAGCTTAGGCTAAGCTAAGCTAACCTAGCATCAATCCAGCTTAGGCTAAGCTACATAATAACTTCTACAGTTAGCGGTTAGCATCCTTTACTTGAAGCCTTAATTACAGCTTTTATGTATACAGCGCAAAGTATTCTAAAATACTTTCTTTAACCCCATTTAGGGTTTCTAATTTTTCTCTTTCCTTACTTTCAATTCTTCTCAGCTGAATTTCACCTTCACTAGTTTAGGCATAGTCCTTGCTGAGCGCTGTAGGCTAAATTTGCAGATGCCCTGTCAATTAAACCCAAGTTTAATTACATGTAAGCTGTGTAGCTAGAGAAGAATTCTTATAGTTATGAGAATTTTCATCAGCATGTTGACTAAACCTTTGGAGGGACACACACGGTGTGGTCTTAAACACGCAACAGCTGTGACCCACTATGGAGTGTTGGTCCAGGCAAATCTAAAGGTTAGTCACTAGTGCTATTGATTACTCTCAATTTCAGATCATTCCGGCTGTTTTGATCACTTACTTAAGTCCTTTTTATTTTTATTTTACTTCGATAATAATAGCAGTCAGCTATTCACTTGTCTATACTGTCATGTATATGATTTATTTCCATTTCTTCTCTTGTTCAAATGTGGTTCCATTTCCCATAGGGCCCAGAAAGGAACCAGAGACACCTTTATTTGTGATTTTGTTTATTTTCAACAAGTGCACTAATTTTTATGACCCTGCAACACAAGTAACTTCAACGATTACTAGGGCATAACTATAGTCCTGAGGATTGATAATAAGCATAATTTGAATAGGAAAGCTGTCCTTTTTCCTCCTATTCTTCACTTCGTCAAGCCGTAGTGAACCACCAGTTAAGTCCAGAGAAATATTTTAGTCATAAGAACCATGTTAAGTCATTTATTTCATCTCGGCTATGCCCTTTCCAGGAAATACTCTCGGAACCACACAAGTCTTAGTCTCCTAACATTCACAGCTAAGATGATAAGGATACAATACACACTTCACTAGCTAGCTACACATGAAATACCTAGCTTTATGCTACATATCTAGCGAACCCATTAAACCGTGGCTCTGAACTTTCTAGGGTCATTCATTAGTCTCTCACCACAGGTGTGCCAAAATGTTGCAGATCCTCTGCTTAACCTGACCTTAACCGGTTAGGAGAACGAAAAGACTGACAAGCCATCGCGAGGAACACTGTTCCACCCATGGCTGCTGACATCCGACCCATGACCCAAGCCAGAGTTACAGCCACACCGGGGTGATCAAGATTCTCATCTCCTTACCCCACCTTATGGGTATAAAACAGAAGGTAAACAACCTCACATAATAGATCACAGCGTCCCACAAGGAGCGGACCTGTGCCCAAAGCCTTACAGACCAGCTAGACACTGAGGTTCGAACCAGATTCAATGCAGCTGGACTGAGCATGCCCAGGACCAGCACAGAACTGTCACCATGGCAACAACCCAGGTACCAGCCAAGCCCCTTGGAGAAGCCATGGAGGACAGCACCCTCAACCTGCAAACACCACAGGAAGACCAACGGCTGTCAACAACAGCATCCTCTTCCATACCCTTCACACAGGTGTCAATCTGAGGCTCCGCAAGGACAGCTGGACGCACCTGCCTCAGATTTACTGGAGCCGCTGACACACGCAAAATAGCTCCCTGCACAGGACTCACCCGAGGAGTCCTGTAAGGTACAAGCTTCCGACTCCTTGCCCACCCCAGCTTAGGCAAGCTTGCGTCGGCACCACCATAAGGACAGAACAACACTTCAATCCTTCTGTCCTCTCGTGACTGAGAGGCTAACAACCACCTTCTGACCTCCGGCCACCAGCACCATGTCAGCTTGAAAACCTCTCAATGCTACATAGAGGCCTAACCACTTCCTGCAACCACAAGGAAACACCTGCCCCAAAACTAATGAACTCCAGAATGTCCCAACACCTGCTGCCTCAACACCTGCTGCAGAGACCTGGACTTGGCTACTGTCCACATCACCAGCCGTGGAACGACCACCGCTCCAGAAGACACGAGCAACCAGAGGCCACCATGGCCTTCCAGCCTTCTATGACAAGTGTGTGTCCGATCTCTCTGTACTTCCAACTTCGCTCGTGGTTGTCCTTGAGGGGGGACAACAACGATCGAGAGGGGGGATCTGTAGGGTATGGACCAATCAGACACATACTAATTATTCATTATATACAAAGGTTTATGAAACTCCTCACACAGCCCAAATGAACAAACACAAGGGCAGAAACAGTGTCATGTTACAGGGCATGACAAGGAGATTTTACGACCTCCGAGGAATGTGGCCACATACTCAAGAGAGAGACTATGAAACAGAAACCCTCTTTAAAACAGACTTTGCTGCATTAATCATAGACTAACTGATCTATAAATGAACATGCATAAACTGTGAAAGAAACAGTGTAAATGGTTTACTGTCTCGTGTACTATTAGGTATATATTATGGTATGTATCCTGGTATACAACAAACTAACGATCAATGTAACCTCACCTGTATAATGCCTCCTACCTAACTAATCCTCATTTAATGACTCACACTTTGATGTACATCACCTTCTTCTAGAATGCAGTGTGGATGTGTTATAGCTATTTTAGCATTAATGAAGGTATAAGCTTGCTAGGGACAAAGATCCATAAATCAACTAAGAGCCACTTTCCCTCTCAGACATGTCCCCTTTCTGATTGGTCGAGTTCAACCCTTAGGGGAGGATCTTCTCCAGGCCTTATTAGAGACAGTCCACGTGTGACCTCCCTCTCTTAGTTCTTTCATCCAGCCGGAACACTGTTCTGGTGTTACTGGGGAACCCCCTTCCCCCTCCACGGGGGCCCCAGGGCCCAGCAGGCCTCGATTCCAACCAGATATGGGCTCAGGCAGGAGAGAGATGCCTCTCTCACAAAGAACCAAGGACAATCTCAAGAGTTTAGGAACAAAGGCTCCAACCAACAACGACTCCAATCACCCATCCTTCCGACTTCCTCACTTCTCCTGGGTGCTCGGCGTGGCCTCAACAGAGTCCCAGGCCTTCACCAAACCAGTCATGCGTTCCTGGAGAAAGAGAACGCTCAACCAACTTCCACTTGACACTGCCGGAACCATCAACGGCTTCAATTTTCAACAACTTCAAGAATTGTTCCCATTACAAATGCAAGTATTCAATTCAATGAAATGTGAAAATGAAATTCTGATGGTTCTTCTCATAGACCCTCTTCCGGTTTCCAATTTCATCCTATCACTAACCTATTTATGTATTCATGTGTGTATGTTGTTTAGTTTATTTATATTCATATAATATCTATATTTAGTTAATAAAACTTGTACATAATATGTATTTGGTTCTGTTTTGTTTGCAATACAAGTTACTTTACGATCACGGTTTTTGCTACTGGCTCAAAGTACTGTACAGGCGAAGAAATAATTATTCTTCGGTGGCCATGGAAGATACCCTTTATTAGAATAAATTAATAATCAAAAGAGTTCGTTGGAAGAACTGATTAATTGATTGTAATATTAATTTAGCCACATCAAGTTAATCCAATTAACTGACCCAAATATTTATAATTAATAATAACAAGATATTATTGATTATTAATATTTCCAAAAAGCTGAGTTCCTTACAACGAATTGGGATTCACATTTAGAGACATTCTAAACTCTTTTAGAGTTAGACAACACGTGTCAGGACCCACTCACTGTCATAATCAAACTTTAGATCTAATATTGTCAAATGGAATCAAAGCTGATGCCGTTGAAATTCTGCAGCAGAGCGATGACATCTCAGATCATTATCTAGTCTCAGGTATACTTAATTTAGCCAAGGCTGCAAAACCGACTCCTTGTCACAAATATGGTAGAACCATCACTTCTAACTCTAAAGATTGCATTATAAATAATCTTCCTGATCAGTTTCATCTCCTCAGCATCCCAGATACCTTAGAAGAACTCAATGTTGCAATAGAAACTATTGACTCTCTTTTCCAGTACTTTAGACACAGTTGTTCCTTTGCACTTAAAGAAGATTAAAGAAAAGAATCCAACGCCGTGGTTCAACAAGCACACTCTGGCCCTCAAGAGAGCAGCCATGAAAAATTGAGCGCAACTGGAAGAAAACAAAACTAGAGGTTTTTCGCATTTCATGGAGGGAGCACGACTGCGCACAGAAAGGCCTTAAAAACTTATAGATATGCTTATTTTTCATTCCTTTTAGAAGAAAACAAACACAACCCTAGATATTTATTTGAAACAGTGGCTAAATTAATGAGAAATAAAGCTTCAACCCCAGACATTTCCAAACAGCACAGCAGTAATGACTTAATGAACTTCTTTACTTACAAGATTGATAATGTTAGATAAAAAAATTATAACTTTGCAACCGTCTACTACAGTAGAACCTCAAACAATGCATTGTAGTCTTCCTGAGGAAAAATTCCATTAATTCGTTGCTATAGCAGAGGAAGAGTTGGGGTACTCCAACTCGGACTCGGCCTCAAGTCCAATTTTGAATGAACTCGGACTTGTCACGCACTCGGATGAATTTGTACTCGGACTTGACACGGACTCAGACATTTTAGACTCGGAAAAATGTCAGAGTCCAGTCGAGTCCGGGCACTGGAGGACACAATAGCCATGTCCCAATGTGAAGGCTGCGTCCCAATGTGAAGGCTCAGTCTGAATTCCTCACTAGCCCATGCAGGTGGGTAGAGCTCGGCTTTCCCGGGAGGAGAAGGAGAGGCAGAGGTCCCTCAGACTCTGCCTTTACTGTGGGGAGGCAGGCCACTTCGTACATGACTGCCCGGTAAAAGGCCAAGCCCGGTAGTAAACTTGAGACTACTATCGGGTGGGATCTCCGCCGAGAAGACCTCACCACCATCGTCCACGCTCCTCCCGGTAAGACTGAGATGGAGGACCAGTACTCACGACTGTCAAGCACTACTGGACTCAGGGGCGGAGGGAAATTTTATGGACCGTGAGTTGGCACAGAAACTATTCATTCCTGTCACTTCTCTTGATCCCAACATATCCGTCAACGCTCTCAATGGTCAAAAACTTTCCAATATTGCTCTCACCACCGGACCCATAACACTCACTTCATCTGGTAATCACAATGAGACACTGTCATTTCTCATCTTGGACTCACCTCTGACACCCGTGGTCCTTGGTCACCCCTGGCTCACATTACACAGCCCCCGAATAGACTGGCGCCAACACTCCATCTCCGAATGGAGTACTCAATGTTATAAGTCTTGTCTTACGTCTGCCTGTCCGTCTGTACCTGTTTCTGTGTTTCAGGAGGAAGCAGTGGATTTATTTAACGTGCCTGTTGAGTACCTGGACCTGAAGGAAGTGTTCAGTAAGTCCCGTGCTGCTTCTCTCCCTCCACACCGTCCCTATGACTGTGCCATAAATTTACTGCCAGGTAAGTTTCTGCCTAAAGGCAAGTTATATTCCCTTTCTGTTCCAGAAAGGGAGGCTATGGAGAAATATATTTCTGATTCATCCGGCCTTCCTCTTCACCGGCGGGGGCGGGGTTCTTTTTTGTGGGGAAGAAGGATGGTTCTCTGCGACCTTGTATTGATTACCGGGGGTTGAACCGGTATTGATTACCTTTGCCGTTGATGTCTTCAGCCCTCCGAGAGGTTGCAAGGAGCATCAATCTTCACTAAATTGGACTTGCGTAATGCCTATCATTTGGTTCGCATCAGGGAGGGGGATGAATGGAAAACCGCTTTTAACACCCCCAGGGGACATTTTGAATACTTGGTTATGCCGTTTGGGCTGTCCAACTCCCCAACGGTTTTCCAGGCACTCGTCAACGACGTGCTGCGAGATATGGTTGATCAGTTCATATATGTCTACCTGGACGACATATTGATTTTTTTCTTCTTCTCTCCAGGAACACGTGCAGCACGGTTGACGAGTACTTCATAGACTGCTAGAGAATGGGCTTTTTGTCAAGGCGGAGAAATGCGATTTTCATGCACAGTCTGTTTCTTTTCTAGGGTACATTGTGTCGTCTGAGGGAATGTGTATGGATCCTGATAAGGTGAAGGCTGTGGTAGAATGGCCAAGCCCAGACCCCCATAAGGCCCTACATAGGTTTCTGGGTTTCGCCAATTTCTATAGGTGTTTCATTCGCACTTTCAGCCAACTAGCCGCGCCTCTGACTGCCTTGACCTCCCCCAGAACTACGTTCAGGTGGTCCGATACAGCTGAGGCTGTATACGCCAAACTGAAAGGTCGCTTCGTTTCGGCTCCCATCTTCATAGCCCCTGATCCCTCACGTCAGTTCGTGGTGGAGGTCGACACATCAGAGGTGGGGGTAGGCGCAGTTCTTTCCCAACGTTCTTCCGCAGACGACAAGATGCATCCGTGCGCGTTTTTTTCCCACCGTCTATCATCTGCTGAACGTAACTATGACATTGGCAACAGGGAGTTGTTGGCGGTACAGCTAGCGTTAGAGGAGTGGCTTCATTGGTTAGAAGGATCGGGGGTACCTTTTATCGTCTGGACTGATCATAAGAACTTAGAATATATCAGCACTGCCAAAAGACTCAACTCCATGCAGGCTCGGTGGGCTCTTTTTTTCGGTCGTTTTGATTTTTCTCTATCCTACCGCCCGGGTTCCAAAAACATCAAACCCGACTCTTTATCTCGTATTTTTGACCATTCCGAACTCCCGCTTACTCCCGAGTGCATTTTACCAGAGACCCTATTCGTCTCTACACTCACATGGGAGATTGAGTCGAAGGTCAAGACGGCCTTGGAAGGGGTAACGCCTCCGGCCGGTTGCCCACCGAATCGATTACTTATGACCGATCACGGAATCTAGGGACATAAGTCGGCAGCAATACTTTCGAGCAAAATGAGAAAGAAGCGTTTTTTTTCAAAATTGGTGAATTTAAATTTTTTGCAGAATCTGTTAGTTGAAATCATGAAGAAGTCTCTCCATGTTTGAGATAACAGTATTGGTATATTTAAAAGCTTACATTTTGAGGTTGAAATCGGCTTGTTTTCGGAGATTCTAGCAAGCAGTAGGGGCGTGGCGTGTCATTGTCTGTGTGTATTTCCATACTGGATAAGCCGGCTTTTGTCCCCGCCCTCCAAGTGAACAGCGTGGCTACTTTTTACGCTGCGCTCTGGCCGGCTCTATCTGATATCAAAATTCAATGAAGATGGACGCCGAAAAGATCGTCGCAGACGAGCTGAACCGTGGCAGTTATACCGGAAATGTTTTGAAGTACTTCTTCGACAAGCCGCGCTGAAAAAGCGAAACTGTTGTGCAAAGGGGCCATAGAACCGGCTGTGAAGGCCTGACTCGCTCAGAGAAGGAGGTACCGGTTCTATGGCCCCTTTGCATTCTGATATCCCTGGAATCGCTTCCCATACTTTTACATATACAGCTAGGGGCAGAATGGCCTCAAGGTTCGGATCGCCGCACTTCGTGGGCTTGGGAAACTGAACCGGAGGTATGGGCGCGGCGCTCGCGCCCTCGGTGCTTGAATACGGCGACTCGCTGACAGCGGTGGATGGCTGTTTCATATGTGACGTCGCGATAGCTTTGAATGGGGAACGTTTTGTGAACAGGGAACAGACTTAATGGACTGGCAACAATCTCCATAGAACATGAACTGGCACAGAGAATCGAAATAGTGGATGCAGTTAAGACCTTTGCTGCGATGAAGGCCCGCCGTGCGCGCTTCTGAAACGTAAGTTAAGCTTCATTTGCTCTTTAGTCGTTATTTAAGATGCTGAACCTGCTGATGATATAATGTGCCTGCGGACATTTGATTTTATGTGTGTTTTACGCACATAAGAAAGTGATGTAAAGAGATTTGCAACAGTAATTTGAGGAGGTGAAATGTGATTATTTGGAAAATTCCTGTCATAACTGCTTAAAGAAAAATGCCAGCAGGCATTTGCCTCCTGCGTAAACTTTAATATTTCATTTTAATATTGGGCACACGCGCGTTGCGGACTATTTGCGTTATATGTAGGCCTATGGCTTATTGGTCTTTGTGTGTTGTTGCTGGTTTTGCGTTATATGTATATGGCATATTGGTCTTTTTGTGTTGTTGCTTGTATACGTTGCAAATAGAGGGGCGGCACAATTGTTTTTCGCCTAGAGCGGCAGAAGTGCATTCGCCGGTCCTGGGGGTGAGTTTCCATAAACATCAAAGTTTGTCGAAGAACACGTACACGTTACTCATGTTTAGTCCATGTTTGGACCTTCCCATACCTACCTATTGTTATTAGCTAGCTCAGGAAAGAAAAAAAAGCTGTAAAGCACAGGGGGGTGCTTTACAGGGGGTATGGCTTATCTAAATGAGATGTAAATGAGCCCTATTGTCACTCCTAGCAGCAGAGAGAGGTGAGAACTGCACAATCTTTAGAGGCCATTATCTAACCTTTTAGCTTTTTTGAGTGCCTACCTTTAAATGGCCACAACTTCTACACATATTATCAGATTTCCATGTGTTACACACCGTTGGAAAGCTTGGAAACTACACTTTCAGAATCTATGAATAACTCAAAATGCCCCAGAACCGACTTGTGTCCCTAGTTTCCGTAATCGGTCACATTTGTGCCGGAGGGTTTACGGTCCGATGTCATCAAATGGGGGCATTGTTCTAACGTGGCTTGTCACCCAGGGGTAAATCGCACCAGTTTTTTGGTTAAGCAACGATTCTGGTGGCCATTAATGGCTCGCGACATTTGCAGTTTTATCTTGGCTTTCTCGGTTTGTGCCACTGGTAAGACTTCCAGTCGACCCCCGGATGGGTTACTCCAACCGCTGTCTGTCCCTTCGAGACCCTGGTCCCACATTGCGCTAGATTTTATCACCGCCCTCCCGCCCTCCCAGGGCAAGTCGGTCGTTTTGACCATAGTGGACCGGTTCTCGAAGGCGGCTCATTTCATCCCCTTGCCCATCCTCTGCCAAGGAGACAGCGGTTACTGTGGTAGACCACGTTTTTCGCTTACATGGCCTACCGATTGACGTGGTTTCCGACAGGGGTCCCAAGTTTGTGTGCAAATTCTGGCTTGAATTTTGTAAGTTACTGGGAGCGACTGTCAGTCTGTCCTTAGGGTTTCATCCCCAGAGCAATGGCCAGACCGAGAGAGCCAACCAAGATTTGGAGAGAGTGTTGCGATGTTTGGTCTCCAAGAATCCTTCCTCATGGAGCCAACAACTGTCAATGGTGAAGTACGCCCACAACTCGTTACCAGTGTCATCCACGGGCCTATCTCTGTTTGAGTGTAGTCTAGGTTACCTGCCACTTATTTTTCCTAGTCTGGAATCCGAAGTCGCGGTCCCCTCCCCTCACGCCTTCGTCCAGAGGTGCCACCGCACACTGACCAGAGCCCGTGAGACTAAAGCTAAGGCCGATCGCCACCGGTCGAAGCCTCCCATTTACGTCGTTGGTCAAAAAGTGTGGCTTTCAACCAAGAACATTCCTCTCAGCTCCGTTTCCAATAAATTAGCTCCTAAATTTATCGGCCCGTTTCCTGTCACCAAAATCCCTAGTCCGGTGGCAGTCCGAATCAAACTTCCTCCGGTGTACATGAGAATTCACCCCGTCTTCCATGTTTCCAAATTAAAGCCTGTGTTTTCATCAACACTTTAATCCCCCCCCCCGCCGTGACTCGTAGACGGGGAACCAACCTATCTGGTTAATCGTGTACTGGACTCAAGACTGAGGGGACGCGGATTCCAGTATCTGATGGACTGGGAAGGTTACAGTCCGGAGGAGAGAAGTTGGGTGCCTGCTAGGGACATCCTGGATCACTCCCTTATCGATGATTACAATCGACAGGTAAGGGTGTCTGGGAACGCCAGGACGCGTTCCTGGGAGGAGGGGTACTGTCACGGTTTATGAATTCATGGTGTCCTTCTTGTCTCGTGTCATTGTTGTTGTGCGTGTGAGTATGGGCGTGGTCTCCGATCACTACCGCTGATCAGTGGCGCCAGCTGCATTCCATCCCAGCACCAGCTGAATCTGATCAGCGATGCCTACTTACAATCACTGTTTTCGTCTTGTCCTTGTCAGATCATTGTGATGTGTTCCCGGTGTTCGTTCCTGTTCCTGTCTGGCTGTTATCTGTAACCTGCGTTCCTGTCCTGGATTTCATCCCGTTCTTCGTCACTGTCCTGGATTTCATCGTGTTCTTCGTCACTGCTTACTACAGAACTCTCTGGACTGGCAATCATCGCTTCACCCATCTCCCATCACTCTACCGGCGTCCATCGAGGTCCCTGCATCGCTTGCCCGTCCCTGTGTGTTTGTCGGTGTGACTTTGTTCTTCACAATCCATTTCCACTGTAAATAAACGTCACTTACCTGCTTTTGCCTCCACTCTCGTCTATTCCCATGACAAGATCATAATAAGAATGGCGTTTACGCTAATATTTGTCTCTCTGTTTATCCTGAGGTTTACCGTAGTCCGCCGGATCCAGTCCGTATCCAGATCTGATGAAGGACCTGCGCCTGGACACGACGACAATGCAGCCCTGAAGTGTCAACTAAATTCTCCCCTGCGAAGGTCACCTTCCCTTCTGTACAGATAAAACATTATCAAAATGATTCCAGTTCGGATGGATCAGCGTAAACAACAAAAAATTCTGTATTATAGAGGCCAGACAAGTAATTTGGCGATATATATATATTGTTACATTAAGCACCAACACTTCAAAAGAATTATATTTGAAACTAGACTTCTTAGTAATTTTGAAAATATTACTATAAATTACAGCAACACCTCCCGCTTTGCCTTTCAGACGAGGTTCATGTTTATAACCGTAATCTTGGGGGGTGGACACATTTTAAGTAATGTAATCGTTTGGTTTCAGCCAGGTTTCTGTCATACACAGCACATCTAGTTTATAGTCTGTAATCATATCATTAACAATAAGTGCTTTTGAAGTAAGGGATTGAATATTCAGCAACCCAAGCTTTATCATTTGTTCATTTGTATTAAATCTGTTTTTTATTTGTTGAACATCAATTAAATTTTTAACCTTGGATGGGTTTGGAAGTTTTTTGTATTTCCTAATTCCGGGAACAGATATCTAGGTGAAAGAGCCTCTAGGTGATGGGATTTATCAGACCTTGGTGACGTGAGACAGCTGGCAGACGGTCGGTTCCTTACCTGAGCCCGAGATTGTCATGTTTGAGCTCTAAGACTATGTGCCATATTACTAGAGAGAAGACCAGCACCATCCCAGGAGGGATGAATACCATCTCTTTTCAACAGGTCAGGTCTGCCCCAAAAACTTTTCCAATTGTCTATGAATTCTATATTATTTTGCGGACACCACTTAGACAACCAGCCATTGAGTGATGACAATCTGCTAACTATCTCATCACTCCTGCAAACAGGAAGGGGGCCATAGCAAATTACAGTGCCTGACATCGTACTTGCGAGTTCACACACCTCTTTAACATTAATTTTTGTGATCTACGACTGGCGAAGTCGAACATCATTAGTGCCGACATGAATAATAATCTTAGAGAATTTACGATTAGCATTAGCCAGCACTTTTAAATTTGCTTTGATGTCATGTGCTCTGGCTCCCGGCAAACATGTGACTTTGGTGGCTGGTGTCTCTATTTTCACGTTCCGTGTAATAGAATCGCCAATAACTAGGGCAAATTCAACAGGATTCTCAGTGGGTGTTTCACTGAGTGGGGAGGATCTGTTTGATGTTGTAATGGGAACGGAAGAGCAGTGTTTTGTCCCGCGACTCCGTCACCCAATTGCCCTGCTGCACGGGCTCTACTTCAGCCAGAACCAAACAATGTACAGTGTTCTCTAAGCTAGTCGCATCCAAAGCAGTAACTAAGGCCCTTGCATTCTTACAGTTAACCTCAATTAAAGTTTGGATGCGTCCACACTGCGCACATATATACTGTATATTCAAATGCGTATACCTAAACACGTAATATGCATGTGCACCCCGTCACCATTTTCACAGATTTACGTTTTTGAAGTTTACATGGAGATGATAACGTTTTCAAAAAAATTCTAAACTTGCACCTTGGAACCTATTTCAAAGTTTGCGTTCTCGAGCCACCAAACACTGTTGTCGAGAAAAAACGCATTAAAAGTTTTTTTTCTGTTAAACGGTGTTGTGTTTCTGTTAAGGCCCTATTGTTAAAGGATTATTTAGGGCCCAAGCCTTGAAAAGGCGAAGGCCCTATTGTTTTCCTAAGGATTTTTTTTTTTTTAGGGCCCAAGCCTTGAAAAGGCGAAGGCCCTATTGTTTTCCTAAGGATTATTATTATTAGGGCCCAATTCTTGAAAAGGCGAAGGCCCTATTGTTTTCCTAAGGATTATTAGGGCCCAAGCCTTGAAAAGGCGAAGGCCCTATTGTTTTCCTAAGGATTCTTCTTCTTCTTCTTCTTCTTCTTCTTCTTCTTCTTCTTCTAATTCTTGTTCTTGTTCTTCTTATTATTATTATTATTTTTATTATTATTATTATTATTATTATTATTATTAGGGCCCAAGCCCTGAAAGGGCGCAGAGCCCTATTGTTTTCCTTAGGATTCTTCTTCTGCTTTTTATTAGGACCCAAGCCCTGAAAGGACGCAGAGCCCTATTGTTTTCCTTAGGATTATTTTTTCTTTTTAGGGCCCAAGCCTTGAAAAGGCGAAGGCCCTCTTGTTTTCCTAAGGATTATTATTAGGGCCCAAGCCTTGAAAAGGTTAAGGCCCTATTGTTTTCCTAAGATTTCTTCTTCTTCTTCTTCTTTTTATTAGGGCCCAAGCCTTGAAAAGGCGCAGAGCCCTATTGTTTTCCTTAGGATTATTAGGGCCCAAGCCCTGAAAGGGCGCAGAGCCCTATTGTTTTCCTTAGGATTATTAGGGCCCAAGCCCTGAAAGGGCGCAGAGCCCTATTGTTTTCCGTAGGATTATTAGGGCCCAAGCCCTGAAAAGGTGAAGGCCCTATTGTTTTCCTTAGGATTATTTATTATTAGGGCCCAAGTCTTGAAAAGGCGAAGGCCCTATTGTTTTCCTTAGGATTATTTATTAGGGCCCAAGCCCTGAAAGGGCGAAGGCCCTATTGTTTTCCTAAGGATTATTTATTAGGGCCCAAGCCCTGAAAGGGCGAAGGCCCTATTGTTTTCCTAAGGATTATTTATTCTTCTTCTTCTTTTTATTACTTTACTACCTTTTGGGCACTTTTGAGGGCCTTAACGTGCTCAAAAACTCTTGAAACTTTGCACACGCGTCAGAACCCGCGGCCATCAGGGCCGGGCTGAAGATGGTACCCGGGCGTGGCAGGGGGGCTCGACAGCGCCCCCTGGAACGGGGTTTGAACACTTGTCCATATATCAAACAAGCTTGCATGTAATAATCTGAAACTCGGTACACTTATAGATCTCATCGGGCCAAACAACTTTCGTGCTCTAAGTTTTACGTCAGCCCAACAGGAAGTCGGTTATTATGGGTTGTTTGGAAACTCATTTTCTATATTTTTCTTACGACTATTCGGGCACTTTTGGGGCCCTTAACGTGCTCGAAAACTCTTGAAACTTTGCACACGGGTCAGAACCCGCGGCCATCAGGGCCGGGCTGAAGATGGTACCCGGGCGTGGCAGGGGGGCTCGACAGCGCCCCCTGGAACGGGGTCCGAAAACTTGGTCCATAAATCAAACACGCTTGCATGTAATAATATGAAACTCGGTACACATATAGATCTCATCGGTTCATATATACTTCATGCTCTTACTTTTTACCCCAGCCCAACAGGAAGTCGGCTATTTAGGGTTGTTTGTAAAACGCATGCAATGGAATTTAAAGTACTTCTCCTAGAGAATTCAAAGAAATGCCACGAAACTCGGTCAGCATGAAGTCAAGACATTGAGGATGAAAAATTGCCAGGGGATTTTTGATATCTCGAACGGTTTGGCCGTGGCGAGGAAACGAATTTATGGCGAGAAACGTGAAACAGGAAGTGTGTTATAACTTCAGCATACATTAGCTGATCTTAATGAAACTTCAGCAGTGTGTTCGTTGTAAGAGGCCGATCACATGGATGTGACTATTGTGAGTCAAAGTTATAGCGCCACCAACTGGCAGCAGGAAGTGTGTCACTTTCAAAATGCTTTGAAATCACCCTCTTATTTTAACCCGATTTGCTTCAAACTTCATCTGTATAATGTAAATACACGGCAGATGTAGACCTGTGAAAGGATTATTGATATCTTTGATACTGTTGCCGTGGCAACGCATCAAACTTTAAAATTCTTTTTGGATGCTTTTGAGACTCTTAGCATGCCTGAAATTGCCTGAAATTGCATGAAACTCGACAGACAGATCACATTTATTAGCCAGTAGACATGTGCAAAGTTTCAGAAACGGGCGTGGTGCAGGGACTCAGTAGCGCCACCTTTTGACAAAAGTGGGGGGGTTAGTTTTATAGTTTTACCTACAATCATAAAACTCAGTACGCATATTGTTCAGATCAAGCCGGACAACTTTCGAATTAACTGTCATTAGCTCAGACCAAGAGGAAGTCAGATATTTTGGTTTGAATATGGTCATTTTCTCTCTCTCTCTCTCTGAGCCAATATGGCAAGCCGTTTTAACATTTAATCATTTTAACCTACTAGTCTCTATTTTCATGCTTCTAGTACTTATTTTTTAGATACTAGTATCTATTCCATTAAGTACTAGTACTTATTCATTAGCGACTAGTGCTTATTCTTTAGTACTAGTGGCTATTCTTTAGATACTAGTGCTTATTCTTTAGATATTCTTTTGAATACGTATTAGTAGCTAATGAATAAGTACTGGTATCTATTTAATAGGTACTAGTATCTAATGACTTAGTACTAGTATTTATTGAATAAATACTAGTATCTATTAAAATACAATAGCTTGTTTTCTTAAAGAAGTTCAACCACATTCATCATTTCACTCACTGCTTGTTTGGCTATACAATATGCTTGTATACAGGTGAAGGTGAAGGGACACCCAGGACCACATCAAGCACTCAGGGGACCAGTGAAACACAGACGACTGAGACCAGGGACACGCAGCCTGAAGGAAGTTAGTCCATTGAATAACTAATTCAAGCTTACAACCATCTGACAATATGTACTAGAAGATAATGAAAACATGGAAATCACAATAACAGCTCACCTTCCTGCTCAGCTACTGTTCGGACGCTCTCGCTTACTGCTCCGCGCTTTGCTCTATCGCTTTTATATTTCTATATTTTATCTCCTTTTATCACCTAATTTTAACTTCAGCAAATCAGCACAGTGCTCAAACGTTTGGATTACTACAAAAAAAAAGCAGAATTATTTTATTCAACCAGCCTCCCACTGAAAGCTTACATTCCGGGGAAGAGAAAACAAAACTGCCTACATTCATAAGGATAAGAAAATGCCTCCTCTGGAATCTACTTGCTGCTCCAACTGCCACAGACTTTTACAAAGGATTGCAATTCTTGAAACAAAGTTAATTGCGGGACCACCAAACCAGACGGAACACACAACAGAGCTTCGTCATGGACGTCCTCAGCATACAGCCGGTGAGTCCCATGAATCTAGTGCTTCTCGACAGGCCATACTGAGTGTAGAGAAACAAGCCGATCGTTTTACTAATCGATGGCACAAACAGGGTGCGAGACCCAAAGGCACTCGAGACATCAGATTGTCACGAGCATCACATATTACTGCAGTAGCATCCTCTACCCCAGATACGGCTCTGACAAGGACTGCAAACACTGGTCTCCTACCACCGCCTATACATCTTGAGAACAGATTTGAAGTATTAATGAATGAGGAATCCCCAAATTTGATGAATGTGATCACACACAGACAGAATCAGCCAGTAGCTAACACTGATGCTAACTGGGGCTCAAGGTCGAGCAGACAGCGGCACTCAGCTCAGAGCGCAGCCGAGCCCAGGACTCTGATAGTGGGCGACTCCATAATCAGAAACATTAATAGCAGGGATACAACAACGTGCTGCCTTCCACAAGCAACAACATCTGATGTAAACAGGGAACTTCAGAACATTCTGATGAAACATAAGACTGCAAATCGACTCATCATTCATGTGGGGAAGAATGATATTCATAAAGAGCAGTCGGAACTTCTTAAAAAGGATTTCAATGAACTTTTTGAAACACTTAAAAGACTGAAAGTTCAAACATTCATCAGTGGACCACTCCCAGCAAGAGGAACAAACAGGTTTTCACGGTTGCTTGGGCTTAATACATGGCTGCAAAAAACCTGCAATATAAAAGGAGTGAACTTTATTGACAACTTCAATCTTTTCTGGAGTCAGAGGCAACTGTTTCAACAGGATGGCCACCACCCAAACAAACTTGGTTCAAGAGTGCTAAAGGACAATATCTACTTCTCCCTCCGTCATCCTTCTGCAATGTGTGCCAATCCACTCAACCTGAATGGCACACACACACCTGGATACAGTATGAATGACCACAGGATTTCACTTCAGCCCCTGAATGGACATGCGGTTGACACATCACACAAGGACAGTGATAACACCACTCAGCCACAACAACCTCTGCTCACGGACACAATCTCAGCTGAGCCCTGCCCACAGAGCTCACCACAGACAGACTGTGACATACCAGTACTGCTCCAATATACAGCACCCAAGGACGACTTTCTGGAAAACAGCCAGGGAAACCAGGACAGCATATTACAGCCTCCAATAACACCAGAGCAAAAATCACTCTCACTGGAAACATTATCACTCTCTCCAGCATCTCCACTTCTGTGCTTCTCAGAGAAAATGGAACAACTGGTGCACGCTGGAACTAGACTATCCCACTCTTTTGCTGCGAGCCCCCAGATACCAACCAAAAAACGCCAGGCCCCACAACCACCAAAGCCTACGGGCCCAGCTCGCCCTCCCCCTCCCCCTGTGAGAGCTCTTCGGCCTCTGCCACAGCGCCAAGGCCCACACCCTCCTCCAGCGGCTCGAGGTGAACCAAAAACAACTGATACCAGCTCTCAGTGATATGTGTCGGGTCCCCGCTATGATAACAATAACTTTCTTAAATGTTTACAGAACAAGCGGGAACCCAGTGTGCCTGTATGTTTTTCTATTGCTGTTCAATTACATGATAGAAAGTCTAAGGCCTTCAAAAGCCGTACAGCAAACCCATCTAATCTGGTGCCTATTACACGACATACCAAGATTGCTGTGGGGACAAAAAGTAAGACTGTTAAGTTAGCACTTTTAAACATCCGCTCACTTAAAAATAAATCACTTTTAGTCAATGACTTAATAACCACATACAACCTGGATTTTATGTTGCTAAATGAAACTTGGCTAGAAGAAAGTTGCAGTGCAACAGTCCTCAATGAAACAGCCCCTCCTAACTTTACTTTTATGAGTGTCTGCAGAGCTGTCAGAAGAGGCGGAGGTTTAGCTGCTCTTTATAAAGATGTCTATCAATGTAAGCAAATATCATTTGGGAATTACCCGTCTTTCGAATATCTGGGTATTGTGTTAAAAGGTGCTCCACGCATTTTACTTATCATTGTTTACAGGCCTCCAAAATACTCTCCAGCTTTTGCTGAGAACTTAACAGAACTGTTAAGTTCTATTTCCTCAGAGTTTGACTGCTTTGCCATTGCTGGAGATTTTAACATTCACATAGATAATGCAGAAAACAATATGGCAAAAGAAATCAAAACTGTTTTAAAAACTTTTGATCTGACTCAGCATGTACATGGAGCCACACATAATCGTGGACACACTCTAGATTTACTTATCAGTAAGGGTCTAAACATTTCATCAATTGTTATTAAGGATGTAGCACTGTCTGATCATTTTTGTATTTTCTTTGATATATTGATCTCTCCTGCCATTGAAGCTAGATCTGTGTCTGTCAAGAAGAGATGCTTAAATGAGAATACTAGTGTACTATTTATGAAGGCTATATCTTTAACACCAAGCATATCTGCTGACTCTGTTGATTTTCTCCTTGATTCTTTTAACTCAAAAGTTAAGAGTGTAATTGATGATATTGCTCCTGTGAAAGTCAGGAAGAAGAGTGGCAGACAAAAAGCACCTTGGAGAAACTCAACAGCAGTGCAAAATATGAAAAGACAATGCAGAAAAGCAGAGCGCATGTGGCGGAAGACAAAACTTGTAGTCCATTATAACATCTACAAAGACAGCATCCATGCTTTCAATAAGGAACTAAGCAAAGCTAGACAGACTTTTTTCTCGAATATTATAAACCGCAATATAAACAACACGCGCACTCTTTTTGCTACTGTAGAGAGACTGACAAACCCCCCAAACCAGATTCCCAGTGAAATGCTCTCAGTGAGAAAGTGCAGTGAGTTTGCTTCTTTCTTCTCTGAGAAGATCAATAATATCAGAAAGGTGATCAGCTCATCCTTGAGTTGCGCTGGGGTCAGGCAGATCAAACAACAGCACGAGAAAGTAGCCACTATGTCTGATTTCAAAGAAATTGATGGCAAAATTTTGGAAGAAACCGTACAGCAACTAAAAACATCAACCTGCGCCCTTGATGCACTTCCCACATCTTTTTTCAAAAATGTGTTACACAGCTTAGAAGCAGATCTCCTAGAAGTGGTAAATGCCTCACTTCTCTCTGGGAGTTTTCCGACCTCCCTGAAAACTGCTGTTGTCAAGCCCCTCCTGAAAAAGAGCAATCTGGATAAGACCATATTAAACAACTATAGACCGATCTCAAATCTTCCTTTCATAGGCAAGATCATTGAAAAAGTTGTCTTCAATCAGCTGAACAAATTCTTAAGCTCGAATGGATACTTTGACCATTTTCAATCTGGTTTCCGACCGCACCACAGTACAGAGACCGCGCTCATAAAGATAATAAATGATATTCGCTTAAATACTGATACAGGCAAATTATCAGTGCTGGTACTACTCGACCTCAGTGCTGCATTTGACACTGTCGATCACAAAATACTTCTTGACAGGCTGGAAAACTGGGTCGGGCTTTCTGGGATAGTCCTAAAATGGTTCAGGTCATACTTAGGAGGCAGAGGTTATTATGTGAGTATAGGAGACCATAAGTCTGAGTGGACATCCATGACATGCGGAGTCCCTCAAGGCTCAATTCTTGCGCCACTCCTATTCAACCTGTACATGCTCCCAATGAGCCAAATAATGAGAAAGAACCAAATCGCTTACCATAGCTATGCAGACGACACACAGCTCTACTTATCCCTATCGCCTAACGATTACAGCCCCATTGACTCCCTTTGCCAATGCATTGATGAAGTAAATAATTGGATGTGCCAAAACTTTCTTCAGTTAAACAAAGACAAAACTGAAGTCATTGCGTTTGGAAACAAAGATGAAGTTCTCAAGGTGAACACATACCTTCAGTCTAGGGGTCAAACAACTAAAAATCAAGTCAGGAATCTGGGTGTGTCTCTGGAGTCAGACCTTAGTTTCAGTAGTCATGTCAAAGCAATAACTAAATCAGCATATTATCACCTGAAAAATATTGCAAGAATTAGATGCTTTGTTTCCAGTCAAGACTTAGAAAAACTTGTGCATGCTTTCATCACCAGTAGGGTGGATTATTGTAATGGACTTCTCACTGGCCTTCCCAAAAAGACCATAAGACAGTTGCAGCTCATACAGAACGCTGCTGCTAGGATTCTGAGCAGAACCAGAAAATATGAACACATCACACCAGTCCTCAGGTCTTTACACTGGCTGCCAGTTACATTTAGGATTGATTTTAAAGTATTATTACTGGTATATAAATCATTCAATGGCCTAGGACCTCAATACATTGCAGATATGCTCACTGAATATAAACCCAACAGATCACTCAGATCATTAGGATCACATCGGCTAGAAATACCAAGGGTTCACTCTAAGCATGGCGAGTCTGCTTTTAGCTACTATGCCAGCCGCAGCTGGAATCAGCTTCCAGAAGAGATCAGATGTGCTCCTACAGTAGTCACATTCAAATCCAGACTCAAAACACATCTGTTTAATTGTGCATTTACTGAATGAGCACTGTGCCACTGTTCGTCCGACTGTTTGCACTGTATTTTATTTTATGTTTTAATTATTCTGATTTCTGTATTTTATCTTTTATTCTAAACTGTTTTAATTATTCTGATTTCTTTTGATTATTTTAATTTCTTCTATGTAAAGCACTTTGAATTACCATTGTGTATGAAATGTGCTATATAAATAAACTTGCCTTGCCTTGCCTTGCCTAACATCCCATCCCTATGAATCTAATTTCAACCACAGTTTTAGTCATTTTCACTAATTTAACACCACTGATCTGGCTGTTGCAGGTGAAGGGGCCACATCCAGCATTCCAGGCACCAGTGAAACACAGACCACTGAGACCAGGGACACTCAGCCTGAAGCAAGTAAGACCCTTGAATACCATTTATTCAATCACAATTTAAAACTTCAGTGACTTCTTTCTAAGTAAAACCAAGTTGACATTCCTCATTAATTAATCTCAAACACTGCTGGTCTATTATACTCTATTTGCTGATCTATAGTATAGTAATGTATAGCTTAAGCACTGCATTGTAATTATGTAATTTTTTTATATATTTACCATCTGTTGTATTATAACTTAAAAGACCATTGACGAATCTCAGAAAAACAGCACAAACAAAATAAGAACATGTGATGGATATGAATAAAATGAAGAGTACTAATTTGTTATTGCATTTTTGCTTTACATTGTGTACCCCTATTAAAGCATTAACATCAATTTTGCATGTATGCATTTTCCTTTAGGTGAGGGAACAACAAACACAACATGCTCTACTACTAAACTTCCACCTGCAGACACCTCGCCCTCTGCAATTCTTGATATCCAGGGAGCACCTATAGATCCTGCTGACTGGCCAGCCCTCTGTGATGCGGTAAGTACAGAGTTAGTTAGCAGAGGACCATACCAGACCAGTCCAGACTTTACATTTCCAAAAAAAGATGATGGGAGAAGCTGCCACTACAACCACTTCTACAGGAAATTAGTAAATGGGGAGAAAATCAAGAGAAGCTGGCTTGTATATTCAAGGAAAAAAAATACTCTGTATTGCTTCTGCTGCAAGCTCTTTTCACAGAAAAATTATAACCTCATTAGTAGTGGCCTAAATGACTGGAAGAATTGTAGTGAGATCCTGAAAAGCCACGAGCACAGTCCAGAGCATTCGGGGAACATGACCAGATGGAAGGAATTGGAGACTCGACTTGAAAAGGGCCAGACAATTGATCAAATGGAAATGGCACTCCTTCAAGCTGAAAGGAGGAGGTGGCGTGAACTCCTGACTAGATTGGTGGCCATAATACAGTCTTTGGCCGAGCGAAATATTCCCCTGCGGGGGAAATCAGACAGGCTATACCAGCCAAACAATGGAAACTTCCTTAAGGAGGTTGAGCTCATGGCCAAATTTGACCCTGTCCTCAAACAGCATGTTGCTGATGTGGAGAGAGGAGCCAGCCATACAACATACTTAGCAAAGGACACTCAAAATGAACTAATTGATTGCATTGGTGAAAAAATTGTACACTATATGTTAAAGGAGATAAAGCAAGCCAAATACTATTCAATTATTTTGGATTGCACCCCAGACCTCAGCCACATAGAACAGTTATCTGTTATAGTTCGAATGGTTGCAGTAGATGACACAGACACCCCTACAGTAAAATAACATTTCATGGGGTTCCTTGAGGTGGAATCATCCACGGGAGAAAGCCTCTCCAACCTTATTCTGAAGAGACTAGAAGAGTTTAACCTTCCCTTTGAAGACTGCCGGGGACAGTCTTACGACAACGGCGCCAACATGAAGGGAAAGACAAAAGGCGTCCAAGCCAGACTTTTGAAACAAAATCCCAGGGCTTTATTTGTCCCATGCGGAGCACATACTTTAAATCTTGTTGTTGCTGATGCAGCAAAAAGCTCCACAGATGCAATGAACTATTTTGGCTACCTACAGAGAATTTTTACACTATTCTCTGCCTCCACACAAAGGTGGACCATCCTAAAGCACCACATCAAAACGACTGTGAAATCCTGGTCGGATACAAGATGGGAAAGTCGCATTAACAGTGTACAGGCTGTGAGATTCCAGACAGCGGAGGTGAGGGATGCCCTTCTTGAGGTCAGGGAGAAAACCACTGATTCTATGATTAAAACAGAGGCACAGTCTTTGGCTGAAGAGGTTGGGTCATACCGCTTCTCCATTTGTAGCGTTGTGTGGTATGACATGCTGGCCAAAATTCATCATGTCAGCAAAGCATTATAGTCCATGTCTATGCAATTGGATGTGGCTCTGAATCTCCTGAAGACAGCTGAAGCCTCTCTGGTCAGCTACAGAAGCAGTGGGTTCGCTTCTGCTCAGGATTCTGCTAGAGATCTCTGTGAGGAGATGAATGTGGACACTGTCCTAAAGCAGAAAAGGCTGAGAAAAAACAAAAGACAGTTCTCCTATGAATCACCCGATGAGCCAGAGGGAGATGCGCTAAAGAAATTGGAAATTACCTTTTTCAATGTCATTGTTGATGTGTCAGTTACATCACTGCAAGAACGCTTCAAGCTGTTGGGTGATGTTGATGACAAGTTTGGAGTGTTGGTGAACTTTCCTAATTTGCCAGAGAAAAAACTTGCAAAGCAGTGCGAAACCCTCAGCAACACTCTGAGCCACGGTGACCATAAAGATATTGATGGGAGAGAACTGGCGATGGAGTTGAAAAATTTCCCAGTGTTGCCAAAAGCTGGCATGACGACAATGGAAATTCTGAATTACCTGAAGGAGAAGAAACTTGAAGAAGTTTTTCCTAATATGTGGGTGGCCCTAAGAATCGCTGTCACACTACCTGTGACAGTAGCTTCTGCTGAAAGAAGCTTCTCTAAATTAAAATTACTTAAGACCTACCTGAGGTCAACGATGAGTCAGGAACGCCTCAATGGGCTTGCACTGATGAGCATCAACCAAGAGGTCTCAAGTAAAATATCATTTGATGATACCACCAATGAATTTGTCATTAGAAAGTCCAGACGAGTCAAATTGTAGCCTAATGCTGCGTCAATTTTGAAGGTGAAAGCCGAAAGAGACTTTTTTTTTTGTAGAGGGTAGGTAGTTTTGGACAGTTAGAGTTTATTATTTAATTTGGTAAATATCCTCGAACATTCTTTGTAGCATTTTTGTATAAACAATTTATTACTGTTGATCCTTCAAGTCATTATTTGATTGTTGAAGACGTGTTTGAGTGACTATAAATAAAGCATTTTTGTTTGTTCATCCATTGTTTGAGTCATAATGAAATGTCCTTGAACAATCTTTGTAGTATTTTTGTATATGCAATTTATTGGGGGGGGGGGGTCCGATAATGACACGTCCAATTCGCGAACTTATAACTCATTTGAACCGATTCATGAACCGTTTTAATGAATGTTTAAAACAACTGATCTTTCCAACACTGAAATCACAAGATGTCTGAATCGGTGCATAACTAATCGGTAACACTTTACAATAAGGCAACCCCGTTTGCCCCCGCACACACATTTAAAATCAGCGTGTGTGTGTGTGTAACATGCTGGGACACACAAGGTGGTAGAGCATGTACAGTCGCTATGTTATGAAAAAATAGAGTAGTTTATCAATCGCTACTGTAAATAAAAATAATAATAATAATTTCCTTCCTATCCCTTGCTGCCACTGGAAAAAAAAGTCCCTACCGACCCATCACCTCAACTGACAACCAGAGCCGTTGAATATGAGAGTTGCGACACACTTTGATCTCGCCGCCACGTGGTCACGTGATTTATGTAGCTCTCAAAAGTTCCAAACAAATCCGCGTTGTCAATGATTTTAAAGCGGGGCAGACAGCAGCAGCTGTATTTGCTGCAATTATTGGTAAATATTGATGCATAATGTAGGCTACATTTATTTTTACGTTGACACTTAAATGGCTTGCATATAATAGCATATTTTTTTCTGGGGAGTAGCAGAAACGGCATTAATACGTTTTTGTGTTTATTTTTGGAGGGAAATGGGGTGCTCCCATAACGTAGAATACATTTACAGCACAGCAACGACCATTTGCACCAAATTTCTGTAAATATGATGGAGAGACGGCATTAACGTTAACAGTGTGGTCAGTTGAAATGGAGATATGGATATTGAGATACTGACTGGAATAATTCATAACATTAACGTTATTGTTAACGGGATTTATTTCAGTATACATTTACATACTGTATCAGTACATAGTATCAGGAGCCGATTTATGTCAGATTAATAAAAACGAAATTAATTTTTTTTATTTTAATAATAATAATGATAATAATGAATTAAGTTTGGCCATATACGGCCCGCCGAACACTTTATATGATATATGACAAGCCTGAGCGCGTCCATCTCTGGCTCAGCGCCAGCCAACGACACCCTTTGACACCCTTGCAAGGAGAGGGGACGAGGCTCATTGTTCACATGAACACCGTGTCTTGGAAAGACAAAGACGGGCCCGTTCACATATCGCGTCTTTTGCGCGCTCAAGTTTGTTATTTCAGATGTACGCGCTCATAATGGAAGCGACGCTGTCGTGAAAGACGTGGTCAGGCATCTGATTGACACGTCAAACGCATGCGTTTCGACTGCCAAGGGACTCGCGATTTGTCATAAAAGCGCGCGTTCTTAACGTGCGCTTTGTGGTCACGGAAAAAGCGCGTCAGAAACGCGCGTTGATCTGCTATTTAAATGATATTGTTTCTGTCTGCAGGTGTCTTATGCCTCTGAAGTGTTTTTGTAACAAGAAAAGAAAAACAACTCTCGGTTTCAAGTTCACTGTTTTTTATTTCAGCACCTGGGACAGTCCCTTGATCCCTTCGTTCGAGACACATCTCGCAAATTTTCCAGTTGTAATTTCCGGTAACACTTTACTATAAAGTTTCATACATTATTTTATTTTTAATTTTTTTAATGCAAAAAACACAAATTTCTAGCGCGCGTTTTCCGTGACCACAAAGTGCACGTTAAGAACGCGTCCTTTTATGGCAAATCGCGCGTCCCGCATGCTTTATGAATACTTTAGCTTGCCATCGGTGTTGCCAGATGTACGATAATTATCGTATTTGTACGATAATTTTGACCTCTGTACGATGTACGATCAATAATGAAAAAAATCCCATAATGTACGATAATTTCAGAGTTTTCAGTCGTTCGTCCAAACACACATCCTACCGCTTCTCTCTCTGACCCAGAATCATTTTGCAGGCTCACCTGCCTGCACGCAAGCACGTACACACACACACACACACATACACACACACACAGGCACCACACGTGTCGCCCGGCCCGCACGTCAACACTACTCCATCTAATCCATCCTACATGTTGGGATAAATAGCTGTATTCTGCACGTTTACGTCGTGTACGATAATGTTCTTCCAAATACGATCATTTTGAACTTCTGGTACGATAATTGGACATTTCCAATCTGGCAACACTGCTTGCCATACGCATGTGGTGCAGGCTGCAGCGCGCTCGTTTTTTCAGGCGCGCCTATATGCCGCGGTGAGATGAAAAACATCTCAACTTTTCAGAGAGTGCCGCAAGGTCATTTGACAAAAACCAAAAGGTCAGCATCGGTCTTTCCGTATTAACAACTTCAAAAGCTCGGCCGAGCAGCTGATCATAGCTGTACAGTGCGGTTTTTATTTCTCATCTCCATAAATATAGCCTACTAAACCCTAGATTCAGGCACACCTCGACTTATTCCAGGCCCACCCATCTGTCACGTTCTGCATCCGCCACTGCATAGTATGCATGTATTTGTGTGTGTTCTGATGAATGGTTTGAAAGGATGTAGGGGTACATTAGCCATACTAAAATTAATCCTATAACGTTAATGTTAGATCGTATTTATAGTTATTTCACTCAGTAACCATCTCTCCAGTTACACACACGTATACAGTATGTATACATACACACACACACATACATACATACACACACGCACACACACACATATATATATATATATATATATATTTATATATATATAGTGTGTGTGTGTGTATGCATACTCTACCAGCCAAAGTTTTGGATCAGTAGGCTAAGATTTTTAATGTTTTTAAAATAAGTAATCTCTTCTGCTTACCAAAGCTGCATTTATTTGATTAAAAATACACATTTAAAAAAAAATTTAAATATATATATACAGTATATATATTATGCCAAATTTAAAATAACTATTTTCTATTTTAATATATTTTAAAATCTAATTTTTTCTTGTGATCAAAGCTGATTTTTTAGGATCATAACTCCAGTCTTCAGTGTCACATGATCCTTCAGAAATCATTCTAATATGATGATTTGATGCTCAAAAAACATTAATTATTATTATCAATGTTGAAAACAGTTGCGTACAATTTATTTCAGGATTTTTTGATGAATAGAAAGTTCAAAAGAAGTGTTTATTTGAAATAGGATCTTTTGTAACATTATAAATGTCTTTACTTTAACTTTTGATCAATTTAATTAATCCTTTAAATTCATCCCTTATTCATCCTGAATAAAAGTATTGATTTATTTTATTTCTTTCCCCCAAAAAATAAAATAGAAATTCCTACTCACCACAAAATTTTGAACGGTAGAGTTTAATGTTACAAAAGCTTTCGATTTCGGATAAATGCTGTTCTTTTGAACTTTCTATGCATTATATAATCCTGAAATAAAAATGTAAATAACTTTTTTCAGCATGGATAATAATGAGAAATGTTTCTTGAGCATTAAATCATCATATTATACTGATTTCTGAAGGATCATGTGACACTGAAGACTGGAGTAATGATGCTGAAAATTCAGCTTTGATCACAGGAATAAATTGCACTGAACTAATAATGTATATATATAAATATATATATATATATATATATATATATATATATACACACACACACACACACACACACGTATATACATACATAAACAGTTGTTTTAAATTGCAATAATATTTCACAATATTACTGTTTTTTTTCTTGTATTTTTAATCAAATAAATGCAACTTTGGTGAGCAGAAGAGACTTCTTTTAAAAACATTAAAAATCTTACCGATCCAAAACTTTTGACTGGTAGTGTATATACACATTATTTCTTGAAACATTTATGTCAATAAAGCCATTTGAATTAAAATTATTTTTTTGTGTTTTGAATTTTGGAGGGAAGGGGGACTGCTCCCATAAGGTATAATACATTTCCAGTATTTACTGTATATATTTTTCTCATGCTTCTATGGTCATAATTAATACATGCTAACCTTTTTCTATTGTATTTTAAAGTATGAATGTGGCTTGAATAAATATTATTAAATAGACTCACTTGATGCAGGCTGTGTGTTCCGGGCCTGTGTGTTACTGGTCCCTGCAGTACTACTACTGGATGTCCCTACTCCTGCAGCTGTATGTATTTAAACACAGAGTTCATCCATGCTGTTTGTTACACAATTGCATTTGGTCATTTCTATCATCCTACCACATAGTTGCATTGTACATTTTATCTCTGACCATGTAACTTGTAGTAGATAAATTACAATTAGTACCACCACTACTATTTTTACTAATCTATTAGGCTGCTACAAGGCTAAATAATACTACTGATTACAATTAGTAGTATTAATGTGATGTGATTATAAAAGTAATAATTGCTAATAATAATAACAATAACAGCAACAATAGTACTAGTTGTACTTACAAAGTTCAGAGAGAGGCGAACATGAAGGATCAGGTGTCCTTTCTCCAGCAGGTGCCGGCTTCTGCAAATATTGCCTGAGTGCATCTGCCATGGCATGGCCAAAAAAAAAAAAAAAACAACAACAACAACATATTTTAGTATATTCCTGGAGGGGAACTGTACAGAAGGGTGAACACCACACAACACCAATATCACCATAAATAATGGTTACTGTGTGTGTGTATAATGAGCCTGCTAGTTGTGAACTCACTAAACAGAACTTATGCATTTATAATGAATGTAGAGAGAGCAACTGTACTTTTCATAACTAGCATGCATACGTTATCCAAATACTGGTCTTTTGACATTTACATCCATGTAGGTTATCAGTGAAGTTACGTTTGCTAGTAATACGTAGCATTAACAAAATAGCATAGTAACTAGCTAGCTAGCTTAGTGACAGCAATGAAACGTTCAATATTAGATGATGATCCAGCAAAATACTAAGCAAATTTATTTTATTTAACACCTTAAAGGCTGAGATGAGAAGTCTTACCTCTATACTGGGCTTTCCTTTTATCTTCTTCCTTTCTCCGTTTTCGTCCCTGTGCACCGGAGGGTTTATTAGACCGCTTCATTTTCTTCATCAACGCGCCAGCAGCTGCGCACTTGCCTAACGTAATGGCGACCCTAGAGGGCGCCCGCGCGGCCGCACCCCCAACATATTTGTCGCCCTAGGCAACCGCCTAGTTCGCCTATAGCAATCGCCGGCCCTGGCGCGTTGTGTGATTATCCCGGCGGTTAGGACATACCACAAGATTTGTGTCATCACAGAAAACATTTCATCACTGGATAGTTTTTTCGTTTATTTAAAGTGTGGTTTATATGTCAGCTGAATGTGTGGAACGCTTTTCAGAGAAGATAAGGCAACGTATTTTAGCACAATTCCCACCCAGCGGTAATTCAGGAAAAAAGAAATCTCCGAATGCTCCACATGAAACTTTAGTCTTCCGACCATGCCATCGTGTCGATTTATTTTCATTAATATGTGCCAGGGAGAGAGAGCAAGACCGTGCTTAGTTTTGATACGGTGAAGCCTATACTTTCGCCTGGCTCCGCAGAGAGAGTGCGCGCGCGCGACCGGGGCTCTATCTCTATCTCTGCTCGTTCAGTTCATGCGCCCTGTCAGAAGCGCAGCAGTGCATCTACATGACAACAACGATGTGTGAACGCCCGTGGCTGCCTCGTTTGTTAGCATTGCTGCAGGACAACAGGCTATACAAGTACGGTGCTGTACAAAAACATAAATTATAGTTCGCCTCAAAGTTTTTTATTTGTGTATTTATTTAATTTGTATTATTTCTTCCCCAAGCTCATAAAATAAATTTGGGTCGCACATAAATTGACAGGGTCGGTCGTAAACCGGAACCAAACAAAAAAAATGTTTTATGACTTAAGACCAATTACTGAACCAGCTCTCTTGATCAGCTTATTTATCCTATTCTTGTCGCCGAGGGTGTTCTCCGGCCGCCGCTCCTGCTGGGCCTCCGCAGCAGCCTCCACCCAGGCTTCAGCATGGAGCCGGCTGCAGTAGAGACGCCCAGCCCGCTCCAGGCGCTGCCAAACCAGGTGGCAAGCGACAGCGAAAGCATTCCGGAGCGGGCCGCCCAGGGATGGATGAGATGCTCTTGGAGCTGGCACGATCACTCCCTCCCCCCGGAATCCTTTCACACTCAGTGTTGAGCAGAAATGCTCCTGTTGCTCAGTGAAGTTCTACGCCCTCAAGTGTTGATCAGAGATGCTCCTGTAGCTCAGTGAGTTTATCACACTCAGGTGTTGAGCAGAAATGCTCCTGAAGCTCAGTGAATCCTTTCACACTCAGGTGTTGAGCAGAAATGCTCCTGTTACTCAGTGAAGTTCTTCGCACTCAAGTGTTGAGCAGAAATGCTCCTGTAGCTCAGTGAGTTTATCACACTCAGGTGTTGAGCAGAAATGATCCTGAAGAACAGTGAACTTATCAGACTCGAGTGCAGAGCAGAAAATGCTCCTGAAGCTCAGTGATCTTCACATGTTGTGTTGAGCAATGCTCCTGTCTTTTCGCGCCCATCGCTGGCACCTACGGTGCCAAGTCAGGAGGGAGCAGGTCTTCATAGTTGCCCCTTATTGGCCCAACTAGACCTGGTTCCCATCGACAGCCTTCCTGACTTCCCCTGAACACTTTTTCAGGGACGGGGCACGATGGCACCCGCGTTCTACCCCTGGAGATTCCGGGCGGTCTTACATCTGAACGCGGAGGTTCAGGTGGCTATTACAGGGACATGTGATAGTTACCATCACTTCTGCGAGCACCCCCTAGAAATGGGTGGCGTGCTTACGCCTTTAGAAGTGGAACCTAGTCGTTGACTGCGTCTTCTCTCCAGAGGAGATCCTGAAAGCTTTCGATTACTTCAGTGCTCTCTTTCTTGCAAGATGGGTTGGAGTAGGCTGTTTTTCTTCACCCTCAAAATGATGTTGCCTCGGTGTTTAAACGACGCTCATCGTGATGCAGAAGTATGGAGAAGCACGTCCTGATCGTCAGGTTCCTGAGGAGAAAGGTAATGTAAATCCTTGCGTCCCTGTTCATCCTCTTGGGCCTTATCTCTGGTGTAACTGCACTGCAGAGACCGCCCCTGAGCCACTGCAGGCAGTGAGTTAAAAATTCTGTTATATCAGTTCTCCTGCTCACGTGGTCTCTACTAGAGGGTAGGGACTTGCTCGCTTTCGGTCAACGTATTGTGCCTGGAGTTCGTGCCGGCTAACTCTCACAAGCTGAGACCCCGGCTCGGATTGTGCCCAAGGTTCCTACCTCTCCCGTAATAGGAGCAGGTGGTGAGCCTGCAAGCGCTGCCCCGGAGGAGGCAGATCCAGCCCTGGCTTCTCTGTCCGTTCGCTTATAGCGGTTAGACGTGTACAGAACGCAAGCCATAGACCTCAGACCAGCTCTACAAATATCTGTTAAGAATTCTGCAGAGAGGGAAGGCTGTTTCCAAGCAGAGTTGGCCACTTAGTGCTTGCTTTCATTTCGGTAAAAATTCCGAGATGCAACATGTCCACTTAGGTGTTGAGCTCCTCTATGATGAGTGTAAAGTGCTCCGCCTGGGCGTTGACGATATGCTTTGCTAAACAGATTCTAGAGTTGGGGGCTGGACGACACCTAGTTGAACCGCTGCTTCCCGTGGGCTCCCTTCTCATGAAGCCAGTTTCACCGTGAGCCCGGTTCAAGTGTCGGCTTGCTGTGCCATTCCCCTCCTATGGACTGGATACGTGCGCCTTTCTACTCCAGTTGAGTTCCCTTAAAATTGAACCCTGTTAGTTCCTCCACACCCCTCCGACGTCGGACGTGCGGAACGTCTGGTGTTAGGCCTACCACTTGTAAGCAGTGTGGAACCTGTGTTAGGCTTGGTCCATATGTTGTGGTCCCTACGGTGACTCCATATGTGTATTCTTCCACGATACGGCTCCCTACGGCGAGACCGTGTCTTCCCTCGGCAGAGTCTCTCTACCGTCACTTTCCGGTGAGTCTCCCCCGTCTTAGGCTGGAGCCACCCCCGTGTTATTCCATAGGTTATACTGCCCGGTCATCCGCCCAGTTCATATGTGTATTTTCCACATTTACCTCCCTTCGGGTAGGATGTGCTTCCGCAGCGTCCCTTCCTTCCAATGTACGGGAACGCTTTCCCAGTGGTCCTGTAGGAACAGCAGTGACTTCCCTGGCCTAAGCCCTGTCCTTCCCCGCCTTGATTGCGGGGGCATCAGGAGGCTTTTGTCTAGGCGCTGGAAGGTGGCAGCTTTAGTGCTGCTTTCAAAGGTTATCCCCATTCAGTCGACGTCGACTACGTTATCGGCTGAAAGGGAACGTCCTGGTTGCGTATGCATCCCACCGTTCCCTGAAGGAGGGAACGGAGGACGTAGTCCCCTTGCCACTACCGCTGGACCACCGCTGACTCCGGGTTACGCTCGGCTCCTCAGCGAAAAAGCAACTAGTGCATGCATCCACTTCCGTATTTATACCAGCGCCACGGGGGCGGAGTTGTGATGCGAATCAGGCACGCCAATTACATTGGCTCGTTCAATATTACTCGAAGATTATAGGCTCTCTGACGCGATCCCCATTCAGTCGACATCGACTACGGCGACTTCCTCCTTCAGGGAACGGTGGGTTGCATACGCAACCAGGACGTTCCTGAGAGTAAGGGAACGAGTATTGTGTAGCTATATGCTACTCCTTTTCTCGAGAATATTTAAGCTTTTATGTTAAAACGTAGTGCAGCTACACAGCCAGCACAGCACAGAGCTTACTAGCTCACTGATTGGCTGGGCTGCGGGAACTGCACAAACCTTTTCCATTCCCTTTCGAGAGCGTTGACTTCGTATTGCGTAGCTATACGCTATGGGAACCCATTTTGAAACGCTGTGCTATTAGCTGACGACTTTGCTTGGAACTATCGCCTGGGGCCAAGCAGTCCGAGGCTTATAGTAGAACTAAAGTCAGAGCCCTACGGGGACCAGACAATGTCGGAGCCCTGGCCTTCTGGGGCCAAGACCTCTTTTCAAATAGAAAGAACTTGTGCCTGCAGTGCTGGCACTTCTAAATTATAAAATCTTACAAATGTAGACGGCGAAGACCAGTCAGCCGCAGTACAAATGTCTTCAATTGGTACACCACTGGACCAAGCCCATGAAGAGGCCATGCCCCTTGTGGAATGAGCCCTGACGCCTATGGGACATTGAAGAGACAGCGTCCACTATCCATTGTGATACTCTCTGCTTCGTGACCAGAAGCCCTTTAGTATGGCCACCGAAGCATACAAAGAGCTGTTCTGACTGTCTGAATGGGGCAGAACGCTCCAGATTCTGAGAGCCCTAACAGGACAAAGCAGACCTAATTCTCTATCGTCTTCCAATAAGGGAAGTGCAGATAGCGAAAAATTACCTGGGCTCTGAACGGAGTAGAGAGCACCTTGGGTACATAACCATGTCTTGGTCTGAGGATGACTTTGGAGTCGTTTGGCCCGAACACGAGACATGAGGCATTCATAGAGATCACTTGTAAGTCGCCCACTCGCTTGACCGATGATAGGGCCAGCAGAAGTGCGGTCTTGAGCGAAAGAGGCTTTAAGTCAGCCAACTGAAGCGGCTCAAACGGGGCTCCCTTAAGGGCCCTGAGGACCGTGGATAGGTCCCAGGCAGGTATAGAGGGAGGTCGAGGCTGGTTAAGCCTCCTGGCTCCTTTAAGGAAGCGCATGACCAGGTCGTTCCTTCCCAAGGACTAGCCAGCCACAGGAGCATGGAAGGCTGCTATAGCCGCCATGCATACTTTGGCGTGGAGGGATCCGACTCACGTCCAGCAGCTCTTGAAGCAAAGAAAATACCAGTGGTACATCACAAAAGTAGGAGTCAAGGTTCCTTCCAAGCTGCACTCCAGCCAGTAAACACTGACCATTTAATGCTGCGTTCACACCAGATGCGAATAGAGCGTCAAATTCTAGTTATACTCTTGAACACTTTGAATCCATTCGCGTGTCGGAGGCGAAATCCGTTGGCGGCCATCTTTTTACAAGACGGCTAATGTTGATCGAGCATTCATCGAGAGAGTCACTGCTCTGTATTTGTTCTGGAGAGCAGAACAGCGGCGTAGGGATCATCGTTGCCATATTTGGGTCCACCAGAACTTTCGGAGGCGAACCCAGTTTGGCGAGTTTCACCATTTGCTCCAGGAGCTGCACCTGGATGCCGGCAGCTTTCAGCGTTACTTCCGCCTGTCCCGCGCCCAAATTGATGACCTGTTGTCCCGCATCGGAGCGACGATCACCCTCGCCCTCACCCACCTAACCTGTAATTTATTTTTGTTTTGATGATAACGTTAAATGGAGCCAGCCTAGGCTACTACAAAAGTGATTAAACTGTCCTGTGATTTTTTTTCTCTCACACAACACTGTCCAGACACAAACTATGTTCTTGCACTAAAGTATGTTGGTTGTCTTTACATTAGAATAATAATAATGTTTCATATACTGTAATCTAGATTAGATATGGAATAAATAGCATTCAATACAAAATGAATGTCTCATATATTAAAGGGGTGGTAAAACACAATTTCACTTTTCTAACTTTAGCTAGTGTGTAATGTTGCTGTTTGAGCATAAACAGCATCTGCAAAGTTACAGCGCTCAAAGTTCAAAGCAAAGGGAGATATTTGCTTTTAAAAAATTCAATTTCTAAGGACTACAGAAAACGACCGGTTTTGGACTACACAACATTCCTCCGGGTTTGCTGACGTAAGCATATCCCATTATTTACATACAGTAAACCCCTCCTCCGAGAATACTTAATAAGCGGGGCGAGGCCATTTTATATTGCTGTTTTGGAGATGAGTTGTCGCAATGCCGTCGAAACGCTGCTGTTATTTTCATCCGGATTGCAGGTCCACTTTGTTCAGCCTTCCTAGGACCGGGGGAGTTAGGGATCAATGGTTAAAATTTATTTTTAACTCGGTCCCTCATAATTATGACCCAAATCTCGCTCTCTGTGCTGCACGTTACGGAGGAAAGCTTTCACAATCTTCGTGAGCTCAATGCAGGATTCGCACATCGGCTTGTTCTGAAAGATGGAGCAGTACCAACTATAAAAACAGAAGCTTTTGTTTACGGGCCACAACCTGTAAGTATGATTTATTTTTCGTCTATGTGTTTTCCTGTAATAGTTCGTATTGCTAATTGTACGTTGTAGCAAGGAAATAAACAAATGACAACGCTGTTTGGCTCTGCTGGTTTGTTAAATGCTCATTCATACAACGTTATCCGACAAACACCTAACGTTTCAAACTTTTTTTTAATCAACAGCGAACTTGGAATTAGTGTAAATTATTCTTTCATTAGAGCTTTTATGCTTATCTACATGCTTGTTTATCTACAGGCATGCTAAACATGGTTCTGTGTTTGATTAGGCAGCCGATGTTTAGTGTTCGTTTTGGGTTAATAGATTTGTCGACAGATATTCTGATATACAGTCAGAAACGATCACTATAGGTCCGCAGTCTTTACTAAAAAAAATCCCTTTGAGGACTATAGTATAATTTGTTAGAAGGATTATATGAAACTCTTGTTTATGAAGCTTATTTTTTTGTAATTCTATAATAATTAGTACAATTAAATAACAGCGTATCTAAAAAGTAATGAGAGAACAACAAAAACAAACCTTTCTGAAACGTTGTTTAACAGCCGTTCTTGAACTGGTTCTGCTACATCATCTTAACTAACGTTTCATTGTTTATAAGGCCAGTGACACACTGGCGGCGTGGCGTGTCCGTTTTTATTTCGGCTCCCATGTTAACAGGCCCGAGACGCGCGTGTCACGCAGGTGGTCTGCAAGCTCTAACCCGTTAACATGGGAGCCGAAATTAAACGGACACGCCACGCAGCTGAGACGCTTACGCCACGCAGCCAGTGTGTCATGGGCCTAACTGTACTGATCCACCTCTGCGACACGACTGGAAGCGTGGTGTCGCACGCCTCTCCAGATTTGTAAGTTGATGGGCGTTCCTCAAGTTTACCGCTATGGGCGTGGTTTTGACCCAGCGCCCAGTCTAGAACAAAGGCCCCTCGAGAGACTACTTCTATTGGATAGATATGCGCGTTTGACGGATTAATTTGCATAAAGATGGGCATCGGCCAGCTTTTTGACGCGCAGCATTTTTCCGTTTGAAGCGCCGCCTTCCCGGGATGCTTTGCGGGCGCGTTAAAGTCGCGTGACGTCACCCATAGGAATAAAGTGGAGTGCGGTGCGACTGAAGTGTCGCACGGACAAGTTGATCAGTACCGTTACCCCTAAAATCCACTGGATCCGTCTACGGCGTGGAACGTCAGCGCCACGTTTTTGATGCGTCCCTAGCTCGGCGTCAAAGTCCACTGGCGTCAAAGTCCACTCAGACGCGTTTCAGCAGCGGAGCGTTGGTGACGTCTTCATTTTCCCTCAGAATCGGAGCGTTGTTTATTTGTTGTTCATTTGTCTTCTTTTGGCTCAGGAGCAGACAGTTAATTGTGCTACCTTATTGATTTTTTTTCTTCAATTTTCCTCTTTGTGCTTCTACAATGGGTAAGTGGGTTACTTAAGTGAATCCTTTCTATTAGTTTTTTCTGTTGTTATTTCCTACTTGGTATCCAATCAGAGGCATTGTTGTCCAAACTGTAGGGATGCGGAGTCTCCACAGGGTGCTTATTTTGAAATTGATAGTGTTTTTTTACTTTTATTTTGTATTCACGGTGCGGCTTGGACGCGGGTCCGTCAAAAATAGACTAGGCGCCTATCTTTAGCGAAGCGGCGCGGAGAGGCGCTTCTGGGACGCTTCTGAGACGCGCTGCGTCCGCAGCTGGTGGACTTTAGAGCATTGACTATAATGGCTGCGATTAGCTGCGGCATCCGCGACGCTGACGTTCCGCGCCGTAGACGGATCCAGTGGATTTTAGGGGTTAGACTTACCCCTAAAATCCACTGGATCCGTCTACGGCGCGGAACGTCAGCGCCACATTTTTGATGCGTCCCTAGCTCGGCGTCAAAGTCCACTGGAAGCGTCTCAGACGCGTTTCAGCAGCGGAGCGTTGGTGACTTCTTGATTTTTCCACAGGGTGTTTTATTTTGAAAATCGACCGGATCCTCTATGCCGTTCTGTGTTCTGTGTCAGTCTAGGGTTCCTACCAAGGATGTATTGGTGTGCAATACAATTGGGATTCTGCACAGGGTGTTTATTTTGAAATTGACAGTGTTTTTTTACTTTTATTTTGTATTGACGGTGCGGCTTGGACGCGGGTCCGTCAAAAATAGACTAGGCGGCTATATTTAGCGAAGCGGCGCGGAGAGCCGCTTCTGGGACGCTTCTGAGACGCATTGACTATAATGGCCGCGATTAGCTGCGGCATCCGCGACGCTGACGTTCCGCGCCGTAGACGGATCCAGTGGATAGGGGTTAGAGCTTGCAGACTGCCTGCGTGACGCGCGTCTCAGGCACGGCTTGAGCCGCGCGGAAAGCGCGTGCATGCTAGAAATAGAACCGACGCCTATTTTTCACGCAACACGCAAGCGTCTTGGAAGCGTTTCCAGGCAAAATAGAATAGGAAAAGATGTTATGTTATTTTGTACACGAATGCATATTAATAAATTACATTTTGATGGTTGAAAGTCTAGGTTTTGACATAAATTTAGATATACATATAATTTAAAAATAAAAAGTTCCTTTTATATTATTTTTATGTTCATATAGTTTTTTTTTGATAATATAACCGTTTGCTTGTTCTTATAATATCAGTTAATTTATTTTTGTACTTCTTATATCTTTGTTCCACTTCTTTTGTTTATACTTTAATGAACAATTTATAGAGATTGTTTTTCTTTTTACAGGCATTAATTATTCCTTTCGTAATCGGGGCTTTTTTATGTTTTTCCTTTATAAAATATTATTTCACAGGGCAATGTTTATTATGCAGGGAATTAAAAATATCTAAAAAATTACAATAAGCACTGAACCAAAGCATTTGGTTCTCTGTGAACTGAAGTCCAATCCTGGAGCGCTAAACTGTTTAGGGCACGGAGCATAATGCATTGCTAATGTTAGTAATGACGATACGCCGTTTTTATTACCCAAACAATTCCTTACCTTTTCAATTCGATGACCACCTCCTCCATATGAGCTAACATAACGTTACTTTGCACGAACATGCATAACTTTGTTGGACTGTCATGAATATTTGAAATGTCCATTTACATCAAGTACAAGTTAGCCAAACATAGATGAATCTTACCTGTCCTGGGGCCCGTTTCAATAAGGAGGTTCAACCAACTCTGAGGTAAAACTTGACCTCTGAGTTGACTTACCCTGAGATGGGAAACTCTGAGTTTTCGGTTTCAGAACAGCTGAAATGAGTAAGTTCAATCAACACTAAGTTGACTGACTCTGAGTTAAGCGCGTGCACCACAACTATAAAAAGCCATTATCAATGGAGCGCAGATATTATGAGTCACCATGGTAACAGCCAGACAAAAAGAGGTCTGCATATTTCTCACCAGCAGTACGCAAACATTTTTTTTTAAGCAAGGCAGCAGCGGTGATCGAGAGAGTTAGTTTGGGAGAAAATAGTTGCTCGAGTCAATGCGTAAGTTTACATTTTATTTACTGTTATACAGTGTTGGGTGTAATTACCTTGTAATCTAAAAGGGATTACTCTTAATGCTTCTGTAATATAAAGTAAAATATTATGCCATTGCATTAAATACTGCATAGACTATAGAACAATTCTGTATAAAACAACAGTGGATTTAACATAGCATTTTTTAAAGGTATATTTTTAATGTAAACTTCTCTCTCTACACACTTTGGTCAATTCAAGAATAATTCATGCAATTGTATATTGTTAATTTGAAAGCATTAAAAGCACAGTTTATTGTCTCTTTTTGTATTGTTCAAGTGGTTGAGGTTGATATGGGATTTATAAAGTAATAAGTAGACCAATACTTTCTAGAGATAGTACTTATTACATTAATCTAATTACACTGTTGAATATGTAATTTGTAGTTAGTTAGTAATTTATAACTATTTTAGAGTAACTTGCCCAACTGTTATAATATCAGAGGTGAAACTGGAAGAACAGTATGTTATTCAACCTAATTTTAATTTCCATGTAGGTGCAATCCTGCAGGCATTAAAATAACATGGCAGCAGCTGAAAATGAAATATAAAAACATAATTCAGTCAGGTAAGGCTTTAGCAAATCATGGATGTAGGCTTCCTGACTTTACAAACATTTGACATATTAAATAACTAAATAGCATCCAGTGTCTAGCAGTGCAGCAGCATTTTTGACATAGGTCTAATTAACACAATTAAATGTTCATTCTCATTTGACTTCTACTCAGCCAACAGAAAGAAGGAAGAGGCTAGCAAAGATGGAAATGGAGATGCAGAGATGCAGAGGAGATGGAGATGGCCCTGAGCCTGAATGCTGGAAGGCCAATGGCTGAGGGAATTCCTGGAGTGACTTCATGAGAGCCAGTCACTCCCGAAGATTCAAGTGCCTTCATAATATGTAAGAGGTCTGCATATGTGTTATTTTTTAAATAGGCTGTTTTTGATATTTCCATATATTTTACTTTGGGTTGTTTTTTTTTGTTGTTGCTCCCAACAGATTCTGATGGTAATATCTGTCTTTTGGAGCCTCCTGTCCCAACAGAACCCCAGACAGTTGTAAGTAGCCGACTCAATACACCAGAAATTATGACAAATAGTATTATAAAATGTGCTCAACCAAATGATCATCTTCACAATACGATGAGGATGAAGAAACAGTTTCTGCTGCCACAGACAGGCCTACAGAGGAAATGTTAATATTATGTGTCTACACATCAAACAATCTACACATTCACATTTCTTCACATTATTTATGTAGGGTATGGACCAATCAGACACATACTAATTATTCATTATATACAAAGGTTTATGAAACTCCTCACACAGCCCAAATGAACAAACACAAGGGCAGAAACAGTGTCATGTTACAGGGCATGATAAGGAGATTTTACGACCTCCGAGGAATGTGGCCTCATACTCAAGAGAGAGACTATGGAAGACAGAAACCCTCTTTAAAACAGACTTTGCTGCATTAATCATAGACTAACTGATCTATAAATGAACATGCATAAAACTGTGAAAGAAACAGTGTAAATGGTTTACTGTCTTGTGTACTATTAGGTATATATTATGGTATGTATCCTGGTATACAACCAACTAACGATCAATGTAACCTCACCTGTATCATGCCTCCTACCTAATTAATCCTCATTTAATGACTCACACTTTGATGTACATCACCTTCTTCTAGAATGCAGTGTGGATGTGTTATAGCTATCTGAGCATTAATGAACGTATAATCATGCTAGGGACAAAGATCCGTAAATCAACTAAGAGCCACTTTCCCTCACATGTCACCTTTCTGATTGGTCGAGTTCAACCCTTAGGGGAGGATCTTTTCCAGGCCTTATTAGAGACAGTCCACATGTGACCTCCCTCTCTAAGTTCTTTCATCCAGCTGCAACACTGTTCTGGTGATTCTGGGGAACCCCCTCCCCCTCCACGGGGGCCCCAGGGCCCAGCAGGCCTCGATTCCAACCAGATATGGGCTCAGGCAGGAGAGAGATGACTCTCTCACAAAGAACCAAGGACAATCTCAAGAGTTTTGGAACAAAGACTCCAACCAACAACGACTCCAATCACCCATCCTTCCGACTTCCTCACTTCTCCTGGGTGCTCGGCGTGGCCTCAACAGAGTCCCAGGCCTTGACCAAACCAGCGATGCGTTCCTGGAGAAAGAGAACGCTCAACCAACTACCACTTGACACTGCCGGAACCATCAACGACTTCAATTTTCAACAACTTCAAGAATTGTTCCCATTACAAATGCAAGTATTCAATTCAATGAAATGTGAAAATGAAATTCTGATGGTTCTTCTCATAGACCCTCTTCCGGTTTCCAATTTCATCCTATCACTAACCTATTTATGTATTCATGTGTGTATGTTGTTTAGTTTATTTATATTCATTTAAATATCTATATTTAGTTAATATAACTTGTACATAATATGTATTTGGTTCTGTTTTGTTTGCAATACAAGTCACTTTACGATCACGGTTTTTGCTACTGGCTCAAAGTACTGTACAGGCGAAGAAATAAATATTCTTCTGTGGTCATGGAAGATACCCTTTTCTTAAAATAAATTATTAATCAAAACAGTTCGTTGGAAGAACTGATTAATTGATTGTAATATTAATTCAGCCACATCAAGTTAATCCAATTAACTGACCCAAATATTTATAATTAATAATAACAAGATATTATTGATTATTAATATTTCCAAAAAGCTGAGTTCCTTACATATATGGTGGAGAATTTTAAGGCATCGTATTAAACATTGTATGCAAGCAGACAGTAATCAATCATATGTTGTCCCATAAGTTTTTATTAACATCTCATACATGCACGTACAAGTTTCTGGGTAAATCAACAAAACTATATCTTGAATATGCCTTCCTACGAATGGCAGAAAGTTTACAAATGCTATAATCCATATTTAAATCGTACGATAAGAAACTCCTGATATTAGCGAAGAAAGCCTAATTTCAGATATAAATCGAGCATAAGCCTTCTCTGACGAAGAAATCTCAGATTAGCCGCGTGCATAAATGGTACCAGAACAAATTAACCTGATATGGACGAAGAAATCTCCATTTTCAGCATTTTTGAATGTGTTCTGAGCGATGTTCCTCAATCACCGATTAAGGCCTTATTATGCGTTACGTCATTGTATTCATATTAAACCACTGAAGCGCTCATATGAAACAATCGCGTCGAATAAGTGGTATTAAATTCTAGCCCAGCTAACTAGTAATTTGCCATTGTCTGTGAAAGAACGGTGCTGTTTTGATTTGTTAAAAAGAGTCACTCACACGCAACGTCGTGTCTAAGCGAGAGACTGAGTGCAAACTGTCAGCACAGCTCGATCGCTGCTCCGACCGATCTGTGTTGTTGGTTGGAATTGCATCCGGAACGCGAGCAGGCGTTCCTATCTAGTTTTTCTGACAAAAGCACCAATCTCACAGACCCTTGTGTAAACAAGCGACGGTTGTAGCCAATAGCTCCCTCAATCCTAACTTACAAGTAAAACCCTCTACCTCGAGTGATAGTTTTAGCACCGCCTAAAAACTTAGACACGTTAGAGCGTAAAGTGTAACCTTAAACCAAAGACTATAGATTTTGCGTGATTTGAACTGAGTGATTTGAACACGAGTAATGAGAGTCAAAGCTCTTCGAGGCTTTGAATCAAAGGAGTCAACTGCGTCACAAATGATTCTTTGTTTGAAGCGCCCTCGCTGGCGACCCCTGCTGGTCAAAACAGTGGAAGTGTAGCGGAAACTCAAATCAACGGAACACCTTTTACAAACCAATCCCAAAAGTTTTATCAAAAGGTGTAATCAGGTAATGGTAATCCGCGAGCTACCTAATATCGTTTAATATGAGGTGTCTTTCAAGGCACAATATCTTAGTAAACTGTAGGGCTCGTTTTATGAAAGCTTGACTTGAAAGTCAATTAGACCCTTTATCAAATGCGTCATTAAATGTGTACGAATCTATAAAGTGATACGAGATCACATAGAGACCAGATACACACTGGTTCACGAACCGTTGAAATTTAAAACAATTTAGAAACAGCTATGACGCGTAACGAAGCCCAGTTTAATAAAATCACGTGACCTTAGCAGTGATACACATTACACACTCCGAATGATTAGAGACGAATGATTCACCCTGATGTCAGAGCTTCACGAAGCACGTCTCATAAGAGGGTTAAACCACCCTCTTCTCTCTCTCTTTCTCTCTCTCGACCCCTTCCTCTTCGTTTCACTTTCAGGTTTTTATTTGTGTTTCTTTTATTTTTACTTAAATCTACCCCTATTTTATTTTGTGTATTTACACCTGTTGAGCCTGAATCGTCCTATTCAGTTAAGTTGAATTTAATTAAATTGGGAATTTAATTAAATCAATTTGCTTATTCAAGTTCCCCCCTAGTTACCCGAGCTATGAGAACACAGAATGTTTACATACATTTCTTTTGATTTTATTTCAATTTAGTTATTTACTTTTGTTTCAGCCTGAATTCTTATATTCAGCTAAAGAAAAAAAAAGGGCTTAACTAAATTTGAAATTTAATTAAATTACTTGATACGCTTCCCTTTCCTTTTAGTTTTCTTAGAGCTATAAGGAACTTTACCTTTAACTTTACCTTATTTTAGATCACTAGTCACTATCCTCATCTTCTCTCTCTCTATAGGATTACAATATCTAGCGACTGTTGTTTCCATAGCGAGTTACACAGGTCATTAATATCCTACTTCCTGTCTGTGTTTTACCCATCCTCACTCCTTAGCACCAAGCTAAATACATGAAGTACAGCTAAACACAAACGCACAGTAGGCCCCAGACAGAACTGGAAACACTTCCCATTGTTTCTTCTTCTTCTTTTGGACCTTGAGATGTCTGATGTGTCCCTGGTAGCTTAGTCTAACAGCAGCATAACCCATAAGTGACTCCTGTTTACCTATGTCTCCTAGCTAAACCTAAATAGGTAAAACACTCCTTTCTTCCTCTTCTTTTCTGGTTTCATCCTATTGTTTTATTTTGGTTTTGCTCTATCTGTTACTCTCGTAGCACAACATGTGAGAAGAACCATCAGCATTTTTGAGTAATAGGTTATGACATGTAAGAGCCCAGTCATCAGTCGATGCTGCTTAAAGCACGTCAACTTATAAGCAAGATACTCAAAACTTTTTTTGTTGTTGTGTGTGCTCACCAACACTAAATTTTAGCTGCTCCACATAGCCATTCTCCCACACAGATAGCTCACCACCTCTGTAGAAACTTGCATTTGCCTTTGCCATTTCTCTCTCGTGTTCCCACAAGTGTGCCAGTAGGCCTCAGACACCCGGCCCTGCCACCAGGACCCCATGAAGACCCGGCAGAGCAGTGTCATGGACATCCTTCAGCCTGAAGCAGGCAACGACCTGCCACGGCAGAGGAAGGAACAGTTAGGCACCAACGAAAGCAGACGTCTGACACCCAGCCTGAGCCACCAAGAGCTGACCAGCATTATCTTCTCCTTGGCCATGCTCCGCAGGCCTCAAACAGGAGGTAAATGAACTAACGCTGCCAGCCACAGGACTCCACAGAGGACGAACCCTGCTTAACGGGAGAAGGCACAGGACAGATGCAGAGACCCTGACAGCGTGGAGCAACTGAAAGAGATCACCAGTTTTCAAGCGGCTCTGACAGCTGCTGAGCACCTGCCAACAGACAAGAGAGGAACTGGTTGAACTCAAAGAGAGAGACGCTGAAGCCATCGGCTTGCGGCCAGAGCTGAAATCCCAACACTGACTCAGCGATGCTGCAACATTATAGACCAGCTCGATGTGGTCCAAATAGAACTGAAACAGTCCAACCAACTGCAAATGGACCCCACGAGAAAGATGTACCCTGCTGTACTTCGCATCAGCAGCGTAGGCTTCCCCAGCCCTGTACAAAAGGGGGGGGGGGGGGGGGGGGGGGGGGGAGACAAACCCCTCTGCTTAACATGTCATCAGACAATTTCCTTAAAGCTTCTGCAGCCGTGGAAGGAAAAGGATTGATTCAGAAGAATCTTGAAACGACGCGTGTAGTGACACTCAGAGACCTCAACCGAATGGCCAGACATATCCCTGCATTTACACCAGAGCTTGCTAGACTCTATCTGATCTGGATCACATCCAGCCCAGAGTTGCGACGCTTTCTGGCTCGGCATACAGAAAACATCCAGTCTAACTACCAGCAGCTGGGACAAGCCATCACAACAGGATTCTCAGACTTAAGAGTCTGAATGTAGACTGGGCGCGGTCCCAGACACCAACCAGGGTAACCCTGAAAGTCCCTGTGCTACTACCACAGACATCAAGCGAGCTACCTCGGAGCGTGCAACGAACTTGTGATGGAGGAAGACACCAGCTTCAAGAACCTTTTGACTCTGAACTTCAAAACCCAGAAGACACACGGCATGACCACAATGCACGACTCTGCTACAAAGTTCCTAGTCAGCATAGGACATAAAACTTTTAAAGTAGATGAAAATGTGTGCTCAAAAGGAAGCAAGAGTTTGCATTAGTAAAATTTGAATTTTACTGATTTAAAGAAAATCTTGAATGCAGGTCTAAGCCTCACGTGCCAACAGACTATGCACTGCTTTTTGAAACATACAGACATTGTGCTACCCGCTGGTTGAAATATACACTGCTGCACATTAGTTTCCATGACAATGACTTGTTACAGGAAATACAAACTCCAAATAGGCCATTCGTCACCCTAATGCCAGATAGTAAGCAAACCACCTAAGCTGGGAAAACTAGCATGACCTAGAGCCCCTTCGTAACTACTGTTATTCCAAAAGTGCTTATTTGATCATTCCGATCCAAATGGGACATGATATGCGATACACATTTTGATCACTAGCTGCTGGCTTGTCTAAATGCAGATAAAACGATAGCTGGAATTGACATCTCTACTTAAAATAATAATAATTAAAAAAAAAGGGGTCTTAACTGGTATCGGTAATTTCAGCATTAAAGCGTAAGTCTGTTTGACAAAGGAATCTCATCTCTGCGGCATGCAAACTGTACCGGTATTTATTAGTCTGCTTTGGTTGAAGGAATCCAAATTGCAGTATTGCTTAATCTGTTTCTGACGAAGGAATCTCAGTACAGTGTTATATACACGTAGACTTGGGTGATGCTCCCCTTTCTACAAAGTAAAGACCTTACAAATTATTGTTAGATTGATGTAATTCACCTAAATTTTGGCTGCATCTACAAGCAGAGAGCTACCTAGCGATCAAAACTGTTCACTCGCTGAAAAGTCAGTATTTATGCACAAAATGGACGTAACTATATAGGCTTAGACAAGCTTTGATTTACAGCAAATCTATTTCCTTACTCTGTAAACAAATAGAATAAGTTGCGTAAAGTAAAGAGAAGAGTTCCATGAGTAAAATTTGCAAATGCCAAACCACATTTGCATTTTACTGAATGTAACATCAAGTTCTTGAAGGACTTAAAGTATAGGCGCCCCCTTTTAACCCGTTTAAACATGCATAACTCATTTAAAATGTGCAGACATTCTTCATGGACTGTTGAATTGTTCTGACATGCACTGGTTCCCCTGACAACGACTTGTCACAGGAAGTGCTAACTCGTGACGTCATTTTGTAAACAAACCAGCCTAGGTGGCTAAACTAACTTAACCTAGCGTCCATCCAGCTTAGGCTAAGCTAAGCTAACCTAGCATCCATCCAGCTTAGGCTAAGCTACATAATAACTTCTACAATTAGCGGTGAGCATCATTTACTTGAAGCCTTAATTACAGCTTTTATGTATACAGCGCAAAGTATTCTAAAATACTTTCTTTAACCCCATTTAGGGTTTCTAATTTTTCTCTTTCCTTACTTTCAATTCTTCTCAGCTGAATTTCACCTTCACTAGTTTAGGCATAGTCCTTGCTGAGCGCTGTAGGCTAAATTTGCAGATGCCCTGTCAATTAAACCCAAGTTTAATTACATGTAAGCTGTGTAGCTAGAGAAGAATTCTTATAGTTATGAGAATTTTCATCAGCATGTTGACTAAACCTTTGGAGGGACACACACGGTGTGGTCTTAAACACGCAACAGCTGTGACCCACTATGGAGTGTTGGTCCAGGCAAATCTAAAGGTTAGTCACTAGTGCTATTGATTATTCTCAATTTCAGATCATTCCCGCTGTTTTGATCACTTACTTAAGTCCTTTTTATTTTTATTTTACTTCGATAATAATAGCAGTCAGCTATTCACTTGTCTATTCTGTCATGTATATGATTTATTTCCATTTCCTCTCTTGTTAAAATGTGGTTCCATTTCCCATAGGGCCCAGAAAGGAACCAGAGACACCTTTATTTGTGATTTTGTTTATTTTCAACAAGTGCACTAATTTTTATGACCCTGCAACACAAGTAATTTCAACGATTACTAGGGCATAACTATAGTCCTGAGGACTGATAATAAGCATAATTTGAATAGGAAAGCTGTCCTTTTTCCTCCTATTCTTCACTTCGTCAAGCCGTAGTGAACCACCAGTTAAGTCCAGAGAAATATTTTAGTCATAAGAACCATAAGTCATTTATTTCATTTCGGCTATGCCCTTTCCAGGAAATACTCTCGGAACCACACAAGTCTTAGCCTCCTAACATCCACAGCTAAGATTATAAGGATACAATACACACTTCACTAGCTAGCTACACATGAAATACCTAGCTTTATGCTACATATCTAGCGAACCCATTAAACCGTGGCTCTGAACTTTCTAGGGTCATGCATTAGTCTCTCACCACAAGTGTGCCAAAATGTTGCAGATCCTCTGCTTAACCTGACCTTAACCGGACAGGAGACCGAAAAGACTGACAATCCATCGCGAGGAACACTGTTCCACCCATGGCTGCTGACATCCGACGGCACCGGAGCCAACGGAACTGCACAATGAGAGAAGAGGACAAACGACCCATGACCCAAGCCAGAGTTACAGCCACACCGGGGTGATCAAGATTCTCATCTCCTTACCCCACCTTATGGGTATAAAACAGAAGGTAAACAACCTCACATAATAGATCACAGCGTCCCACAAGGAGCGGACCTGTGCCCAAAGCCTTACAGACCAGCTAGAGACTGAGGTTCGAACCAGATTCAATGCAGCTGGACTGAGCATGCCCAGGACCAGCACAGAACTGTCACCATGGCAACAACCCAGGTACCAGCCAAGCCCCTTGGAGAAGCCATGGAGGACAGCACCCTCAACCTGCAAACACCACAGGAGGACCAACGGCTGTCAACGACAGCATCCTCTTCCATACCCTTCACACAGGTGTCAATCTGAGGCTCCGCAAGGACAGCTGGACGCACCTGCCTCAGAGTTACTGGAGCCGCTGACACACGCAAAATAGCTCCCTGCACAGGACTCACCCGAGGAGTCCTGTAAGGTACAAGCTTCCGACTCCTTGCCCACCCCAGCTTAGGCAAGCTTGCGTCGGCACCACCATAAGGACAGAGCAACACTTCAATCCTTCAGACCTCTCGTGACTGAGAGGCTAACAACCACCTTCTGACCACCGGCCACCAGCACCAGGTCAGCTTGAAAACCTCTCTATGCTACATAGAGGCCTAACCACTTCCTGCAACCACAAGGAAACACCTGCCCCAAAACTAATGAACTTCAGAATGCCCCAACACCTGCTGCCTCAACACCTGCTGCAGAGACCTGGACTTGGCTACTGTCCACATCACCAGCCGTGGAACGACCACCGCTCCAGAAGACACGAGCAACCAGAGGCCACCATGGCCTTCCAGCCTTCTATGACAAGTGTGTGTCTGATCTCTCTGCACTTCCAACTTCGCTCGTGGTTGTCCTTGAGGGGGGACAACAACGATCGAAAGGGGGGATCTGTAGGGTATGGACCAATCAGACACATACTAATTATTCATTATATACAAAGGTTTATGAAACTCCTCACACAGCCCAAATGAACAAACACAAGGGCAGAAACAGTGTCATGTTACAGGGCATGATAAGGAGATTTTACGACCTCCGAGGAATGTGGCCACATACTCAAGAGAGAGACTATGGAAGACAGAAACCCTCTTTAAAACAGACTTTGCTGCATTAATCATAGACTAACTGATCTAAAAATGAACATGCATAAAACTGTGAAAGAAACAGTGTAAATGGTTTACTGTCTCGTGTACTATTAGGTATATATTATGGTATGTATCCTGGTATACAACCAACTAACGATCAATGTAACCTCACCTGTATCATGCCTCCTACCTAATTAATCCTCATTTAATGACTCACACTTTGATGTACATCACCTTCTTCTAGAATGCAGTGTGGATGTGTTATAGCTATCTGAGCATTAATGAACGTATACTCATGCTAGGGACAAAGATCCGTAAATCAATTAAGAGCCACTTTCCCTCTCAGACATGTCACCTTTCTGATTGGTCGAGTTCAACCCTTAGGGGAGGATCTTTTCCAGGCCTTATTAGAGACAGTCCACATGTGACCTCCCTCTCTTAGTTCTTTCATCCAGCCGCAACACTGTTCTGGTGATTCTGGGGAACCCCTCCCCCTCCACGGGGGCCCCAGGGCCCAGCAGGCCTCGATTCCAACCAGATATGGGCTCAGGCAGGAGAGAGATGACTCTCTCACAAAGAACCAAGGACAATCTCAAGAGTTTTGGAACAAAGACTCCAACCAACAACGACTCCAATCACCCATCCTTCCGACTTCCTCACTTCTCCTGGGTGCTCGGCGTGGCCTCAACAGAGTCCCAGGCCTTGACCAAACCAGCGATGCGTTCCTGGAGAAAGAGAACGCTCAACCAACTTCCACTTGACACTGCCGGAACCATCAACGACTTCAATTTTCAACAACTTCAAGAATTGTTCCCATTACAAATGCAAGTATTCAATTCAATGAAATGTGAAAATGAAATTCTGATGGTTCTTCTCATAGACCCTCTTCCGGTTTCCAATTTCATCCTATCACTAACCTATTTATGTATTCATGTGTGTATGTTGTTTAGTTTATTTATATTCATATAAATATTTATATTTAGTTAATAAAACTTGTACATAATATGTATTTGGTTCTGTTTTGTTTGCAATACAAGTCACTTTACGATCACTGTTTTTGCTACTGGCTCAAAGTACTGTACAGGCGAAGAAATAATTATTCTTCTGTGGTCATGGAAGATACCCTTTTCTTAGAATAAATTAATAATCAAAAGAGTTCGTTGGAAGAACTGATTAATTGATTGTAATATTAATTCAGCCACATCAAGTTAATCCAATTAACTGACCCAAATATTTATAATTAATAATAACAAGATATTATTGATTATTAATATTTCCAAAAAGCTGAGTTCCTTACATTTATGTGGAGTCGCCTATAGAATCTAAGTTTATATCTAAGTATAAACGGATATTCTTATCTCTCCCCCGGCCCCAGAGTGTGAAAGAACAGCAGGAGGAAGGTCCATCAACTTCTGGTGCACAGATGAACACAGTTCAATGATTTTCAGTGAATGCCACAGTTTAATTCTGTAGAATTTGTTTAGAACTACATGATGTAACACTAATCTACTGTATTTTCAGTTGCCAGTTAAGAAGTTATATAGACTTCATCTTATTAAAAAAATTTGGGGAAAAAACAGCAATGAATAAATGTACTGAAAGAATGAATGAGGTGTTTAAACACTGCTTCCTCTTTAAAAAAGGGGAGGAGCCCGAAATAAACTCTGAGTTTACGGAAGTAAACCTGCTCCTGACCAGGTTAGGTTCACAGAGTAAGTTACCATGGTAACTGACTCGGAGTATAAGTTACCTCTCTTTCAGAAACGGGCTTGACTTACTCTGCTTTCTCAGGTTTGACTTACCTCCCATTCTGAAACAGAAAACCCAGAGTTTCCCTCATTTCAGGGTTAACATACTCAGAGTTTTCACTTAACCTCCTTTCTTAAACGGGCCCCAGGAGAAAATTAGCAACGTTGTCGTCTGTCTTCAAATTCTTCTCCGTTTTCAGCCGTCTCCATCTTTCAAAGGCATCTCCTATACAGATCCTTGTTTTATCCTGGACTTTGTCACTTAGTATTTCCGATTCATAGAGAGTTTTTTTTGGTTTTGCAACGTTAGACATTTTTTTATCCCATTCTGACACGTTTGTAGCTGCAGACACTGCAGAAAATTGATCCTGAGCCCAAGGTATTCTAGATGACTGAGGAGCCAGGATCTGTGGGCTTGTAATTCGGCCTCCGATTGGGCCAGAACGAGTCAATCGTTGAGGTAATTAAGAATGCGCATTCCCCACTGTCTCAGGGGGGAGAGTGCTGCGTCTATGCATTTCGTAAGCATACAAGGTGCCCGTGACAGCCCGAATGGTAGGACTGTGTACTTATAAGTCTGCCCCTCGAAGGCGAATCTCAAGAATGGCCTGTGATGGGGAACTATCTGGATATGAAAGTAAGCATCTTTCAGATCCACTGACAAAAACCAATCCCCTGGGAGAATTTGCGCCAGGATATGTCAGAGAAGCCCTTCACCATGGGACCAAAGAGGCCGGTGTTGGAGATTGGAGAGTCCAGGAAAGCAGTTCTGTCTGCATCCAGAATATCTGTCAGGTTGAGCCAGAGGTGGCATTCTAACACGACTAGACTGGCCATACTCCTTCCAATCGCCTGGGCGGTGGTCTTAGAGGTGCGCAGAGCTAGATCGGTGACGTGCAGTGGTGAGTGCAGCTTCCGTATGGCCAGATCCCAGGCACGAAACACACACACTGTGTCCATCCATCAGAGTCCCTCTGCATGAAGTACAGTTTGGACGCGGCATTTGGAACAATTTGCTCTTTCAACCGTGTCGCGGTGGCGAGCACACTGTGCATTTTTAAAGGATAAAAGCAGTTTTCGCCGGATGGCCACAGGAGAACGGCGAATCAGAAGAGCCAGGCGTCCGCTGAACTGCTATGCAGAGTCGGGTGTTCCACTGCACGGGCTTGTCGAAGGCAAAGGCTTCAGCAGGAGAATCAGAGAAGAGAGTTTGCTGAAGGAGATCTGATTCCTATGGTGAAATGGGCCATTTATATAGTCAGTCAGCAGCCATGTCCATTCTAGCGCTCGAGGGGGGAAGCGTCTTGATAGGATTGCGCCGCTTCGCCATAGGTTCCTGCAGTTCCCGCAGCCCAGACAATCAACGAGCTAGTCAGCTCTGTGCTGTGCTGGCTATACAGCTGCACTGTGTTTTAAAATAAAGGCTTCAATATTCTCAAGAAAAGGAGTTTTCCCATAGCATATAGTTACGCAATACGAAGTGAACGTTCTCGAAAGGGAACAGGCTATAAAGTACCTACTCTTTTAGCGCTTGTTAAGTACTTATTGAAATTAAGTACCTACCCATTGAGTATGCAGTTTCGAACGCAGCCAGAGCCTTTTAAGCAGAGGTGTAAAGTCCAGGGGTCAGAAAGTAAAAGTCCTGCCATATTTTTTTTTCCACCCATGAACTCACCCAGCTAATTTCACTAATTAGTTCTCCTGGCTGAAAAACTGTGCTAATTAGCAAATCCAGGTGATTGGAACAAAATACTGAGGAGGACTTTTACGGGTCTCATATCACAATACTTATTCAAGCTTATATATTTGAGTTCAGTAATGGGTCTCAAATTCATAGCTCTTCAATAAATTCCTTTAACTAACTATTAATATAGGTTTTTAACTAACTAAATATTAAAATAGGTTTTGGTTCATCACAAACATCAAGACCAGTCAAAATGTCTCTCAAGTAAATTTAAGATGTGCTTCACATAAATTGTCAATGCATTGTTATATCAGAGACACTGAAGGTGAGGTCTTCTGCATGTATATGTAGGTCATGCACTACTCCAGTTATTTCAATCAAACAGGTAAAGCTGAAAGTAACCAGTAAAGCTTAAGCCTTTGTTTTTAGCACAGTGATTGAAAGACAAGTAGGTGATACTTTGCTGCTGTTCAAACAAATTTGACTACATGAGTATTTATACTGTAAATGCTATGTGGTCACATGCATTTTCTACCACCACAGAATGTGATTTAAAGTAGACAAAACTCATGTTTTGGACCTCATTTACATCTGTATTTAATATTGTCCACATGTGACTGGATTGCCCAACACACATCTTAATATCTGGCATAAAAAGAGCTTTATGAGGCCAATCTGTAAAAAAGATTTAAGAGCCACCATAGATCTTATATTGTAACTATTCCATAGGGTGTTTTTTTACGGTTATATTATCTTTCAATGTGAATATCTAATGCAAATGAGTCTTTATAATATCTCACTCTCAGCTCTGTTTCCACTCAGCAATGTTAGGCAAATGCTTAAACTAGTTATAAAAATGTTCACAAACATTTTATTTAAAAAGCAAAATGTGACGCATATTATGTCATGAAAAGGGGAAGGGTCAAATTAGGTTAAAAGAATACAACAAAAATATGTCTATGGATGCTAGAAAAGTGCCAAATGTTTGTGGTGTTAGGAAGAGGAGAATCTCAATCAAAACCATATCCCAAATAAACCCAACCCTAACTGTTACAATGACACAAAAGAAATATCATGCAGCAAATTTGGTGTACTATATTTCTTTGAGAACAGAATGACACTTCAACCAAGTACTCATGATCATGTAGGTAAGGTGCTGGTAAATATCAGATCACATTCTTTTTTTTTTTCTCAAGCTTTTCTCTTTCCATTATATGAAAAAGACATTCATATAAACCAGTGAACTAAGTCTGAACACATTAACCGTCATCATTTCAAGATCTTTTCACATTAGAGTAAAACAAAAACAGACAATCTTTTATATTGTTGTATTGTATAAATCCACCAAGCAGACAACTATAGTTCTCTAGATGCAACAGGGGCATTGGTTTTGTTTGAAGTGGGGTCAATATCCCACTACTGTGGTCTTTCACTACTGCGGACCACTACTGTGGTCTTCATGGCACATGAATTGGTGACCTTACCGTTTATAAAAGGTCCCATCCAAGGAAGGTACAGTACTATGCCTATTTTGATTTTTTTTTAAAAAGGCTGTCCTGTGAGCTATTTAATTATAAAAAACACTTAAATTTGAGAGACCACAGCAGCAGCTCACTTGCTTTGTCTTTTTTACTGATCAAACCATTTGGCCACAGCATTTCTTTTCTCTCTTCCTTTCTAAAATGGTGGTTGGAATGCAAGGACTGGTCAAAAAGGAGAGTAAATTAAATATGAACTGAGAGAAAAGAAGTATATACTTTACAGGATTTAAAGGGCTTGAGAGGGTACAAATACTTTTTTTTAACGGAGTATAAACAAAAACATTTCTGCAAATTTTCACAAAGTCACATAGAGGGGCATTTAACAATCATTGGAAACAACTTAAAAAACAAAGTTTGAACTGACAATTCCAAGTTTTTACCTAAAGAGGCAATCATGATCACATTGGGAAACAAAATAAACAATTCAAATGGACCAACTGAAGCACCATAAGATCTGCTTGTCAAGTATTATATATCAAGTGAGTAGTGATTTTATGACACTAACGATAATTCAACAGGCCAGAGGGGCGTCAGACCCTAACGATAGTTAGACACTGGAATGATTCAGAGTGAGGAAATAACTCACCGTTCACTAAGAATTGCTTTCATGTGCATTCAAAAACACCTTTCTCTGAGCCAGGTTTGCTATCTATGAGCACACTACAAAACTGTTCTGATGACGACTACTGATAAAACTGAAAATCGGAGAATGTACTCAGTCAAGCGTGTGAAGCATCTTAAAGTATGAGTGCCATTTCATATGCTCATAATACCATACATTAGAAATTAAGATCAGCATGATCTTAAACATGAGAACCCTACTTTAGGAGAACGTTTTGTTTCACCACTGATGCTTAACTTTCCTCTTAAATTCTCAGCATGAACACATCATTGTAGCATTTGGGTGAATTTTCAAAATACATTTAAATCTGGTTATATACTCCAAACTAGTTACTTTAATGTTCCATTGATTTGATTGTTACGAAGTCCACACTAAGTCACATGTAACCGTAGAAATTCCGTTTTTGGAAAAAGATAAGGAACTGGGAAAGGTAAAGAAAAAAAAAAGAAAGAAAAAAAAGTAGACCATCCATACAGAACTCAATACATCAAATTTCCGCTAACAACGCAGAGCTTCTCCACAGGTAAAAGTGAGGATATCACACACTTCTCTTTCTGACACACACACACGCGCATACACACACACACTGTGGATCCTAAAAGGTCCCCGACTGTGTCCATACCCCTGGACCCTGTAAATTTCGTTGTGGATAGTGCTGTGCTCCAGAAGCTGTGAGATGTCTCGAGTTAGCCTGACTGGGTCTGTCTGTTCTCTGGCTGTGCACTCTGGACGACTGGGCCAATTTGGAGTCATGAGAACCTTGTGTGTGAGGTACTGCAGTGCTGTCCATTTTAAGGTGGCCTAGACCTCTTGTGGGTAGAGAAAGAGCAGCTGACAGGGTGCTGTCCAAAAGTTTAGCTTGAAGGCTTGAGGTGTCCATCCCACCTCCACTGCTGCTGTGAGGCTGTGGCACACACATTGTTGAGTCCACTGAGGAGATGGATACTGTAGAAGAGGGCGGGCTTTCTTGGGCGAGTTGGCTGTGTGTGGGCAGCTTTGAAGGATAGTAACTGGGCCTCCCAGAGCTGCAGCAGGGAGGAGAGGGGCTCACAGAGGGACAGAATGGAGAAAAGGAGCTCTGCTGGTCGAAGACGGGACTTTCCGAGTGCTGATGGGATTCTGGCTGGAGAGGCAGCATCTGCTGGACGATCATTAAAGACAGATTTAATAAACTTCCGATCAAACGTTTGTAGTGTATGGGTTTCATGGCATTATCTGAAATATCTGTCTTATCTCAGTTGCGCATTGTGAATATCCTACCTGATGTGGGTGTATAGAAGGACTCTTTATGGGAGATGCCAGAGATGAGCTCTGAAGATCATACCTGTCCATCTCAACAGCATCTATCAAGACACAGACAGAGAAGTACTCAAACTCTGCAGCTCACAGCATTCTCAGTTTAGTTACTGAAAACATGCAGTTCAATTCATACCAGTGGTCTTATCACGACTGCTGATTTGGTCATTCATTCCGGCATCTGCTCTTTTAAGGGCACGCTCTATGTTTAGATTACCCCTCAGGACACGTTCCAGAGCACCCTGTCCCTCCCTCAACCGCTCAACTGATGTAGGGACCATCCTGATAAACACACATTCACAACAACCGTTCATTAGGGATCTGTGAGAATGTATATGAAGAGCTAGTGTTTAGCAGGACCGGCGTTTTTATCGTTAACTTAAACTATTAAAAAAACATTAATTGAAATAAAGCTGAAGTTAAAAAATATTTGACGAAAAACGTTGAAAATTAGAAATGTTGCCTTTGCAACTAACTGAAATAAGCTTCTTTTTTTTCCTCACCAGTGGTTGGACTCTGGTCCACCCAGTACTGTGGTCTGTGTGTGGTTTCCAGACCGGATGCCAGGAGGACTGACCTCCTCAATCTGTGGGAAAGTTTGCCTTTCTGGAGAAAACGAATTGTGCGGAGAGACTGAAGGCTGAAAATGCATGAGCGGCTGTCCTGGAGACTCTGTGCGAGGGCAAATGGTGCTGAGGTTTGTGACGAGGGGCACTGGGTCCCGTGGCCCTTTCTTTCTTTCCCTGTACTCTAACAGAGAGACCTAGATGGAAAGAAGGTGTGTAAATAGTGACTACAATTTGCACATAGATAATGAACTGGCATGCAGTTCTGTCCTTCAGTATAATTTCTTAGTATACACATGCATCATAACATTCACATGTACACAGAAAGCAACACATGCATGATCAATTGATGTAGAATGACAATCTATAATTTCAACGAGTATGAGAAAGATACAGCATGCCAATGCTGCCATTTAGAAAAGCACCACACTAAAAACCACCACATCAATTGCTGATATTAACCCACTCAATGCTGTATAATAAAATAAATACATATGCCTTTTTTCTTTCATTGCTAGAACCCTTGCAAATATAACATACCATGGAAAAAGTTTTAAACTAGGATTCTAGACTCTAGAACAAAAGCAAAGAAAAACCCACATAAAAATACAGACAGATTGACCATGAGTAATGTTTGTAGATTACAGAATGAAAGCACCTGTGTCTTTGAATGAATACAATTGGCTCTGCAGCTGCTAACTTTTTTGTTGTTGTTGTTGTTGTTAAATAAGTTTGCCCAATACAGATGAGGGACTACATCATCTGGAGATGCAAATGTTATGGACATGCACACTTCTAGATGGAGGCCACTTATTTCATATTCACCATTTTTTGCCCTGGCTTGAACTGGCCCCTTACAGCTAATGCCTGGTACCCAGACAAGCCAGCCAGCTGACTACCAGCACTCACCATGACCCTCTGCCTTGAGAAAAGGGTAAAAGAAAGATTTTGCAAGAATTTTAAGAGTGAAGAGAAGAGAGAAACAGGGAGCAAATAAAAGACAGAGCAAGAGATTCATGCCAGATAGAGGACCACCGTTTTCCACTGGAAAAGGAAGGTAAACATCAGAGTTTTTTCCAAGATTTTAGATGAGTTCTTATTTTATACTATGCCAAGTCAAGATATATCCACTCTGTTAATTACATTTGTAAAGATGGGATTATGCGAAGGTAGAATGACATTGATAGGTTAACAGTAAGATGCTCCCCAAATAATTGAAGGTTTATTTCATCTGAACAGTATGGTATGGAAGCTTGTTTCCACCACAAAAAAAAAAAGAGTTAAAAGACTGTAAAAGACTTTTGATCTAACAACTGTTAGTTTAAATGAACAAATGAACATATATGAGATTTGCAAATTGCAAGTTATAAAGTCAGAATTGCAGGAAATAAATTTACAGTTGCAAGAAATAAAGTCAGAATTGTGAGAAATTAGATATTTTTTAATAAGATATACTTTGTGAGATATTTTTAATAAAAAAAAAGCTCCCATAGTTTTGAGGTAAAATAGTCTAATGTATTGTCATTGGATAATAGAGATGTGAGAATTTATTTTATGTTGGAAATTAAAAGTTTTTATTTCTGTTTGTTAGTGGGTGATTTCTGGACAGAAAATGTAATTTAGATCTGTATGGTATAAAAAAAAAGTGTGAAGTTGAAGTGAAAAGTTAAAAGTAGACACTTGGAGTAAGACCCCCCAACACCAACCCCCCCATCCCCATCCCCAGTTGGGACAAAGGCTCTGATACACAGCAATCGAAATCGCAGAATATACTGGTGTGATGTCATTTTTTTTTTTACAAAATCAGCTTGCCAAAGTGAAATTTATGGTAAAAAGTATGAACTATCATTGGTCCGTGGTGATTATGTAATAGGTAGCTGTGCTTTGGGACTCCTGCTTTTTGACGTGGAAATCTTCTCTGGTTCATTTCCTCTGTTCAGTTTGTCAAGGTCACACATGTGTAAAAACATGAACACTCTGGAGAGTTTAATACTATAAAGCGGCTTGCGCTAAAGCAATCTATAGTATAAACTGCTATTTAACAAATGTGACGTGACTTTACTGGAGTGCTGAATGGCAGAGCTCGTGCAAACATGCACATCACTATGGATCAGATGCTACCTTGATTACTGTTTTCTCACCAGTCTTTTTTATTGAGCTTATTTTGTTGCTGAGAGGAAGATGCACAGCACATATTTACATTTTCATCTACAGACCACTGCTAACAGTATGGGAGGCATCGTGATGTTTGCTATTTCTGCTCAGGTATTTTAATCTTTTTTTTTTACCTCTAAGCGAAGAGCGAAAAAGAACTTGGCTGTGAGTATATCAGGGTCTTAAACTTACCCTTGGGGTTATATTACCCCAGTGGTAGGTCAATAATATTGTGCTATAAGAGCTTAATTTAAAAAATCCATTTATTTCCATAATATGGTAAATTAAAAACATATGACTTGTAAATGGACAAACTGATGTGGCCGTAGTACTTGCCTTCTTCTTCTGTGGTGGATTGCTAGGGTGAGGGGATGTGCTGCTCTCTGAATATCCACCTCCGAACTGTGTGTCCAGATACAGCGAAAGAGAACCTGAACCCGCCTCCATCAACAGCCCCTGGCTGCTCATTGTGCTAAAGTCAGAGTCAGCTGTGGAAAAGCCCTCTGATTGTGGGAAGTGTCTGTCACTTACAGGACCACTGGGTAGACTGGCATTGAGGGGAGAGCAGGTGTAAATAAGGTTAAACTCTGTCCTAAAGGCCTGTTCTCGGGCCTGTGCCTCACTGGCATGTGAAACCAAGGAAGAGTCACATAGAGTGGACACAACAGCTGAGCTGCGGGGAGTCCCACCACCAGATCCATTGAGTGAGTCTTGAGCAGTGTGAGAAGTGAGAAGTGAGAAGTCTTCTGACACAGGAGCCGGGCTTCCCCGGCTTGTGGAAAAGTCAGGGAATGCAGTGACTCGTGAAGTGAAGTCTGGTGGCAAACAGGGCTGAGAAGAAAAAAAAAAGAAAAGGAAAAAAAAAATTTTCATTTCAATTTCATTTCTTTTCAGGTATTTTAATGAAATATTTAACTGGAATTTTTCAGTCCACAATATATTCCAAGAATGCAAAATATACGCAAAGCGCACACAATTGGATTCCTGCCGAATAAGAGAGGTACATGAGCCCAGGTTTACTTGTATAGCGCATTTCCCACATGCCTGTAGTTCGTTTCGCTTTAAATACTCTTATTTAGGCTTGCCGTTTATAATAATTAGTGGCATTTATTATGTAAACAACAATTATGTATAATAATTATACCTGCCTTTTCCATTCCTGTTCTGGATACTTTTAAATTTAAAGGATTTGTTATGGAGTGGGAACTATAATGTAATATAAACACAATAATTATGTATTATATCATAACGTTTTTATCTACCGGTGTTTTACATTATTTCTGAATGAAACAATAAAAGGTAATACACAGATGATACACAGTTATACACGTTTTTTTTTCTCTTAAACAATGCAATTTTGACCTGACTTATTTTCCAGAAAAAAATGTTAGATACTATTTGGGCACACAATTTTCTTTATCAACAATCTAAACTTGCCAGTTTTCTTAATTTTAGTCAAACTACACTTTCTGCACAATTTCATCACAACCTTAGCATACTGACTCATATGATGCGTGAACCAAACTTCACGTGACATTTGTAGCGCATCTGCCATCCAATAATTGTAAAAAGCTTTGTTACTTTTGATACAAAGAAGTTGCTTTTGCCTCTTTTTAATACACCGTGACACTCTAAAACAGTGGAAGCAGCAGCACGGATCAAGTGCACGTGAACCGATCGTTTCATCTCCTCTATTCTACAGCATGAAATAAACATGGGTGAACACCAATAAGTATGTTGAAAGATACATTACAACTTATCGAAATGAATCCAATCTCAAGTGATCTCTCAATCAGTGTTTCAACTAGGGAAATATACAATAAAACAGCTTGTAGGCTATTCAATGTCCATAAACTCAGTTAGCTAGAAAAAATAACTCAAGAGATCATCCCTTTGCTAAATATATACACTGTATTACAAATTCATTATATTGTGTCTTCATTATTTAATCTATGTTTAAATAAATCTGTTCTGAAATCAAGTTATTACTGTTTATTGTCGTTTAAATGTTAATATTACACCAATAAACTGGAGTAGATAAATTAACTTTGTAATAACATAATTGTAAGTTAATTTAAATGTTTGTACAACTCATTTAAGTGCATCCGTATTCTCAGAAATGGCAAAGCCAGCCTTCCAAATTTGAACAAGCAAGTATTAGCCCTTCCATGTGAATGTATAAGCATTGAAACTTACTTCTGGAGTCAGAGATTCTGATCTGTGCACAGGAGAAGCCTCAGGAGAAGAGATGTTCTGTGAAAAGAAACCAAGTCATATATATATATATATAGCTATTGTTTTCTATGACTACAGCAAATCACAACAAGAGAGAAGTCCATTTTATATTTTTGTTCACCTCAAACTGTAGAGGTGTATTGCAGCGGCTGGTGGGCCGGGATGTGAGTGGCGAGAACGGAAGCATGGTAGCATTTAGCTTCTCCACTTCCCCACCTAAATAAAGCGAGCAAGGATTTAGGAGCGAATGAAGAGGCGTCATTGGAAGTTCAGAGGGCAGAGGTGGGGTGATGGGGGACAATGGTCGTAACAAGAGTTCAGAGGGAGGAGCTGCAATTTCCGATGGACACTTCAATTTCCTCTTCTTAATGGGCCCTGCCAGCTCTGCACGAGAGGCAATATCAAAAATAGAAAAAAAAAAAAAAAAACATTAATTAGAACCCTGAATACAATTCACATTCAGCTGTCTCAACAGTGGAGTAAGAGCCATTACCAGGATTAAACTGGAGAGAGCTGCTGGTGCTGCTGGTGTTACTTTTGTGGGAAGAATTGGACTCCGTTCCATCCTCCAACAGGCCAGATAACATGCTCTCATCCAGCGCTTGTTTCATCCACCTCTGCTCAGACAGACATACACAAAGGCATGCAATGTAGCCACAATAACAATAACGTTGAGTCTACTAAGTCTTTGGTCAATTCAGCTACGTCTAATTCAAGCTATGTCTAAAAAAACCACATATGAGCTGGAGAACTCTACAAAATCACTTTCAGGGGAAACTTGAATGACAAAGCAATTTACTTGTTTAGTAACTCGTTCTAACCTTCTTGCAAGAACCATATGCTGGGTCAATCATAAAGGGTCGGCGACGTCTTTCAGGGTTAAAGGGGGAACCAAAACGAACATAGTGTTTGGGGGCGGTACAGATGAGAGGTGAATGAGATAGTCCTGGCAGCATGTTGAGGGTGGTGGCCAGAACTGTGGGGTCAGTGGTGATGCGTAAAGGGCGTTCCACAGACTCCTCCACCCGCTCTGGAACCTTGTCATTTAACCATTCCGTCACCAGGTACTTATAAAAGAGAGAGAGAATAAATGTTAAATGACTACATTTACAGCTCTGAAACATAGACTGACCACAGTATGAATAAAGCAATTTTTTTAAAGACACCATGAAATCAAAATTGACCATTTAAATTTTTATGTTAAGGACATCAATGTTTTTTTAAACATCCATGTGCCCTCAGAATATTTAATCAAATACAAATGATATCCCTGATGAAATGTACACTTTGCTCAATAACAGACAATAATCCCCCATCTCAAAGCAACCTGTCACTCACATGAGATCGCAGCAGTTAGCAAATGACAACAAACCAATGGTCCAATCAAGTCCAGTGCTACATTTGCTGCTACAAATCAAGTCCAGCGCTACATTGCTAACTTTAACTAGAAGTATTGAAAAAGTACTCAAATCCTCAAACCTAATCTGGCAATAAAAGAACAGAGGAAGGGGGAGAAATTTTAGATTTTTATAGTGCTAAAGTGTTTCCCTGCCTTCAGCCCTAAGCACTGGGATGGGCTCCAGCATCCCCATGACCCTGTACAAGACAATAAGTTTGAAGAGGGCATGGAATGAATAAATAGTGTTAAGGCCTGGACACACCAAGCCGACAGTCAGCCGGCGGGCAATATTAGGCCATTTTTGAGCGTCGGCCGGCTTAGTTTTTCAGTGTGTTCCACACCATTGGCTCTAGTCGGACGCAGTCAGGGATTTTTTTGGGCCGATTCAGCATGTTGAATCGGTGTCGGGCCGTCAGTGAGAGAGAGAACTCTGATTGGCTGTTCAGCTTAGCGAACAAGCCAGTGCACGAGAATAACAGCAAAAAGGATGAAAGCAGGCAAATAAGTCAAGATGGTACAGACAGAATATAATTTTACAGAATTTAAATTAGAATTTTAGATCATCTTACCAGAGCATTCGAATGCACAAATATGTTCAAAGTGATAAGAATGATTGATATTCAAAATGGTAAGCAAGTGCTCTTAGTTCACGTTTTGTATGTCTGCAATCTTAGCCGACGAAAGGCGTCAAACAGTGTCAGCTTTTGTCACCGCTAGTTCTTTGATGTCGGGTTGGTTCAACCAAAAATGAAAATTGTGTCATCATTTACTCACCATCATGTTGTTCAAAAAGACTATGGTTAATCTTTAAAACACAAATTAAGATATTTTTAAGGAAACCATCAAGTGCAGGTAACCAAAAGTTAGAAGATCCAAAAAGGTCAAAGCGTAAAATTAATCCATATGAATCGAGCGGTTAAATCCAAGATGTAATAGCTTTATAAGGTGAATGGATTTATTTTAAGATTTTATTTTCATATAAACCATGATCGACACTCATACATAGAGAAATATGGTAAACATGGAAGCACAAACATGATTGCGTGATGCACGAGAACCAATGAGGTTTAGGCCTCGTTTACACTGCAGGTCTTGATGCCCAATTCTGATTTGTTGCCTATATCCGATTTTTTTGATCGTCCGTTTACACGTTCTTTCAATTGTGACCCATATCCGATTCATGTGTTTACACTTGGCATACTATCTGAAACATTGTGCATGCTTAAAGGGGATTCTTGCACAGATGGACGAATGCAAAATATGCTTTATCCTAGCTTTGCGATATATGTGAAGTTCGCCAAACCTCACCATGATTTTGAGGCAGAGGAGGACGAAAAGGGCCATCATAGCAGCCTGCGCATGTGCTTCAGTTATTGTGTGCGAGAGAGATCTCAGGAATGGTGAGAACATACAACACGATCTCATGAAAGTGCGTATCTATAGGCCTACCACTAATTTTATTTCTCGTGCCATAATACCCCAAAAATAGTTTTTGTGTGCATGATACGCACTGTGAACCCCTTGGGTAGGATTAGGTATGGAGGTATCTCCTACGACCAGGGCTCGACTTAAGCAATGGCCCGATGGCCCGGGGCCAGTAAAAGAGTATGTCGGGCTAGTTGATTGGCCAGTCACTGGCCCGCACGGGCAAGTGACTGGCCATCGGCAAAACAAACAGCAAACGTCATACACGGTGACGCGAAGAGTGTCAATGTTACTTCAGGTTATTTATAACGTGTTAAAATGTCAAAGAACTACGAGGCTGATACGAGAAAGAGGACATTCCTAGTAGGGCTGGGCGGTATATTTTGTGCAATATATCAATTTCTTTTTAAACGATATGGAATGAGGCAATACCGTTTATATCGATACAGTAGTTTGATACGAGCACATCTGAAAAATAGCGGAGGACGCAGTGTGAGCTCCAGCAGTGAAAGAACATAAGCTTGTGTCATGTTTAGGACAACATGTACTAAGCGCTTCAAAATAGCTGGTAAGATATAACGTTAGTTAACAAGTTTAAAGCAGCTTGCATTGTCAGGTACTCTGATACTGTTGCTGACTGACAGATTTAATACTTGCGCTGTTTAATGCGTTTGAGACGTGGTGCTTTCCTCCGTGCTTAACTTACATTTCACAGGTATATTCTCCATCTGTAAATGTTAGAAAGTCAAACAAATATGTCAATTTCACTGTCAGGAGCGGACGAGCTTCTGTAAGTGAATCTCCGCTAATATTCAAGCTTCCGTTAATGAGCGCCGCCATGCGCATGCGCGCCAAACAGACGAGGATAATATAGAATAGTAGCGCAATAATTCTGACTATAATATACATATTGCTGAAATATTTGTTGTTGGAGACAATACATGTGCCATATGTGGAATTTTAAATCTACAAGTATGTTTTTATGAAAGTGCCCATTATAATGGGGGAATCAAATGCTAGTATAGGCCTAATAACTAATATAGGCCTAATTAGTTTGTGCTTTTGTTTTTATTTTCATTTTTAGTTTAGCCTTTAGTCATTTTAAAAACAAAAGCAATATTTTGTTTTTAGATTGTAATGTTACAATGTTAAAATGTAATGTGATTTTAACCACCTTTTTGCACATAATATATTGCATAGCCTACATTACATTCCCTATATTTGTTTATCCTTCAATATCAACATTGTGTGGATATCATTGAGCAGGATGTGAAATATATATATATATTTTTTTAATAAATACAGATTTTCTTTATCCAAATAGAAACGTAGAAAGAAGGCTACCGAATATTCAGTATATATCCTATATCGCCAATTAACCAAAAAATACAGAGATATGATCTTTTTTTGGCCATATCGCCCAGCTCTAATTCCTAGTGTCATGGAAAACACAGTACACCTGGGTGGAGAAAGGCGATGAGGGCATGTACTCTTTCGTTTGCCGGAAATGTCCAACAAAAGCCGACCGAGCCGTTATGCAAAATGCATAATTCGTGTTCGCTTCAGTCTTGTTATAGAATCAGATTCAGCACGTTCTTCATTTTTTCTTCATTGACAGATTTTTTAAGTGATAAATGTTAAACGAATGACAAAAATAATCAGGCAAACTAATATGCTTTTTGTAAAATACAGTTCAATGGAAAAGTGCTTTTCCTTATATTTCTTTAAGGGCCAGTAAAAATATAGAAGGGGCCAGCAAAACTCTGATCTACTGGCCCTGGGGGCCAGTGGAGATTTTTTTTTATGTTGAGCCCTGCTACGACGACACAATGTTTCGTCGGGCCAACCGTCTCTTTGCAGATGCGCGTCGGGGTTTTTCTCGTCATTAAACCGCTGAGACATAGCCTACGGCCTCAGAAAATCCGATCTGCCTGTTTACATGACAGTCACATTGGCACATATCTGATTTATTTCCACATAAACGAGGCCTGAAACCGATTTCGAAATATTTGAATGCATGCGTTTTTTCCGTTTACACTGTCATAGAACACATCCGATCTGTGTCACATATGAGCAAAAGATCGGAATTGGGTCACATTTCACTGACAGTGTAAACGAGGCCTTATTTTAGTGAATGACGCACGCATGAGTTTCTGAATGAAATCTGTTCATCATATTAGGTGATGCCTTTCATACCTTTTTGAATCTTCTAAGTTTTGGTTACTTGGACTTTCAATGGAGGGACAGTCTCTTCTCAGGTTTCATTAAAAATATTTTTAACTCGTATTTCAAAGATTAACCAAAGTCTTATGGGTTAGTAACAACATGACGGTGAGTAAATGACTGAATTATCATTTTGGATGAACTACCCTCTAAAGCCACAACACTGCAGTTCTGAACAAGATTTATGAAACCCACACTAGAGTGGCTAAGAAAAACATGACCATTAACCTGTGTAGGATTTATTGTGTGAAATGATCTAACCTTTTTGGTTTTTGGGTATCTGACATGTGTCTTATTACCCATCCCTGCAGAGGCAGCTCCATATAGCTCTCCATCTTGAAGATGGCCATAGTTCGGAGATCCTTCTCCCTGGCCCTGCTCCCTGAGGGCTGCCCCACCACTGCCCTCTTCACCCCCCACCAGAACGCCCTCCACTGCTTGCTGGGAAAGAGCCTGTCGCTGTCTCCGAGCACGCTGAGCTGAACTGGAGCGGTACCTGGAGATACGGCTCTTAGGACGTGGTTTGGAACTACGGGCAGGTTGTGCTTTAGGGGCAGGACTGGGTGTAGCAGGGGGCTTCTCAGGGTCGATGTCTGTTGTGTCCTAATGAAGAGACAAGTAAAAGTGTGTAAAGAACACAGCAATTATGAGCAAAATTGAAAGTAAAAAAAGTAAAAAGTAACTACCACAGTGGCAAGGGAGGTGCGCCGTGTGCTGACTCCTCCAACTGCTCCTGTATTTGGTACACAGTTTCCTGCTGTAAGTGAGGGCACTTCTGCCTCTCCCGCTTCCAGTTTGTTTTCTTCAGCTGTACCCTGTGCTGAACCCTGACCACGTTTCTTTCTCCTCTCTAGGTTCTCGAACATGTGCATTATGGCCTCTGCCTTGCGTTCGTCACGAGACTGAGTGGGGCAAAAAGAATGAGTGGTTGATATGGTGAGTAGGGCACTATGAAATCTATTTTATTTCAGGATTGGGTTTTAATGGTTTAATTAATTTATAGTAATCAAAAAGCATGTCAAATCTATGGAATTAATAAAATGTGTAATAATATAGTAATTAAATGGATTAAAACTATTATTATTATTCATCAAAATATTAAGGCCCTTTGAAAGTTTTTTTTATATAGAAATTCTGTAAATCAATTCAGGAAAAAAACAAACTGGTTTCATTAACAATTCCTTTTATTTTTTGAATAAACACTTCAAACGTCACTCATGCTTGAGAATGTGTAGTAGATGAAACTGTGCCACATCTTTTTGACCTTTAATGGTGCGTTCAAGTCCTCCTGGGAAGTTCGTACTTACGAGGTGGGAAGTCGTGTTTATGATGGCATGTGCGTTCAAGTCCCTTTCGTCAGAATAAGATATGTGTCCTTTTTCTTAATTAATTACACAAAAATAGAGCAAGTTTCTTAAACTCTAGTTGTAGAAAATTAAGAACAAAGAAATGTGCATCAGGTGTGCTCTGTTTTTTTATGGATTTAATTAATTTATGAAGCCACTGCAAACTTTATCGTTACATATTACATTGTTATATTATAATGCCATCATAGTCTGTGCAGGCAATTAGCTTACTTCGCTGTAAATAGAAAAGCCTGACAATATCACTGCTAAATACCTTTAAGTATAGTGGTATTCCGCCATGTTTTTCAGTGACACATCCCCAACTCGTAAAGATCGGGGCTTAAAGAAAATCCTGAGGTTCCCACTCGTATTTACGACATTGTGGTGGCATTCATGTGCACTCAACTCGTAAATACGATCTTTACAAGATGACTTGAACACACCATAATATTCACACTGGTCCACTACATCATTTTGATTAAGTGTACCGTCTTAATTTTGATTTATCCTTCCAAAATTGGCTAAATTCCGTGATATTATACTGTATTTAGCGATTCCATCCGTGTTTTCCACATTTTGGAAATCATAGGGCCCAAGGTGAGACCACAGGATCTGTGTTAGAATTAGACAGTATGTATTGATTTATAACTGTTCTCATATGATTAAAGCTTACACATCTGTTTGGTATTGGCACTCCATTCTCGTCTAACTCCTCTCCATTCTCCAACTTCACTCTGTCAATAAGAGCATCCTGTAGCACAAAAACAAGCTAAGCTTCATCATCATGTGAGATAATCATCATTATAATTTCACAAAGTATCTGCAATAGAGAAGTAGACTTTGAGAATCGTTATTCCACAAACATGCACCTCTGTATCGCTAACTCCCTGTGTCTCATTTGCATCTTCCAGCAAGTGGCTGCTCTCATCAGACACACCAGTTACAAGCCTGTCCCCTTCCATCTCTCTGCGTCGGGCTCGTCTTTTCCGTGTTTCTATTCCAGGCAGGGCAAATTGTGAAGACTGAGGGGATGATAGTTGGATGGGGCGGAGATTGTGTCTCTGCACAGGACAGTCCTGATTGCCCTTATGACATGCACAATCTACTTTATAATTACTGTTGGAAGAATCGGAAGAAAAGAGTCAATACAAACAACACCAAATCGCAGTTTATCTAAGACTCATACTAGATCTAAAGAAACGTATTAGAGTGACTAACCAGCAGCTAAACTCGTAGTCAAACCCGATAGTGACTTCAGAATCTTTTGAGATGTGAGCGACAGCATAGATACACAGGTGAATCATCCCCTCTGCAATCATGTGCCGCACCTGTGTTTTAGCGTATACAGGATAAAAATAACAAAATATAATCAGGCTGTCACTCAGAAAAGAAACTGTGAACAGAATATGCACTAATACGTATAGGTGAAGCAACCCTACCACATCAGCAGTTACCAGATAACACCAGATTCATCTCACCTCAGCATTGGGAGTGCATGATCTTCTGATAAACCGTGCATCATTGCCAAATGTCCGGGCATCCACACACATCTCCACTTCATTAAACTTGGAGTAAAACAGGACAAATGGATATGGCCTGAAGTGGAGTTAATAGAAGGAATCAGGAAGGACAGTCAATTTGCAATAAACATTTTACAAATGCACTGTTAAAATGAGATTAAATTTTTTTATATAATTTATCATTTTAAATAATTAAGATGAGACCAAGATGATGTTGACAATACATAGATACACTCACACAGAAACACTTACTTTTTGAAAAAATGTCCGTTGACTTCAAACTGCTGTCTGAGCATGACTTTGCCTCTATACTCAATGATGAGTGTTTCAGGGTCTAAATTCCGTGCAGCTCTGAGAATCTTCCTATGTTTCTGCACACGTGTTACACGCCCCAGCTGTAACTACAAAATAATTATATATACAAATAATTATTAAATGAAAAAGTACACTACATTTGGAAACAAGTTTTCAATTCAGTACAAGTCACTATACAAGGATGGCACAGCTTAAAAAAAATGGAAGCAACATTATATGTGACGAATTATCCCAGATTAACAGACTGGGACACATTTGTGTCCTTAAGTCCGCTTATCAGTAAAACGGTGTATCTCCGAGTTTAAAACTCTCAAGATATGTTTTCCACTAACAGTTTTTACTCTATTCACTAAGTGAGTTAATCGAAGATTAATTTTTAATTATAAATATATGGCATCTCATCTATACAATGGCTAGTTCCGGTTCCAGACTTTTGACTGTTTGTGTTCCAGACAAGCTGTCAGTCTATACATTAATGGTGGCCATATTTCAGTGACCTTTTCTGCAGGTTACATTGTTACACCAGTAGGTGGTGACCACCTATTTTTATTAGCAAACACTGACTCAATTACTTTATTCAAAAACACAGATTCATTCAGGAACAACACACCACCATGTTGTGTTGCTCATGCATTGGCTTTGTTTGGAAACATTTCCACTTCTGGACCCAAAAAAGGCAAAATGGAGTCTAAAATGCAGGTTACTACATATATAGTTATTTCTTCAACTGTGTAAAAAAATATTACACTCGCAATGGTTAAAAATGTTGCTATGAAGTGAGCATGGAGTGGGGTTTCTTTAGTGAGAGGCTCAGTACTAGTACCATTGCTTTTTACCCTGTACATGCTAGACCTTGGGAGATATCATTAGGAAGCATGGCGTTAGCTTTCACTGTTATGCTGATGATACTCAGCTCTACATTTCTTCACGCTCAAACGAAACTAACCAATTTACAAAATTAATGGAATACATAGTTGATTTAAAAAATTGGATGACTAATTATTTCCTACAACTTAATACATAAAAAAAACAGAGGTTTTATTTATTGGACCAAAAACCTTCACACATCATAACCTAGAACACTGTCCAACACTTGATGGCTGCTCTGTCAAGTCTTCATTGTCAGTTAGGAACTTTGGTGTGCTCTTTGGTACCAATCTTTCATTTGAAAGCCACATTTCTAGCAAACCACATTTTTCCCATCTTAAAAATATACCTAAATTACGACATATGCTCTCAATGACAAATACAGAAAAGGATATTAGACCGGTTCTGTCAACACTGCATTGGCTCGCTTTTAAACATTGCATACATTTTAAAATCTTGCCAATTATTTACAAAGCACTAGATGGTTTAGCTCCTCAGTACTTGAGTGAGCTCTTAATGCATTATAATCCTTCACATCTATTGCGATCTCAAAATTCTGTCCAGTTGATAATACCTATATCATCAAAATCAACTGCAGGCAGGAGATCCTTTTCCTATTCAGCACCAAAACTCTGGAAAAGTCTTCTTAGCTTTTTTTGGGAAGCAGACACAATCTGTCAGTGTAAATCTAAAAACACATCTCTTTAACCTGGCATACACAACACATTATCACATTTCTATAATTCACATCCGTTAAAGGATTGTTAGGCTGCATAAATTCAATTGTCAACCGGAACCGAGAACACTTCCCATAACACCCGATGTACTTGTTACATTGTAAGAAGAATAGCATCTACGCTAATATTAGTCTTTCTGTTTATCCCGAGGTTACCGTAGTCAGTCGTATCCTGTCCGTATCCAGACCAGATGGTGGACCTGCACCTAGACATGACCAAAACGCAGCCCTGAATGTCAACTAGACAATCCCCTGTGAAGGCCTCGTCGATATGACAGCCACCAGGCCTGGTTTCTCCAAAGGTTTTTTTCTCCATTCTGTCAATTGATGGTGTTTGGGTTCCTTGACACTTTCGCCTCTGGCTTGCTTAATTGGTAGGGTGTGATGAGATCTTGCGAGATTAAAATGTGACACCTGCGACATTTCTCGTCGAGGTGAAAAGCTGTCTAGTGATATTGCCACGACGGAGTGTGAGGGTGAAGATAGGATAAAATATGCCACGTAGTTCCATCCAATTCCATCTAGCTCATCCAACACGAGCTGCAGAGTCGTACGTAATGCAGCAGGAATCAGAGTTTACTGATCACGTGACGAAATGACTGACAAGACCATGGCTGAGGATTCGTTGCACAACAGAGCCTAAGTGTCTGTCAAATGTATTTTCTTGTAGAGTCCACGTTCAGCACCACCACTCCCTATTCAGAGTACACGCGATCGTGAAAGCGCAAATAAAATGCGAGCGCGCATTCAAACACGCATTTCAATACCCTGCTCCCTGACAGATGCGAATATCTTCCAATATGAAAACTATCTTAGACTGGGCTGTGTAGTTGTAACCATCTCTTAGCTCTGTATCATGTTTGAAGAAAAAAATTGGTCTCTATTTGCACTTTGAATATTGAGAGAGTACTTTGATTATGGTTGCACTTATTGTTTGCACTTAATAAGACTAAGAGAAAACGGTGTTATTCATTTTATTTCTATGATCATTTTGTGGAAAGGAGTTCAGTTTGGAGGTCAAACATTGTAGAAACTCATAAATCATGTACATGTAAAGTCTAAAGACACTCATAAAATCATACAGGAGAGAAGCCAGTCAATTAAGTTGGTGGCAAAACCTTTTACAGTGCTTGAGTATTGTTGTCTTTCAATGCATATGATAATTCATACTCAGAAAGTAGAAATGAAATGGCATTCATTACAAGATGACTTTGTTAAAACATTTCAAATGCACATGCAGATTATTTTTCTAGTCATATATTTCGTCATTGAGGATTTAAAAAAAAAACTGCAAAAGTCTTCTCATCTCGTTCTCGTGAGCCCAATCTCGCGAGTTAACTGTCTCGTCAAACCCCTATTAGTTGGGGACGCTTAATATTCAACGATATTTATTGATTTGACTGCACTGACACTATTGGACGAGAATTCAATTGAATTGTACGATAAAATCACTGTTTTCAGCAAAACTGATTTATAGAAATAGTTTAATAATTGATGATTTTTTCGATGGAACTGAATCAACACTGAACTGACTTTAGCTGAACAATGACACTATTTTCTTTTAGAGCTGCTGTACAGCCGAAATGAACAGTTTGCATCATTGAATCCTCTTCCTGTTATCAATGTTAATATGCTTTGAAACAATCTGTATTGTATAAAGCGCAATATACATAAAAGTTAATAAAATTAGCTGTCACTCCAATCTTTGCACAAAGCCATGAATCATCTTAATTGACTCTAGTTTGTTCCTTCCCAAATGTAAGATGTTTTAAAACAGCTGTTATTTTTTTATACTATTTATGATATTGATGACTTGATACAGTCTTAAAACCTCAAGACTTAAGACGATCCATGAAAACCCATCTATACCTGCATTTGTGAGCCCAACACAGTGTTGTTGCAAGCCAGTTCTGTTCGATTAATGGTGTCCATGGCGACAGTAGACTGGGATGGGGACGAGTTGCAGTTGGCACAGTAGTGTTCGAGGAGGGTCTGTACGTCAGCACTGTACTGGTTAACCAGAGCTTCCTCATATTGGTCAGTCCACTGGCGAATTCGAGTCTCCCATCCTTCTGTTGTGTTCTCATCCAGAACACTGGCCTCAGACGCAGAGTTCTGCAACAATCAGAGGATGCATTCGATTTAAGATTGATCAGATAACAAATGGAGGAAGAGAAAGATTTCAGTCTTTGGCAATTAATAGTACTAAAACTAATGCACACTACAATACTGAACAGATAAAAGACTCACATGTAGGTGCACACACTTCACAACTGATCACCATCTAGATGTGTCAATTACAAGACTATCTTAACTATTGTAGCCATTAAAAATACATTAACAAACTCACATAAACTTGCACATAACATGACAGAATTGCCACATTGTTTATATGTCAAGATTTCTAGAAAACATGTCAACAAATTTGCAGATTTTGCACTGAATTGCACAGAACAGGAAAAAGACAAGCAAAAAAATCTGGTGATGACCTTGAGTCTTGCTGTGTGCTTAAAGGGATAGTTCACCCAAAAATGAAAATTATGTCATTCCCTCCTTAGACAGCTACGCAACTTAACACTTTGACGCTAAAAAAAGTTCATAAAAGAGATCGTCAAAATAAGGTAACGGAAGGTCAACTGTATTATCCTTAAGGGACAATATGTTTCACAGCAAGCAGTAAAACCATACAATCAACAAAACAAACACACAACAGATTTACACACAGACAAAAAAAGATATCCATAAATAGATTACCTAGAACAATTTAAAAAACCAATGGCAGCTGGTACAAAATTTTTAAATCTATTTGTCCAACAAAATGGCAGATAATATCTACGAGTAGAAGGAATTTAATCCTTATAAATTAAGTGGCTCAGACCAAATTTTCTAAAGAGACCTGATCGCTTTATATGATGAACATTTATTTTCGCCCTTTATCAGCGAACATAAACAAGCTCAATCAGCCCTGCTTGAAACGCGATAACAAACCTCTTGCGGAAGCTTAAAATGACACACGAGAATGAACCTCATTCACAGCTTGAGCTTCAGTTGGTTTACCACAACTGATGTGTGTTGGTTGTTTACATGTGAATAAAAGCCTAAGTTCAATCTGTTAATCATATAAAGCAAACATGTCTCTTCAGGAAATGTTAGACTAAACTCAATTTATATGGATTAGTTTTACAATCTCTTTATGACTTTTTTGAAGAGTCAAGTGACATTTGCGTAGCGGTCTATGGAGGGACAGAAATAATTAATCGTCATTTGTGTTCTAAAGATGAACGAAAGTCTTACAGGTTTGGAACGACATGAGGGTGAGTAATTAATGAAATATATATATTTTTTTCTCCATTTTTGGGTGAACTATAACCTTTAATGAGTCTATGCAAGCAAAATGCTAATCTTCAAAGGAGATCCAGACACACAAGTCAGCAAACTGAACTGCTTTTCCCAGTTTAAGACAATGTCAATAATTGTACATATTACATACAATAATATTTCTTAAGATATAGAAGTGGATCATTAGATAACACTGCATATTTGAGTCCATACCTTCATCCTCATGGATTTTCTGGAACCCTCTCTGTAAGCCTGTAATGAGAACAAACACTTTTATTATCATATAATACAGACAATGGGAAAGCTCTGACAGATGTGACAATTAGTCAGTTACTGACTTTTCACATTTGTCATTTTTTGTAGGCAGCATTGTGCATGTATTTGTTGTTCTACCTTAACTTTCTTGGCTTTAGGGGTAGTGCGCGTTTTCTCTGTGCTCTTCTTTCTCTTCTTAACTTTATTGTGTTTGACTCTTTTGACAGTGAGAGTGATGCTAGTGGGTGTGTGTTGAGTGGCTGTGTACGACACAGCAGAGGCTGACATGTCCTCATCTCCACTCTCTGTAGCACTGCTCTCGCCCACTGTAAAGGAAGATGCACATAAGAGAGCAGTGACACTGGTGAGTTTGAGTTATTTTAAATTCTCCTTCAGTATGATAAATGTAGAGATATAAAAGAGAAATACCCAGAAAAACCCTTAAACTTCACTCAACATTTTGTCAGAAACGTCCAAATACAGAAGACATTTGAAATTAATTTACGTACTAAATTACGTACAACTGTTAAACTGTAATTGTATTTGGTATTACTCAATATTCAACTATATTACTGATTTGATAGTACGAACACTATCGGATGAGAACTGAACAGAGCTGGAGGATGACATCACTTTCATCACTTTTTTTCATCGTTTTCTGCAAAGCTGCTTTATAGACGAATTTCATATTTGAATATCTTTACACAGCTTTTAAATGGAACTGAATCAACAGTGAACTGACAACAGCTGAACAATGTTACTATTTGATGAGAATTGAACTGAGCTGGATGATGACATCACGTTTTTTTTGCAGAGCTGCTTTATAGCTGAACTGAACTAGTTTAATAACTGATGATCTTTACAACGGAACTGAACTGACTTCAGTTGAATAATGACACTTTCTTTTTAGAGCTACTTCAGAGGAGAATTGTACTCTGCAGATTTTTTTTGGTAAATGACTGTAAACCTGCTTTTAAAAAGTCTGTATTGTACAAAGCGCTTCAGAAATGAAGGTGACATGACTTTTATTGTTAATATCAGTGTTGAGTAGTAACAGACAGTTGTTTTCTGGATAATGTATGGATGATTGACAAAGCATCCTATATGAAATTAAAGGAATAGTTCACTTAAAAATGAAACTTCTGTCATCATTTACTCACCCTCAAGTTATTTCAAACCTGTATGAATTTGCCCACTTGAAGACCCTAGAGATGTTCCCTACTCCGCTCAATCCAGAGGGTTGTTATGGGGGGACCGCACTGTGGTTGCAGCCGTTGTGTGTGCTGACGCGCAATACACTGCAGCTATTAACACCAGACAGAAGGAGATTCACGTCACCAGATGGAAAGAAGCGTAAATGGATGGAGAAGCATAGGTTACTGTAAAGCTACGTCTTAGTTGGTGATTATCTTGGCGAAAGCCGAGTACAAATCAGCATGAAGTTTTAACACCAACTCTCGTGTAATGGAAATCATGAAGATCTGGATACGTCCAGTGACTGCAGTGAATAGTGCTGCTGGCAACAAGGGAAAGACCTTGTGACAGCCTGGAGAGACAGCTGACAGGAGGAAAGAGACCCCAATGGGGCTGGTAAGGGTTATTTACCATTGTCGGCAGTATCCAGCTCTGTGTTTACAGAATGCTGGAGACACCCGCCCAAGGCTTCTGAAAAATTAAAGGGGAAAATACCCCTAGAGTCTGCGAGAGCAGGGGCGGAAGATGACTCAATGGTGGACAACATGGTTAACGACTTTGGAATGGAAACGGATATGAGTATGGAGAGTACTTCACAAAAGACTAGTTCAGGCTCTGCAGTTGGCAAAGTCATTGAACTCCAAGCTTGTTTCTGTGGCTGGAGCAAGGCATCAACAGTCAGGGGTTTGAAGATTTATCAAGGGAAAATGAAATGCTTGAGGGAGAAGGGACAAGCGCCTCGCATTGATCAGTACTTCTTACGAAGTCAGTCAAGTCAGTCGAATGAAATCCAGCGACAGGAAGCAAACCACAGTTCGCAGGATATCAGCACCCCTGTCATAGAGGAGAGGAGGGTTTGCACAGTTAGTGATGAACACATTGATTCTTGTGAACCCGGTCAGACTAACCAGCATAAGAGAGAAAAGAACCTCAATGGGCATAGGCCTGGAGTTAGATGGGCAAGAGCTTGTGAGAAAACTGCCTATGACACGGTAAACACAGATCTATGCTTTGCATTGGAAAGATTAACTGGTACAGTTGAAAAGAAGCTGGATAAATTTGGGGACATCATTTACGCATATGGAGGTGAGAGGTTTCTTGTGGAAAAAAGGAAGGAAAAAGTACAAACTACTCCTGGATTGTCTAGACGGCAGCAGAAAATTGAAGGGTTAGTTAGAGAAAGGAGACAGCTGAGGAAGCAATGGAAAAGAGCGGAACAAAGTCAGAAGGAGGGACTCAATCTCTTACAAAGGGCCATAAAAGATAAGCTTGCAACATTACGCAGAGCTGAGCGCCTACGGAAACGCTACAAAAAGAAGGAGCGTGCGAGGGCTTTAAAGACCCATTCAAATTCATAAAGAAGTTATTCACCAGTGAGAAGAATGGCACTTTAAAAGCATCTAGGGTTGAGCTAGAGAGATATTTGGAGGAAACGCATACATATGCAAAAAGGCATGACCCTATGTCAATTCCGTCAGACATCCCACCTATCAATCCACCAGAATACCAAATGGAGGTCTGTGCACCTAAGTGGAAAGAGATAGAGCAGGTTGTGAGAAAGGCAAGGGCTTCATCATCTCCAGGGCCTAATGGAGTTCCGTACAGAGTGTACAAGAGTGCTTCAGGAGTTCTACGAATTCTGTGGAAATTGATAAAAGTGGCTTGGGAAAAGCAGGTTGTACCTAGAGCATGGCGCCGAGCAGGTGGAGTCTTTATACCCAAAGAAAAAGATGCTACAAGCATCAGTCCGTTTCGCCCTATTTCACTATTAAATGTCAAAGGCAAGATTTTCTTCAGCATTATTGCTCAGAGATTTTCAACCTACCTATTAAAGAATGGCTTCATTGACACTTCAGTTCAAAAAGTCAGCATTCCAGGATTCTCAGGATGCTTAGAACACATCAGTGTTATCTGGCAATGAATTCAATCAGCTAAAAAGGAGAGGAAGGAGCTCCTTGTGACATTCCTGGATTTGGCTAATGCATATGGTTCAGTGCCACATGAGCCTCTTTGGGCATCATTTGATTTTTTCAGGGTACCGATGTCGATAACAAATTTAGTGAAAGCCTATTTTGGAGATTTGCAATTTAGTTTCTCAACTCCAGAATTCAGCACTACATGGCAATGCTTAGAGGTTGGAATAATGGCAGGATGCACCATTTCTCCACTGGCTTTTACCATGGCAATGGAAGTAATCATTAGGGCATCAAAATGGGTAGTAGGAGGAGAGCGCTTGGCTTCTGGGATGCGACTACAACCAATCAGAGCATACATGGATGACATGACAACCATGACTACAACTGTAGCCTGCACTAATCGGTTATTGGGGAAGTTAACAGATAATATTGAATGGGCACGAATGCAATTTAAGCCCTCTTGTGAGATTGTGGTTAGGTCTCAGCAGCAACTGTTGGTTTATTTGTATAGGTTGTATAGTATTTACAGTCATTACGTTCCTGTGTATATTGCGTGAATGACAGGTGGTTGGGCAGATATTGTGTTTTGTGGTAGGTGGTATGCCATACGCAACCGTTGCCACTGAAACTGCATATTAACGCACCAGTGGGGCTCGACGGCCTTAGTCAAACGGGTTGGTGCGTATGGTTGGGTTGCGGAGAGATTGTGAGATTGTGGTTAGGTCTCAGCAGCATGAGGGAAGTAGAGGTCAGTAAGCTGGGCTGAGTTGAGTGGGGGACGGAGGGGGGTGACTCTGGGACGCCAGAGTCACTGTCGAGCCCTCTTGAGGTGTCGTGGGCTAGTCGACGAAACACTGAGGACGGAAGGTGCCCACTTGAAGACCCTAGAGATGCTCCCTACTCGTCTCAATCCAGAGGGTTGTTATGGGGGGACCGCACTGTGGTTGCAGCCGTTGTGTGTGCTGACGCGCAATACACTGCAGCTATTAACACCAAACAGAAGGAAATTCACGTCACCAGAAGAAGAGAAGCGTAAATGGATGGAGAAGCATAGGTTACTGTAAAGCTACGTCTTAGTTGGTGATTATCTTGGCGAAAGCAGAGTACAAATCAGCATGAAGTTTTAACATCTACTCTCGTGTAATGGAAATCTTTCTTCTGCTGAACACAAAGGAAGATATTTCGAAGAATGTCAGTAACGAAACTGTTGATGGACCTCACTGATTTTCCATAGCATTTTTTTTCCACTATGGAAGTCAATGGGGTCCATCAACTGTCAGGTTACCAACATTCTTCAAAATATCTTCCTTTGTGTTCAACAGAAGAAAGAAATTCATACAGGTTTGAAACAACTTGAGGGTGAGTAAATGATGACAGAATTTTATTTTTTAGGTGAACTATTCCTTTAAACATACATACTAATTTTCACAAATACATGGTAAATTAAAACTACTACTATGAAAATAATTGTCTATAGCAATATGTAAAATGTTTTAATAGGTATTGACATTTGTTTGTGGTGTTATGTTGTATTTATTGTGCATTGGCCACTACTTATAATGTGCTGGGATGGTTCTGTGTCCTTCCGAGTTCGTTCTTTCAAGGTAGCCTGGCAAGACCGGTCTCTTCTAGAACGCGAGTCCATTTTTTGCATTCTTGGAATTGAGAAACAGCCAGTTTTACCTGAAAAATTTTCTCCTTTTCTGCGTTGCCCGTCTAGCCCTTTCTTCTTCTCCAGACCCCTGCAATAATAACACATTCAGAACAGATTCTCTATCCATTAGAGCAATAACTAATTGCCAAGACTCGCAGTGAAGCTACTGGCCACTGTTCTTATGAGGCCAATAACTGCTATGATGATTCAGCCCATTTACATTTACACAGAGCTGATTTAAGGCCTAGACATTTGAGACCGGGCATGAACGTGAAGATGTTAAAAATGAAACCGTGGACCTCTGCCAAAATTCCAAAATATAACAAAAATTTCAAGTCCAATAAAGTTTTTGTCATTGGTAATTTATTTGTTTTTAAGGTACAAACCCTCAGCAGCCAGTAAGATATAAGCTTAGGGGTAAATGCTGACATTTTCCTATAATCAAGCCATCACAACATATCGAATATATTTTAGAAATGGACTGTGCCTCACATTAAATTAAGTGAAATCCATATTTTCATATGTGGTGAAACACGTTAATGACTGAAGTTTACTGTACTTTTTTCAGGTATGTAAACTTTACTAAAAATGGGGGTGACAAAAAAAAAAGTGTTAATAGTTTTGATGAAAAAATGCTTGCCATTTACAGATACCACTAAAGCACAGTACAATCTGAAATGAGATATCTGAAATACAAATCACCCACCTGCAATTCTCACACTTAATGAGGAAGCCATCCTGCATTAGATGGCACTGACACCAGGGAGGTGGAACTGCGCCCTCCACAACCTCCTCCTCCGATGAACTCTCGCTGTCGGCAGAGTTGTCTGGTTCATCGGTGGGGAAACAGGGTCGTGATCGTCCCAGAGTGCCATTGCGTTCCGTGTGGGAGAAAATGGTCTGGGAGAGTGGGGAGGCAGGAGGGGTGGGAGGGGGTGGAGCTCCATAGTTATGATCCTGACAACACACAACAGAAGACTGTTGTATCTTCAAACAACGGTGTTCAGGCACAACAAAAGAGAAAAGGAAAGAGAGAGAGGGGGAAGAGAATGAAAGGTGGGGAGCAGGGAAAAGGGGCAGGAAGAAAGAAGAGGTAGGAATGAAAAAATAAAAAAATGTGGCATTCAAAAGTAAACAGTATTTAATGTTGCTAAGAATGTATGGGCTAAACTTTCTTAAACTGAAACCATAAAACAAAGGAACTTCATTTAAGGAAACTTGATTTTTGAAAAAGTGAGGAACACTACTGAAAATATTGTAGAATCCTGCATAAGACAAACTCTGCTAAATTCGAATTCAAATATAATATCTGCCCAGGTTGGTTTGTAGGAATGTTAAAGTGAGAGGTATTGAGGTAATGAGTTTGTGGCGATGTTTGTTGTACAATAAATACTCTTCATTATAAATTCATGATTCAGTTTAATCATGTGCACAAAACAAAAGTAGCATTATGCAAGAGTTTTTTAAATATGATTCAGCTCTATGCATAACTTAGGTGCTATTAGGTTACATCAGTGGTTCTCAAAGTGTGGGGCACACCCAGCAGGGGAGGGACACACACACACACCACGCCACACAGAAAATAGCCATTGCATCAGCGTTCAAAAACGCGTGAATAGTGGTTGCTGCTCTGTTTTTATAAAGCGGCAGTGAACGCCAATTCCACCATATCGTTCTTCTTTAGAGCTCTTCAGCGGAAGGCATGACAAGCTGCTATTACGAACACGCAGCTCCGCTGCCATGTTTTCAGACGAGAAGACATACAGGAAGCTGAGCTTGTGAGCCACTGATTATACATTGTTCATCCAAAGAATTACTGAAACATTTACATTTGTTTACTTAAATTAAAATGTATGTTCTGATCTATTATTCTCTCTATACTGTATTTTTCAATGATTCAATGATATTACAAAATTAAACTATTACAGGTGTTTTCATTGCACATTTTAATTTTAAAAATCTTTTCATTTTTATGGTTTTTAGAGAAATTATTTTTTTGTCGGAAGGGAAGCCAGATTTTTTTTAAGGGGGGGGGGGTTACACATTGATGCTAAAATGACAATAACTCATAATATAACTATAACTATACTCCATACTCTATATTATAGGCTAATCTGTAAAAATATAAACTAGAATAAAAATAACTTACAGCATAGGGCAGGCCACCATATCCATGATTCTGTTTGTTCCCACAGCTGCGACTTGAGTAATTTTTCTCGTTAACTGCTGGGCTTGCTTCAACTGACTCAGGACTGAGAGAAAGAGAGATTTTTAAAATGATTGGAAATAAAACGCTGGTTAGTTACACAAGTAAGTGTGGTTCTGTAAACTCCAGATGACCACAAGAGGCAGCATTTAGCACTAGTGAATCATTGCAGCGCCAGTCAGATAGACAGAGAATATACCAACAAGACATGTCAAGAAATAGGCTTGTCATTTTAAATGACAAAGATCTATGGCAGTCACTTAATTTCAGTTTTCAATTAAGAGAACCGCGACTGTTCTGTTTCATTCCTCCTGACCACCAGAGGGAGTTCTAAGCATTAGTAGATGACCCATACCAACACAGACACAAGGAACGCTTCTCAACTGAAAGTAGTTAAGATCCACCATAGTGATCTGCAGAACTGAACATGTTAAACTGAAAGAGTAAAAAGGAAATGGTGGAAGGAGAAGTCCAGTCCGCCAAGAAAACGAGACGGTTCAAGTAGAATGACAAGTGATACCACCAGGTAGGGCCACTGGGCCATCCTGCAGATTAGAGTGATCACCACATCAAGAGGTGGTTTGAGACGCATTGCAAATGAAACTGGACAAGGTGTAAATGCATCTGGATGTTGAAACCACATATGTAAATTTTACTCCTCCCAAAATGGTAAAAAATAAACCTGTAAGAGCGTGTTAGGCTACCGGGAGATACACAGATATGACAGCACTACAGCAACACACGTCGCCACATTTACGGCATGCTACATACGAGCGAGTATCTTTTCAGCAAACCAACGTGCAAACTGTGGATAAATGAAACCTGGTGCAGCGTCGTATCCTGAAGCTTAACACACAATCATCATTAAAGGTAGTGAGACTAAATTATCTTGCACTCGCAATTTGAATTTAGCGCAGGAATTGAAGATCAAATTCATGTTCATTTGCGGAGACACATTTATGTGGCCAAGTGTAAATGGAAATTAACAAATCAGTAAAAATGGATAAAGTGACCAGGTGTAAACAGGCCCATTGAAGGATTAGGACTTTTGGAAGGAAACTTGGATTAGGTAATGACACCTTACTCTAGTAACCAACCAACACTGAGTGTTTGCCAAGGTCACACTAGACTTTGAGCATGCAGAATATATATGGACACCACGTGAAGCAGTCCTTTCAGGATCACAGAGGAGGCAGCAGTAAGCATCACTATCAGTATAATCTAGAAGCATTCTGTGCTGCAAAGTCATTCATAACCAGAATTGCAAGAAGCTGCAAAATGTTGGTTACCCTAAGCATATAGCAGGGTGGTAGACATTGTGGGAGTATCCGGAGGAATCCCAATAAATATAATTCAAATATATATTCATCCTAGATTAGAATAAGTGTGTCCCAAAGCATAGTATGCCAGAAGCCCTCGGATGGTCTACTATTGGGCTAAACCTTTTCGGTGGATATTCAAAGTGTGGATCCATGCACACTCTAAAGGCTAATATTGCGCACAACCCATTGTGCTTTGGAGGAGGAACTACAGACATGAGTAAAAAGTGTTTAAAAAAAAAACTACAAAACATGGCGGAAATGAGCGACCGACGATGAGGTTTAGAAAAAGGTTTGAGTGACTAATCAAAGTTTAACCTGGTAAAAAAATATTTATTTAATGTTATCCGTGTTATATTTCATCTGCAATAACAATGTGGACTTTTATAAAGATCCGTTTGGCCATTAACTTTAAATGCATCATTATTCATTAATATGAGTCGTTTCCACATGAAAGACCCACGACAGCAGATCAACGTGCTACTGTATTTCTCACCGATAAGGTAGGAAATTAAATGAAATGTAATGTGGAGGATTTTAACTGTGACAATATAATTGATAGGCCAGTTTACTGTGAGAGGATGCGACAGAGAGAAACCGTTAAAGACGCAATTGTAACGTGATAGTACGTCCCAAAGCTTGTCTACTTTTTGCTACAAACTCAAAAGTATCTACTTTTTCTTCACAAAAGGAGTGCATACTTTTAAGGCGTAGTATAAGTAGGTGAAGTGAGATGCAGCAATTGTATGTTCAATAAGTACTACAATCTAACAAGTCATCCACTTTGACTACAAATTCAGATCACTGTCCTCTGCAGGTTAGGTGGAGTATCACAACGCAGTCGTAGTGTGCATATGGGGCAGTCATGGCCTAATGGTAGCAGAGTTGGACTGGTGACCCAAAGGTTGCTGGTTCAATTCCAGTACCGGCAGGAATATGACTGAGGTGTCCTTGAGCAAGGCACCTAACCCCCAATCGCTCCCCGGGCGCCACTCAAGGCTGCTCCGGGTGTGTGTATCCAAGTTTGCAGTGTGTGTGTGTGTTCACTACTCACTACTCTGCTCCTAATGTGTGTGCACTTACTTGGATGGGTTAAATGCAGAGGTCAAATTCCAAGTATCGGTTACCATACTTGGCCATCACGTGTCACTTTCACTTTCACTTTCACTTATACACAAGAGCAATAACCACAGACTAGAGGACAAGCTGCAACACTAGGAATGTGTGAGACTAGTCGACTAGACAATACTATTTTTTCACATTTATGTCATGCTTTATATCTTTAAAAAGACTATATTCAAATGTTTTGACGTGAGTGGAAAAGAAAACCATTTTACCTCAGACCACACATGCGTTCGTTTTCTTTGTGTCACTCGTGGCGAGCTAAACAGAAATGCCAACTCGGAAGGTGAGCAAGGTGAGGGAGTATTTTGATTTTAAAAAAAAAAATTGTGTTGAGTGTTGAGCTACTGCAGCTTATAATCTTTGGCCTGTCCCCATGACGTTGTTGGCATATTCTGCCATATCTGACTGGTGCCACAATCTTCTACTAATACTTAGCACTTCCTTTGGCAGACAGGAGTAATAAAACTGTGAAGAAGAAAAGAGCCAGTGGTTAAGGAAACCATGTTTTAAATTGAACAGACCATACCATAATCACGTACTCTGACTCGATCAGTGTTCTCTCAACTTACCAATTACATTAAAAAAAATTTTTTTTAATATATTTTGGTTAAATGATGAAAAATGTGCTCCAAACGAAATATAGTGTGGGTGAACATCAGCCAAATGTTCTAAGACCTGATTCAGGAGAGAAGAAAAATTCACTGAAGAAAAAAAAAACAGAATAAAATACACTGAATAAAAAGCGGGTTGTGTAACCCGCAACATCTCAGTCCCCATAATGCGCAAACACACATAAAATAAAAATAATCAAGTATCTGTAGTTGAAACATTATTGACTTTTGGTTTTGTTCCCTACAGTTTGAATAATGGTAGCAAGGCATAAAAAAACAAGGAAAGACGTTAATATCATATGTTTAGTAGGTTTTTAATGTAAAAATGGCTTAGAGAAAAATCAAATCTTTAGTGTTTGACATAACATATGTGGCTTCGATTGATTGGCTTGAGTGATTGGCCATTCAGGTGATAGAGTAGCCTATATTTTATTGAAAAGAATTAAGTCTGCCCACTGCCCAGCTTTATAGATTAACAAGCAAGACAAATGAGTAAGTATATTTCTCTCAGTTTAAACTAATTAATTTGCATCTGTCCACTGTATATTTCACATTTCTCTCTGAGTGAAACAGATCACGGAGAAACAAAATGCACTAAATAAACAACCCTCATTACCCCTTTTCTATCAAAATGGTTCGCATTCTGGTGCCAGAACCCATTCTTGGCCAGTGCTCAGCCGGGCAAATTAAGCCTTTTTAAATCCAGCCCTATGATTTCACAAACTTGACATAATGAGTTTTGTTGCAACGTGTTATGTGACTATGACTGTGTCTAAAAACAAATGTGGCGTGTTATACAATTATGTAGTCAGTACTGACACTTCTGTGTTATGTGGTCTTTGCTCAAAAGCTTTTTGGAGTGGGAGAGACAACTAATTTTCAGCCTTTTATGCCGTGTAAACCAACAGAACGGATTAAGAACGGACACCGATCAGGAACCCACACCAGAACCACGTTAGTGGAAAAAGTGCTCATAACTGAAACTTACTCTGATCCAGCGGCCATATCGGTGTAAGGTGTCTCAGGTGTGGTGACTCCCAGTGTGATTACTATGCTCATGACGTCGAGAGCAGCAACGCAGGGAAGAGGGGGGGAGGGGGGGGGGGGGGGCAGGGAGGGGTGAGGGGAGGGAGAGGAGAGGGGAGGGAAGAGGAGAATCAAGGGCTCCTAATGACAGCAGTGTAGCACTCCTCAGATGGGGCGCTGCTATACCACATCACACACATCAGGAGACCTAAAATCAGACACAACCACAAAAACAGAGAGAGGATTAAGTATGTCATATGTATAAATGCAGCCTTAAAAACTTTTGCCGCTTTTCCACCGTTGGGCTGAACGGGTGTAAGAAAGGTAAGGAACGGATCCAGTTACATTTCCACTTGAGCCTGGTACGTCACGATTACAAACCGTTCTCTGCCCGACCGTGCTGATAGAATGCATGTAGTGATTCGCAATTTAAGATTAGTCACTTGTCTGTTGCCTGGCTAAGATAGATATTTGAGCAGCGTAAACACAAATTAATAATACAATTAAAAGAAATATCTGATCATCCTCCATAACGTGGTCGATCTAATAGCATCTGTAAACTCTTGCGTTACCAAGGCAACGACTGATGCATTTGTAATACATTCCAAACAGTAGCCATTATCAGCCCCACAGTGGAAGATGAAATCATTTCCACATTGGATTGGCCTGCTCAACACGAAATGGAATGGTTAAGCAAAGAGAACGGTTTGGCCCAATCGTGGAAAAGTGGCTTTTATAGCACCCACAAAAGAAAACATTAAAGTAGCTCATCAAGAATTGTGCCTTAGTGCCATTCCCAAACTGTGGTCCGCGGACTACTAGTGGTCCGTGAGGGTACTGCAGGTGGTCCGTGGAAAGGCAAAATAAAATATAAAATAATATTTTTTTACCTTAATTTTACAAGGAAATTCCCATAAAAAAATAAAAAATAAAAAGCATATGTTGGCCTATATTTATATAAAATTTAAATTAAATTGTCAAGTTATTGTGTGATTACTAAAATAGGCTAGTGGCGCTCGGCCGTGACGTTCAAGTTCAGTGCCGTTAGAACCACAACATGGATCGGTGGATAGCAACAGGTTCTCTGAAGAGAAAACATCATCCATCTCATTAGGTGAGCATTTATTTAGTTGTTTGATTTTAATATAGGCCTATAGTAGACAGACGATTAAAAGAGGAAGGGAAAGATGTGGAGGGGGACAAAGGGGGATATTGCGTTCATATCGGGCTGGCAAATAGACTACAATGGCTTTTCCTTTTGACAACTTTCTTTTATTTTTAACCTGAAGTAACGTTAGGCCTACTGTGTTTTCATTAAATGTGTATAGGGCAGAGGCAAATATGTTCTCATTATCACATCACACGCATAGCCTTTATAGACAGTTTATATGAAACGAAATGTTTATAAATGGAATGAATAATACCTTTTATTTTAATTTCCAGTTTCTTGATCTCGCGTTTCTGAAATGTTTTGCGGATGTGCTGTTAAGTGGACAAACTCAAGCCTTCTTTTTGAGGACTTGTAAAACTCTGAAGATTAATAATCCCCTAAAATCGCCAAAGGTTTTGAAATGTTGACTATATCCTTGACTATATATAAGTGTTCTTATTACTATAACGTTATAGAATTCATACTCCATTGCTATGGAAATAAGCCTGTTGTTCAAATGAACCTGATTATGCCCTCGGGCGTTGAGTAAATAAATATATGGCAGCCGTTGTGTGCAGTAAACTGTCTTTTAACAAGCCTGTTGTACTGATGTGATGACCAGTTATAGTTTTAGTGCTAGTACACAGTTAAGTTGAGTCAACTAATCTTTTTTTACAAAGTCAAGTCATCTTGTTGCTTTGACTGAGTTAAGTTGAGTCAACTAATCTTTTTTTTTTTACAGTGTAAGCCTATTTAGAGGTGTGGATTAATTCAGGTTGGACTGTGTGTAGACATATTTTATTATGTGTATTATGAGGTGGTCCGCGAAAATTCTTGATTACAAGTAGTGGTCCACACACACAAAAAGTTTGAAAACCCCTGCCTTAGTGTGTAGTGCTATAGCTATAGTGTGTAGTGGTGGGTGGTATACTACTTTAAACCAAAAACTGGAATAGAATTTTCAACAGGCTGATTTTTATTTATTTATATATATACACACTAGGGGTGTTGTAACTGTATAACAGATTTTCACGGTATGATAATAGTCTCAGAAAATCACGGTATAGAAGAATCATTATTATTATTTATAATCATCAGCTACCATGACCCTTAAATCAATGAAAACCTAGGGTTTGTTGGTTGAACATATGGTTTATTAAAACAAACTATGTTAATTAAAAAAAAAAACGTATGTAAGTATGAGTCTACCTTTTGAAAAAAATAATGCTGCACATCTACCATTTGAACAAACATGTCTAATCAATTGCATTCATAAAACCTTAACTTATTTGTATTGTTAATTTATTCATTATTATTTAAGATAATTATAAGATAATAGAGTCTTATGAAATGTATTTTATTTCCTCAGAAATTCTGGGTTGTCTGATATAATTTGTCTGGATTCTATGATTTAAATTTATTATTGAAAATGCAATCAGATGAAATGTAACAACGTTTGGTTGTTTGCAGATCTGCACAACAAAGGTTTACTAAATTAAAACAGACAAAAAACTATATTATTATTTATTAAATAGTGTTTAAATATTTTTTTTTATGAATGAACTGCTCATTTTAAAATCTTCCCGGTATACTGACATTTGTTAAGACATCTGCTTTAAACATTACAATCATCATGCTAACTTTTGTTAACTTTACATCAAGTAAATCCCAGGGCTCTCAAGTTTTATCAAAAGTTTAGAGTGAGATTTAGGGGAGGAGCCACCCAAATATTTGCAGCAGCGGTCCCTCGACCCAACCAAATTCGCCTCAATTTTTGCTAGCAGTTCAATTTTGCCTATTGTTCATAATTGACCAGCACAAATGGAAAGTATAACAATTGTTAAATCTAATAAAAAGAAATTCATCCAAATAAAATGAATAGTTATATTTAAAAAAAGACAAATTTATTGAACAATAAAAATAAATTTGACCCCAAACAAGCCAACTGAACATCAGTGCTCAATGTATATAACAATGTGTCATAACAACTTGCCCTGAGCATGTAAAATTTCTCAATGGTTGTGATGATGATTAAGAACTTTTTGGCTTTTTGAGGATTAAAAAAAGTGAATGGATTTTTTTCATTGCATGGTGATTGTGTCCACACACTGCAAAGACACATTTATTTGCAAATACCATATAAAAGTATGTATTTTGCATCCGATGACCCCTTTAAAAGCAGTTGGAGAGTTTTTGAATGCATCAAAAATAATTTAGCACGAATTTGGCTATACTCCTCAACATTAGCTCTCACTATCTTTGATCACAGGCAAGAGATATCGTCCAGGAATCGTAAAATCAAAATGCTAAAAAATATAAATAAATAAATGAAGATGTCTGCAAACCGCATTCATCAGATCGTGCTCTTTCAACTTCCACTCTGTGTGTGCGCGTGTTCTCTAGTAACGAACGTGCTTGCAGCGGGAACACATAATTTACCCAGAAACAACTAATTCTAATTTCTGATTGGCTGGTAGCTAGCATTTAACTCTGTATAACTCGAGAAAGATGCTATGAACTCGGCAGAGAACTCCTCCGTTTGCCTGCGCCTCGTCCATTAATTGTATAGCGGGACAAGTTCCCTTACTCCTCAGCGTGAGAAATACAAGGTGTGGCGTGTGAGCGTGTGAACGGGTTGAAATGCGTAGACTTGAGAGCCCTGAAATCCACTTCAAAAGCTAATTACTCCTGGACAGCAATCACATATAGATATACAGAACGACCGCAAAAACGGAAGTTCAAAGACAATTGATGCCGGGGTTCGGGAGTGATGCCCTGACAAAACATGTTTAAATTGCACTTGATTGTTATCCGATTTGCACGTCACTGGAAACGTGTTTGGAACGTCAATACGTTTCCAAACCGTTACATATAGTATTATAAATTATATTTAGTATTATAAATAGTATTATAAATTCAGACGTTTGTGATATACAAAAATAAACATATTAGAATAACTTTTAAAGTTGTGTAAACACGGAGCAGTTTTTCCCGTGAGTGGGACTGGGAAACCCGGAGTGGATCAGGACCGGAGTGATGACAGAATGCTTAGAGTGCAGAGAGGAACAGGCTTTTGCTCCACTCCAGGCTTTATCACATCCCCCTCAGCAGAGTGAACACCTCGTCCTTCCCATTCAAACTAAAATTAAGACATTTATTACACTATTTGAGAAATGCAATTATGCAAGTATATTTAAAATTATGAAAAGTGAACTTAAGACACAAGGACAGGGGGACACTTTACATACATTATATATTTTTTAATATATGAAAATTCCTTATGTATTATTCAATATATTGTAATATATTAACACCATATATTATTCTGTATATTTTAAACCATTTATGCCTGTGAGCTGTTAAACCATTTCATATATTAATCATTCATATATATGGAAATATATTTTCTTTTCATAAGGGGGACCTCAGACATTAAAATATTATTTTGTAACATCATGATTTTTTTTAAAACATGTAATATCACTCCCTTCATTCATGTTTTTAGTCTAACCATTTTTAATTATAGCACCGTTAGGTCAAATTCACTGTAAAGATGTACAATTCTTAGTTTCATTCATGATGGTAACATGAAAAATGAGCCATAATCTAGTGGAAGATTGCTGCAATCTCCTGGACAAACTGACACTTAATAACATGAATTTGTAACAAAAGCCACTAGATTTCACTCATAGCAATCAGACATAATTTCAATTTATTTATTTATTGTGTTTAGATATAGTAACGTTAAATGTGAGCTTAGTTATCAAGTGTCATGCCGTTTAAACGAATGGAACTTTTTTTTTTATGTAAGCAAATGTCAAGAATTTGTAACCTTTGTCCAATTTCAGCGATCTTTTCACAGCTCCCTGAAAACTATCAACAAAACGGACAACATCTGCTATTCTTACTTTTGTCAGATATATGAATGACAGAGAGAAAACAAGCTGTTCACAGTCCATTTTGAGAATGAATGGCGATCGTAGCGGGCGGCGGCGCAACCAGAAGTCTTTTTGTCGTCTGTGTCACTTCTCCCCAGTTGTTCTATGGAAACCAGCAAAACACGGAATACTGTGAAGTGATAAATAGGGTTGTTTCTTCTTTGGGTTGAAACCGTTGAAACATAAAAAGGAACGCAACAGGACTGACCACTTTTTTCTCTGAATTTGTTCTCCGACTGCAACTGCTAGCCCTTTCACCGGAAAAGAGTTTACCCTACTTCCGGTCTCGGTCGCCATTTTGTGAAATAGGCCTATATTCCAAAGATGGCGGCGCCCTTGTTTCTCAAGGGGGTAATCCATCAGCCGGAAACTGAAGCCTTGTGGGAGCCGCCATTGTAGCAGAACTTCACCTGCTGTTAGCATTCCATTGACTCACATTCATTTTGCCGTCACTTTGACAGCGAATAACTTTTTCATCTGAGGCGTCCAAAGACTTCATTTGTCCATTATTTATTTCTAAAGAAACACGACAATGTATAATTAAAAGGCTCCATTACTTTGTATCTTACGTTATGGCCCCGTACAAGCCGTTTTTGTAAAAATAGGCTAACGATTGCGTCATAACCATGCGACTTTCTGTCGCACAATAGATAAATTACCGTATAGACAGGAGCAGAAGCTCGCAGGCAATCTTTTACTGTCTATGAGGCAATCGACATAAAGGGACATAAAGTCAAGGAGAAGCCAATAGATAGAGAGTCCATAAAAGCAACGGGACAAAATATTTCAACAACGTTTTTGAGGAATTAGGCGATTTCAGATTTGTCTTGGCACCGCTACTAGAAGATTTACAACTGTCAGACTGTCGTCAAGCTCAGTTTGAGCCTGCGCAGTCGCTCAGCCATCCGGCAGGAAGTGCAATAATCGGGCTTCAGTCTTCTCCGTTGAAATCAATGGGGTCGCTGTGTCTATTTCTTTTACTGTCTATGTTGTTTCTCTGGCGCATAGGGAATGTGAAGGTGACGTCACGCCGTGTTGCATTATGGGTCCGCCACAATATTTACAGGATCGCGCCCTACCCCGCAGTGTTTCAATTCATGTGTTGGAGGCTGTGTTTGGATTTTCTGTCGAGATTTTAATAAACGTAGATATGGTTTGTCAGTGCTGCTCGATCAAGAACTGCCATAGCAGGTAACACGATCGTCCAGGGAGGAAACTGAACAACGGAATACGTTTTTTCAGTTTTCCTTCTTGGAAAAAACAACCAGGGAAGCACGTCGAGGAGCTGACGAGAAGACATGTTCAAGGCATGGGTTGCCGCAATCAGGAGGAAAAACTTTATTTAGTCACTGTCCTCCACTGCATACTACATTTTTAAAAAGTTGTACAAAGCAAGAGGTTGTGTATTGTATATTCCTTGATGAATAGGAGGATAGTTGATGAATGATGTTGAATTTGTGGTTCATGTTAGCAGATGATAAAGCCAGGCCACATTGCATGAATCAAATTATATTTATTTTGTTTTCAATTAACAATTTGCTTTGATATTCTGTACATCTTTTTAAATGCCTTTTTAAAATATTTGTGAATCAAGTTTTTATATAACTGCTTAATAAATACATTAAGTGACTTTTATCTGTTTCTGTACAGATTTCATCCACAAAGACCCTTTAAGTACACATAAACTGGGCTGGACAAAGATACATCAAACTATTTTAAAATAAACCACCAAATACCCTCATTTTTACATGCGTCAATAGCAACTGATGACAATAAGGCACAGTTGTATTTAACAAGTTACCCCATCTTGTGGCATTATAACGTAGCTAATGTACAACAATTTTTTTCTTGCACATCCTATGAAAACTTAACAAATGCTGAAAATAGCAAGCTAACATTAACTATGAGAGCTGCTTCTCAGGTCAAATAGCTAGAACATTATGTACAATAGTAATCAACTTAGCATAGGCTACTAAAACAAACACCAAAACTAAATCATATGTATCAACGCTGTTTATCGCAGACAGTTTGTCCAAATAACGTTTTTTGGCAGTGGCATTTAGTTTCTCCAGGTAGGGTCCCTTCTCTTTTTCTTTTAACATCTCAATTTCTTCAGTTCTTCTTAAATTTTACCTCGTTTTAGCCATACACCCACTATTATACCAAAGGTAAATAGAGATCGTGCCTGTAAAGATGGTGCCCAAGTCCCATCATGCAACACGGTGTGACGTACCTTCACATTCCCTATTCCCTCCTTTTGCGGCCACTCTTCGTCCACATTTCTGGACACAACTGGATATCCATCTTCAAGGAAAACCCCAAGTTCGTTTTTTGGATACCCAAAGTATACAGCAGATTTTAACTTTTTTTCGGTGGGGGATAGAGATTAGAATTCGCGGCCTCTGTCGCAGACATTTTCTCCATGCACATGTATGGGTGGAGTCTAAGAAGTCAAGTGGAAATAAGTTGCATATGCGCAGGTGAGATCTGGTTTAATTTTTTTCTCCAAAACCGTGGATAAGCAAATGTATACGATATGATAATCGTACATGTCAATATCGTGATAAACCACTATACAATTACAACCCTAAGTACATGTATTCGTTCTGAACTTTCACGTTACAGATGTCACGGTTTGGTGCATACAGTCAGATGGCAAATACAGTCAGTCACAGGCGATCCACACTCCAATCCAGAAGGTGGTGCCTGCAGGAATATAACGTTGTTTGCTAACTGTCATGTACATGTAAATTTACAAACTCGTATCAAACCGTGAGCCCAAAACCGAGGTCCATACTGAACCCTGACTTCTGTGTACCGTTACACCCCATATATAAACCATTCATACTGGTTCACACACAAACAAGCAAAGTATACTTTTGGCTTGTCTCAGGTGTGCATCTTCTAACGGTAAAATACACACAAAATGCACATCTTGGCAAGTATACATCTAAAACCCAGTTATGTCGTAAGCGAACAAACAGTATGTGAGTGGGGTGGGGAAATCATTGTATAATATATTGAATCTGTGCATTAGGTCTTAGAGTGACAACAGCCTATTAATTCTGCTGCTGCCTGTGTCATTAAAACAAGAGAAAAATCACTCACTGCTCTGAATAAGTTTTGTAGCTGTAATAAGAATCAGCCTATATTTAATTCATACAGTGAAGACAATTAAGTGTTTTATTTTATGTCTGACAACTAATTAAATTTCTGTAGTATTAAGTTTAAAATACTTTATAAAGTAATTTATGTCTTTGTTTTGTTATATTTATTTGTCTTATTGTTTGTCATTTGTTTCTTGGTTCTTATTTTATTATTGACTGCTTACTTGTCTTTATTAATTGCTTGAGGACTTAACTTATAGCCAAGTACGGTATTCGTTTTTTCTGTACTATCAAAACTGGTATCAAGAATTGTGAAATTTCAATGGTACACTCTTAAATGTTGCTGTAGATTTAGCAGCACAGTACTGTAAAAACCTACCGTACAATGCTGCATTTCTATATTACAGTAAAATACCGTAATTCACACTGCATTGTGGGTAATTTTGTTTGAGAGGGAACATTTTACAGTATATTTTAGTGTTGCTGTAACCTGGCTGTAATATGCCAGGCAATAATACAGTGTTGCTGTAAACAGAGCGTGTGTGCCGCCTGACGTCAGAGAACAACTACAGGCAGCAGTTCACTCACTGGATATATGGACGTCTCACTCATCAAGGATTGTGGATTGCGGATATCTGGAAGTTTGGTAAGTTAACTTACTTTTATAATTAGGTTTTAGGATTTTACGCTATAGTGTACATAGCTTTTAGTGTGAAATGACAATGGATGTTTAGCCAGCGAACGTTTCAAAAACACCGTAGATCTGCTCTTTACCCCGTTGCTTACCGACATTTTCAAATCTTCAAGGGATAGTTCACCCAAAAATGAAAATTCTGTCAGTATTTACTCACCCTCATGTTGTTCCAACCCCGTAAGACCTTCGTTCAACTTCGGAACACGAATTAGGATATTTTTGATTAAATCTGAGAGCTGGATCACTCCTCGATAGACTTCTAAGGGATTGAAACTTGCAGCCCCAAAAAGTTATTAAAGACATCGTTAAAATAGTCCAAGTGACTACAGTGGCTCAATCTTAAGTTAATCAAGCAACGAGAATACTTGCGCAAAAAAAAAAAAAATAATGACTTAATTTCAACTATTAATTTACTTCTCTGTGGGCCTCTAGTCAGTTAACGTAGTGTGATAGCGTAGTGCTACGTCACACGTAGGCTCACTATTGGCCAATGCTGGTCGTGTGTGATGCTTGTGACGTACAACACAGAAGCTGTACGCTATTACACTAGTGAACTGACTCAAGGCCCACAGAGAAGGAAATGAATAGTTGAAATAAAGTCGTTATTTTTGGGGGGTTTTGCGCACAAAAAGTATTCTCGTTGTTTGATAAACTTAAGATTGAGCCACTGTAGTCACTTGGACTATTTTAACGATGTCTTTTATAACTTTTCGGGGCTGGCAATTTTCAATCCAGCTCTCACATTTAATCAAAAATATCTCAATTCGTGTTCCGAAGTTGAACGAAGGTCTTATGGGGTTGGAACAACATGAGGGCGAGTAATTACTGACAGAATTTTCATTTTTGGGTGAACTATCCCTTTAAAGCAGTGAATTAAAGTTACCTTACGGTTTATTTCGACCAAACCAGACATGGTGATTGTTGGAACGGTGGAAAGACAAATCGAGATGGTTTTTGTGAGTTTTAATTTGTTTATTTTTACTTAAATTATGATGGTCTGCGAGATAAAATTACTGCATTTGATGGTTTTTTTTAAAAAACAAATATCTCTGATTTCAGCATACAACAAGAATGCTTCTCAGTACATATATCACATATCCTCAAACAAGTTAAAGAAAGCAAAAAAAGGAGCAACAACAGCAACAAAAAATAGAAAAGGAAAAAAAATATTTGGAAAGGTCAAAGAGAAAAAAGAAAGAAAAAAGCAGCTAAATATTTCTACCTTTTTCCTATTGACACATTCAAGGTTCATAGAATTTGGTAAACATAGTGGGGACATGAGGTGACTTCCTCAACGATTCCATCTCTGTTAAGAATATTTTACATTTAGGTATACATTTTCACCACATATTCACACAATTTGCTTCTGTGTGTGTAAGAACATATAACATCTATTAGTCTCAATGATTTCAATTCGCCTTTGGCTAAGCCACGCCCTAGAATGTAGATTGACCAATCACAGCGCAGCCAAGAACGAGCTCCGACAGAGGTCCGACACTTTTTCACAGCGCTCCATTGACTTTAACGTGAGCATCTCATATTTTTGGTCTCGGCAGGCCATTAACGTCGTAGGATTATCAAAAACATGGTTAAACGTTGTGCCTGGGGCATTTGTAACACCGATACGCGTTTCCCAGAGAGGTTGGAGGGGGGTGTCCGTTTTTTTCCCTTCCCAAAACCGAAGTCAAATCCTGACAAGTGTCGTCTTTGGATTAAACTGTGTGGACGTCCTCACAGTCAGCTAAACCCTTCGAGGATCAACAAGCACACCTTTGTGTGCTCTAAGGTAAATTTAGCTTTTAACCTTTCTGTGAAGTTATACTAGTTAGACAGTTTTATTAAAACCCTGTGGAGCTAACCAAAACATCACCTTGTCAGCTAACGTTAACTACTGTAGCATACCGATTGTTGATACGCTACACGCTGCTAATATTTACAACGTTATACTCGCGTAACATTAGTCCGTTTGCTTTGTAATAACGATTATAGAAGTGAATAAAAACCTACCCAGCTTTGCATGAACATTGTTGCTCTTTGATATTGTTAGTCCCAGCCTCCGTCTCGATCAGTAGGATATGCGGTGGTTCATTTTTTGACTATGACCGGTATGTTTTTGCCTCTTTTTGGATGCCTTGTTGTTCCTTGCGTTTCACCTACATGTCATGGATATAGCCTTCGAACGCAAATTGCAGCCCCTTTTGCCTACTTCTATCGGACACTTTATTTGCTTTTAATTTATTTATATTATTAATTTAATTTATTTATAAAAGTTGGATAAAATTTCACCAGGAAGAGCTGTCACAGCATAAGCCATGTTGATAGCAAACACCAAAGCCCAGACGAAGTTTGACGGACGTAGCAACAGTAACTAAGGGGGGCGGGGCTTAGCCAAAGGTCAATTAATCCGGATTTTAATCTTTTTGCATACACTAGTGCAAACAATTTGTAGTCTATATTTAAGAGAGTGATAGGTCTCCAATTATCTATATTTTGGGCATCTTTATCTGGTTTAGGAATCAGGGAGATTAATCCTGGTTTCATAGTTGTGACCAAATCCTTTTTTTTTATACATTCATTAAACAATAAGAAAAGGGGATCTTCCAATACCTACCAAAATGTTGGTAAAATTCGGATGAAAGCCCATCTGGACCCGGACTCTTAACCTTTTTCATATATTGGAGAGCTGACATAACAAATGTTTATCATTACTAATTAAATGGAATAAAATCTTGAATGTCATTAGTAAATGATTTACAAAAGTCATAATTAAAGTTAGACTGATAAAGTTTTTCATAAAAGGAGCTGACAAAATCTGAAATTAGTTTGGGATAAAAAAAAAATAGGCTGTCTTCCTCTCTCCCTTTTCTATCCATCTAGCTCTTGAACGCACAAAAGCTCCACTAGCCTTGCTAATATACAAGTCATCAAGTTTTAGTTTTAAGGATTGGAGCTCACTTTCCTCTGTTTGAGGTGACTGTTTGAATATCCCAACTTTCCAAAGAGTATCAATTTTGTTTAATAGTTTTGTTTCTATGCAATCTATGTCTTTTTTTAATTCCTTACATCTCCTAATAGCTAATTCTCTGGATTTGAATTTAAATAACTCCCATTTAGATGCATAATCTGATTTCTCTGAATTAAAGACATTAGCGGCTAACGTTTCAATATTTTTTGTAAATATTTTATCTTCTAAGATGGTGTTGTTAAGTTTCCAATATCCACGGAGGCAGCTGGGTTTATGAACCGTCTGTAAAGACAACTCAATCAGAAGGTGATCTGAAAAGGGAGCATAATGATGTGAGATATCTTGAACATGTTGTAGCAGACTGGATGAAATAAGAAATGGGTCAGTTCTCGATTTTAAAGACTTTGACGCATTGCTCCATGTATATTCAAATGAATTACCATTAAAGTAGCGCCACGAATCCACTAAAGATAGATCTTTGCATAAGGAATCAATCATATTAGAGCTTTGAGAGTGGGGTCTTGCTTTCCTTGGAAACCTATCCATTACATCATCAGGGACTTCATTAAAATCTCCCGCGGTTATTAACTTAAGCACTTAACTTTATTAACTTAACTTTGGGTTGTTTTCAGCAATTGAGATAAAATAAGAGAAATGTCAGTGAAAAAGGAATTATTCATAGAGTGGGAGTTAAACCCATAAATATTACAGATAACAAAGATGGTATTATCTAGTTTAACAGTTAGAATAAACCATCTGCCTTCAGGGGAGGACACAGAATTTACAATATCTCCTTTAAATTAAAATGAATTAAAATAAGAACACCAGCTGAATTATTTGAAAAAAAAAAAAAAAACATATCGCCCCATTGAGCTTTCCAAAATTTTGAACCAGAAGCAGTTGAATGAGTCTCTTGCAAGAAAATAAAATCTGCATTATAACGTCTACAAAACAGAAAAATTGCATTCCTTTTAATGTCATCTCTTAAGCCACGCACATTTAAAGAAACAATGTTCAACTGGTTGAACTCGAATTTGTCCATTAACAAATAAAATTATGAGAAAGATTAGGGGAAAAAGAAAGAAAAGGAAAATGACAACCACAACGTGTATTGAACACCTAACTTGGAAGTTCTGTAACGCTGTTTCCTTTAAGAAGGATCAGGGAATCAGTAGAGTAAGGTCGAAAATCCCTTAGAAAATGTCAACAATTCGAACTAGGCAAACACGTGCAGAAAAAAGTATATCAAACCTAACACGCAATTAGAAACTGTAGTCCGTTTACCGATGCTAAGCTGAATTGGTAGCGATTCGCTTGTCTGTTACCCCTTTTCCACCAACAAGAACCGGGTGCTGGTTCAGAGCCAGAGCCAAAGCTGGTTCAGAGTGGGTTCGACTGACGAGCTTAATAAGAACCGATTTGCCTTTCCACCGGCTAGAGAGCCACAAAAGAGCCAGATCTTACGTCACTGTATACGTCTCATGTTGCCCAGCAACGCTAGTGCGGTAGCGCCAAACAGTACGCCAGGCTTGTTCGAGATGCATCGGCTTCTCGCAGATCGATCTCCGCATGACATCAAAGCACTGCGATAGCGATCTAAAAGCACAAGGAGTCGTATGTTCTCCAAACACTCCCGCAGCTCCGATCGGTCCGCGCCGCTCCGATGCATCTCGAACAAGCCATCAACAATAACGGACGTTGCAATACTATGGATGCTCATGGGTTTACAAAATACATCGGAGTCCAACACGTTTGTGCAGCTCGCCGTAACTTACATAGACGGATATTTATAATCGAGCTGCTATTAGCTCGACTAGCTGCTATTTAAAAATGGCGGTCACAAGTTTCTATTCGTCTTGTTGGTCACGGTAACCCCGCCCCCAGCCCCTGACGCAAGTGGTTCTTACTTGGCTCTGTTCTAGACCAGCAATGATTTGGTGCTACTTAAGAACCACTTTTCCTGGTTCGGAGCTGGTGCTTTGCGTGTGGAAAACCAAAGAACCGAATTGAAACTAGGCTCTGGCTCCGAACCAGCACCAGCTCTGCCTTGGTGGAAAAGGGGTAATTGATAACAGCAAAAGGACCACTGAAACCGGCCTTCTTTCCTTTCTTCCTTGCCGCCAGGACAAGGGGCCAAAGTTTATTCCGACTTTCAATGTCCACTTTGGAGAGAGATTACTTGACATAGCGAGCGTTCTCTCTTACCCCTTTTCCACCAAGGCAGAGCTGGTGCTGGTTCGGAGCCAGAGCCTAGTTTCAATTCGGTTCTTTGGTTTTCCACACGCAAAGCACCAGCTCCGAACCAGGAAAAGAGGTTCTTAAGTAGCACCAAATCATTGCTGGTCTAGAACAGAGCCAAGTAAGAACCACTTGCGTCAGGGGCTGGGGGCGGGGTTACCGTGACCAACAAGACGAATAGAAACTTGTGACCGCCATTTTTAAATAGCAGCTAGTCGAGCTAATAGCAGCTCGATTATAAATATCCGTGTATGTAAGTTACGGCGAGCTGCACAAACGCGTTGGACTCCGATGTATTTTGTAAACCCATGAGCATCCATAGTATTGCAACTTCCGTAATTGTTGATGGCTTGTTCGAGATGCATCGGAGCGGCGCGGACCGATCGGAGCTGCGGGAGTGTTCGGAGAACATACGACTCCTTGTGCTTTTAGATCGCTATCGCAGTGCTTTGATGTCATGCAGAGATCGATCTGCGAGAAGCCGATGCATCTCGAACAAGCCTGGCGTACTGTTTGGCGCTACCGCACTAGCGTTGCTGGGCAACATGAGACGTATACAGTGACGTAAGATCTGGCTCTGTTGTGGCTCTCTAGCCGGTGGAAAGGCAAATCGGTTCTTATTAAGCTCGTCAGTCGAACCCACTCTGAACCAGCTTTGGCTCTGGCTCTGAACCAACACCCGGTTCTTGTTGGTGGAAAAGGGGTATCTGAGGTAGATAGAATTCTTAGCTTCCATCCAAATGATGTTGCGGTACCTCCGCGTGGCGAATCGAATGATGATGTGTGGCGGCGAGCCATCCGACCGTTGTTTGCCTACACGATTGACCACATCCACAGCCTCCTCCAGCTTGTCTTTGATTCGCAGGACCACCCTGACAAGATGATTGATGGTGATCGTTCGGACATTTTCTTCCTCACGTTCTTTCACTCCAAGCAATTTCAAACACCATCTCCGGCTGTACCTTTCTAGCTCTTCCACTCTAGACTCGAGAGAAACATTCTCCTGTTGCATATGTTGTATCGAAGCTTCGGCCTTACCGGTCTTTTCGCCGTGAGTGGCAACATCTGAAAGGAGTCGATTGACGGTGTCAGACAAAGAGTTCAAAGCCGCAGTTGTGATCTCAATGTAGCTCTCGATGAGAGTTATCTTTTGAAAAAACGCGCCTTGCTTGGAGTTCAGGGACTGAATAAGAATGTTTTCATAACGTTCCCATTAAGTTATAAAAACGTTAACGTTATTTCTGAATGTTCTAGGAACATTCAAAATGTCCAGTTTTTTAGACGTTGTATTAACGTTATTTCTTGGTTATAAGAACTCCATTCAAAACGTTATAAGAACGTTCAATTCTCTCGTTATATAAATGTTGTATTAACGTTCTTGCTTGGTTATAAGAACATCATTCAAACGCCATTAGAACGTACAATTCTCCCGTTATATAAACGTTGTATTAACGTTACTTCCTGTTTATAAGAACGTTAATAGAACGTTAAGAAATAACAATTTTAGGTTATACTGGGCGCTATTCTATTCTACAATATTCACTAATGACAGTAGACCATCCTAAGTCAACAATAGACCATCCTAAGTCACTTTACTGCAGTAATTCCTCTCTCAACCAATAGAAAATGCTTTGAACACCTGATTATGCATGAAAAAAAAGTCATAAACCGGAAAACCGGCATAATTAAAAAAAAAAAAACGTGATATACATTTTTGGTCAAACCGCCCAGCACTATTTGAAATGTAAAAAAACTAACAACGAATAGTTATTGCTACTAATACTACTACGAATTCAGATACTAATAACAATATAAACCGCACTAAGGATTGATGAGCTGCTGGGTTCATGAATATTATCACGTCTGCGTTTGCGCATTAGTTTCTGCTTGCTCATAAAAGCTGAATAATTCCAAATAAACTCCATTATTTTTACAGGAAAATACAACAAATAATATCATTTACATGTAGATGTCATGTACACTTCAATTCTGCGTGGTATGTAAGACTTTCTCTCTCATTGAGTGTGTGAGAAACACTGAGCGCTCTCAGCAAAGTGACAGCAAGTCGTGCACCTCACACTAGTGTTTACTGCGTGTCAAATACACTGTATTCATTGAGATGAACTGATATAGTAGAGCGAAACTCTCAAGCGCTCAGTCAGTGTTCGGCGAGATGGGCGGATGAAAATCTATCTGTGTGTACCAGTTCCAGATTGTAGAGGTAGTAATGGTGTGTTCACACCGAACGCAAATAGAGCGTCAAATACACGTCTAGTTAGACTTTTGAATATTCGCTCGAGTTAAAATTTTTCAACTTGCGCGGAAGACGTTCACGGCAAACGCGTCGCCCAATTCGCGTCATTCGTGACGCCCGGCGCGAATGATGCGTCTATTCGCGTCTTTGCATTGACTTTGTATGTAATCTACTCGCGCAAATAATTAAATTTGCGTTCAGTGTGAACACACCATTACTTGTTTAGCGATAAACTTCACCTCAGCTTCACTTCCGCCATGGGCCTGAGCTGCGAATTGGTCCCGTCATCAACTAGGCTTTATCGTTATTATCGCGGGAAGACTAATTCTTATCGTGAGGAAAAAATTTACCGGTAGATCGCAAACGATAATATATCGCCCATCCCTACAAAAGATTTACATGTGTTATGTTACGACATGTTGGAATAAAGTCGAGCTAAAGACAATCTACTGTCTCCTTATAATATACTACACAAATATGGCAACACTTTACATGGTGTCAGAAGTAAACCGACATGGCACGCGGGCTCAGGATGTAGTTTCACTGGAGGAAACCGCCCAGGATGGCAAAGTTTTCGGCACCGAAGCAACTTAAATTCACTAAACCGGAGGACTGGCCCAATTGGAAACAACGCTTCTCCAGGTACCGAGTAGCAACGAAGCTTAACCAAGAGCCAGCCGATGTCCAGGTCAGCGCATTGATTTATTCTATGGGCCCGGAGGCAGAACAAGTGTACAAATCATTCGTCTTGGAGGGAGGGTGACGCGGAAGATGATTTTGATTATGTGCTGAGGCTGTTTGACAAGCACTTTGTGCCGAAAAGGAACGTGATTTTAGGAACGTGAACGCAAGAGGCGGGTGAGTCCGTTGAACAGTACATAAGGCACCTGTATGAACACGCAGCTCACTGTGACTTTCATGAGGAGGAAATAAGAGATAGACTTGTCATAGGGATTAAAGACAAAGATCTTTCATTGAAGTTACAAATGACAAGTGACCTCACTCTGAAAAAAGGCAGTTGACATTAGGGCTGTGCCATATCATACCGGTATACATTTTTACATGATAAAAAAAGTGTCATATCACGATATCAATGATATAGCGACGCGATGACGTATGGCGCATTTACGTTCCCTAGCACGCACAACAACAACACCTGTCTGAGCGCGAGAGCAGCCTGTCAGCCTCCGATGACGATTTAGCAATTTCACAAACAGCTTGAGTGTTCAGCGGGGCTGCCGACGCGCGTCTTCTCTCGCGCGCGTTTAGGAGTCGGGACATGACTGAATGGTCTCTTGCACAATCGGGCCATCAGTGCATCGTAACTAAAGTTTATAATCAAGTCTTCTTAATTCTTATCAGTTTAAACATTCAAGCGGTTTTAAACTATCCAGTAAGCTACTCGCGCACTCTCTGAGAGAGTTGCACTGCGTGCATACATAGAGTAGCCTACAGCTCGCGAGAAACTAAAGTTATTTTTCGCGGATTATATCGCTTTAATGGGGGGAAAAACGCAAAATTGTGTAAAACTTCCGGTCTTGGTAAGTATACTCACAAACACAGTCGGTTATGTATAAAACGCATGTGACAGTGTGACAGACAGTATAATGAAAACAGCAATGGATCCGTGCACTAGCTGTAAAAGTGACAGCAGCCATAGGCTATGCGTCTGTCATTAATGTTATCGTCAAAACAACAAAAGATAGCTTTAATTGTAATGAATGAGAATTATTAGCCTATGTATTTAATTTAATCAGGAAACAGAACTAAAAGACTGTGTTATTTTACATTTGATTACTTTATTATGTTTCTGTAGTATTTCTGAATACTGGTGTTAGACCTACGCACATTTAACATTTAATTCAAAGATTGAAATCAAGCTTCCTTGTGTTGTGTAAACTCTTAACAACAAAATTACCACATTGTAAAAACGCAATGAGTGAGCAAACATTTAGGCGAGATAAACATAATAAGAAAATTTTCAACAACAACAAAAAAAATGTCTATATCATCATAAATATCATTATCGCAAATATTCTTGAAATATCGTGATATTGACATTGCCAGACACTCTAAGCTAGTGAAGCAACAGAACAGTGACGCTGGCGCATCAGGGAACGTTGATGAGGTGAAATCAAAGTCTTATAAAAGTAAATGGATTAACATACAGTACAAGGCAACAGGAGTAGGGCTGCAACTAACGATTATTTTGATAATCGATTAATCGGACGATTACTTTTCCGATTAATCGGATAAAAGTTCAGAACATTTAATTTGATTGTTTGTTTATTATAACTAAATAAAACCCTAAATCAGGGTATTTATGTGTAAAAGTGTACTTTAAAAAGTGCAAAAGCCACACATTGAGTTTTACTAATATAATCTTTATTTTTTTACATTTTAAACCTTAATATATTGATGAATTAAATATAGAAAGACTGGAAACAAGCATGTGAACGTAGTAGAGCCGCAGTAGATTGCGTTTGAAAAACAATTAAAACTTAATAGTAGACAAATGCTATAAAAAGAGAATGGAATGGAGGTACGCAGCAAGCTTACAGACTTGATTAAAAGGACAGGAAAAATTAGCATTAGTGCACAAGCATTCGCTGAAAACCACTGACTACAGTGACTAAAAAACAATCTTTAACTGCTGCTGTTATTTACTGCCCTTATATTTAGTGCTTCACTTTATAAACACCATTTTAATTTCTTTGGTAGCGCTATTTTAATCCATAACTTATGTTGCGAGCGAACTGATTGCGCAACCTGATGCTCGAGACAAAAAGATCTAGTGTGACTGTCCCGAAGTTAGTAAACAAAGCTGTTTACACAGTAGCATTGTTTTCTCAGATCGGATAGCTATTTGATCGTGAAAAGAACAGGTGTAAATGCCCTCCGAAACGCATTCGAGACGGATTTGAATCTGATCGCTCAAACCGCTTCAGGAGGAGATCTGAGACTCATTCCAGACGAAACTGGACAAGTGTAAATGCATCTGGTTGTTGAAACCACATGTAAATTTTACTCCTCCCAAAAATGCTAAAAAATAAACATGTGAGAGCGTGTTACATAAGATATATGTAATATGTAAAAATGTTATAGCCAGATATGACGGTGCTACTGCAACACGCATCACCGCAGATAAGAAGCTGAACACCTATTTATTCATTCATTCATTTATTTATTTATATATTTGTTGGTTAATGCGTTCGATTAATTTTTTCTTCCGCTTTTTTCTTTCTCTTTCTCGAGCTTACTCCACTGCCGCCGCCGTCACGCTGAATGCTGCAGAGACGCAGAGCCGCTGTGCGGGAACCATGTGACATAAAACGAGGCCAGCTATTGGCTATTCGCTACTTCTGCTGTACTGGCTGAGTAAAACCTCCGGTGGCTTATTACTGCCACACTTTGGTCACTGCAGATTTAAAATATTTACGAAATGAGCCGCTTACGGCAAATAAAAGTTATTTAGCAACTAATCGATGACTAAATTAGTTGACAACTATTTTAATAATCGACTTTAATCGATTAAATCTATTAGTTGTTTCAGCCCTAAACAGGAGGATGAAAAAAAAGAAAGGCAAAACTGTGGAAGATGTGGGCGCAGGCATGCAAGAGACAGATGCCCAGCTAGGCAGCTACAGAGAGAGAATGTAATAAATGCCACAAAGTTGGTCACTTTGCAAACAAATGCAAAACCAGAATTGACAGCTTATTCCTAGGCTCAATAGATGAGACTACAACCAAGAATGAGGCTACAGTAGATGAAGTCATCACCCATACAGAGCCACCATGGCGTACAACTCTAGTGATATGCCATACTCCAGTTTAGGGCTGTAATCTCCCAGTCGACTAGTCGATTTATTGGTCGATACGTTCTGGCTCGACCAAAATTGTGATTGGTCGATTTTTTGCCATGTTAATTTCATCAGGTGGAAAGCACTAATTGCTAATGGCAGGGCTCTACATAAGCAATGGCCCGGGGCCAGTAAAAGAGTATGGCTCCAGACTGGCCAACAGCAAAACAAACAGCAAAGGTCATACACAGTGGTGCGAAGAGTGTCAATGGCTGCGTTTACACTTGGCATTAACATGCGATCCCAGTGGGGATTTTTTTTATGTTGAGCCCTGCTAATGGGGGTGTTTTCAGAGCACCCCTGTTTCACAGGTAGCAGTCTGTCTTCAGAGCACCCCCCTTGTTTTTGGATTAGCCCAACCCACTCCAGACAGATTGAAGAAAGTACTAGAAGGCCTTAGTCTGGTGGTTTGCTGAATATTTATTTAATTGACCATTCGCTAAGCCACGCCCGAAAACTGCCAATGGCCAATCGTGTCTTAGCAACCGTAACTAGGCGCGGGAGGTCTGGCAAGCTTTCAGGCGAGGGAAACATGCCAAAGCGTTGTGCGTGTGGATTGTGCAAATCTGATACTCGTTATCCTTAAAGTTTGGACAGGGGAGTTGATTTTTTTTCCTTCCCGAAAATTTAAAAGCCAAGGGGAGAAATAACGGGCGTGGATCAAGCAGTGTGGGAGACCCAATTCACAACTAAATGCCGACAGGATTAACAAAAACACCTGTTCCTTGGAAGTTGGAAATAATTACGGTTCTTTGTTCATAATGCACGTTTTAACGTAAAATAAGACGTTGAAAGACAAGACGGAGGCTCACTGACATACTTTAAAATATATTTCAGCATTTTGTTAATCGACGGCCAACTAAGTTAGGCTACCCCTGACGGAGTAACTTTAACCCAATCCGATCGCGGCTCTCCCGGTGTTAGTGTTGTTCCACAAGATTTATGGATAAACTGTTTGATTTATAATTATTAGATTAGTTTCACATTTCACTTACCCTGCTGTGCACGAATATAGCTGTTCCTCAATTTGTGTGTTTCCCATTTGAATGGTCAGTGTATGAGGCGGCGGCTGCTGCGACAATAGGCTTTAGCTTAAATTTTTATGAAATTATTCTCTAATCGGTTGCATATTATGTCGTGGATATATCCCTCGAATGCATACTGCAGTGCCTTTTGTCTTGCTCTCTCAGATATTTCACATTCACCAAAAATTACTAATTATCTCATTGGGAATGTCTGACACCGGTGCATACACACTGTAATAGACGTGCTAGACGCGAAAGCATGACACGCGTAGCAACAGTGACTAAGGAGGGCGCGGCTTAGCGAAGGGTCAATTGTGAGCGTTTAATTTACAGTCAGTCCTCCTTTACCATGTCAAAGACATCAGCAGTGTGGCAGCATTTTACAAAAATAGATAACGGAAAAAAAGTCGAATGCAAAGTTTGCAAGCAACAGTTTGCATATCACAGCTCGACTACAAACATGGCATATCACCTAAAAACGGTAAGCTAAATTGTCTGCATTAGGTTGTCCCGTCTGTTTTGAGTAGGTTATATGAATATGAACGTATCAGAATTGGCATATTTCAATGTTTTAGTCTAATAACTTAATCATTTTATAACTGCAGGTGCACCTTTAGTGTAACTTTAGCATCCCCCAGACACACCCAGACCACACTGGAAGGATGTTAAGCCTCCTCTATCATCCAAACGCAAAAATAATATCACATAAGGAATTGTCGACTTTTTTTATTAAAGTGGACATGCCTTGTGTGTTTAAGAGTAAAAGTTTTAAGTTAATAGTCTATTCATGTCTCAGCCGTGAAACTGAGCTTCAGCCTCGCTCTGTGCGAGGATATGCACAGAACGGCTGCAATGATAGTGTCTGTCAGTTATTATTACATATGACAAAAACAATTGTCTAAATTATGTTGCATATTCCTCAACAGTTCTTGTGCTGATATCACTAGTTGACATAGTACTATTTTCGGAAATCATAGGCTATGATACAGAAAATATTGTGTTTTCATACAAAAGATCATTTCGAAATATGTTTCTTAGAAATAATGGTTTTGTTTAATACTGTATGAATCCCCAGACTAAAAGGGGGAGATGTCACTAAACCAGTTACGATCTGTGATTGGGTTTACGTCAGTACCTACGTATGCGTACGAGAATTGAAGAAGTTAAGACAAAAGATTTACTTGTGTTACAACATGTTGGAATAAAGTCGAGCTAAAGACAATCTATTGTCTCCTTATAATATACAGTACAAAGATAGCAACACTTTACACTTACGATGAAAAATGTCTAACTGTTATCCAGGGATCCTTTCCATAACAATCCGATCATCCGTGGCTCAATCTTAAGTTTATCAAACGACGAGAATACTTTTTGTGCGTAAAAAAAAAAAACGACTTTACTTAATAAAGTGGTTATTTATTTTTACGGACCAGGTGTCTTCAATATTGAACCTTTTCACAATATTAAAATTTTCTGAGATACTGACTACATTTACATGCAGCCAATTTTCGGGTTATGATCGGGGTTAATGTCACTATTCGGGTTTCTGAAACATTAAGAATAACCCGTTTACATGCGTGAGCAGAGAGAGTTACTCCTGTATACATGGAATTGCAATATCCCGATGTAAACGGCGACGCACAGTTAGCGTCTGGACGTACGGACAACCTTAAGACGCAATATGCGTCATATCCGATTCTTCTTCCTGTATCCAGAGACAACAACAACAGCTGCAGCACGCGGATGATGAATAGTTCGGGGCAGATAGCGATCGCCTTTGTTTGCGCTTTGGTGCTGGTACTGACCTCGCTCCAAATGTATGCTGTGCTGCGTCTCGCCATGTTTACTTCCGGTATACTGCACGGGAGTTTTTGTATGCGCCGAGAAGTTCCTCTACTCAAAAGACCAAGATTCCTTGCGAATAGAACATGCGCAAAACACAAATCAGGATATGCCGATACGCGTTTACATGACCAAAAATTCTGGTTAGAAAAGGAGTACCCCAGGTATCATATCCCGGTTTTTAAAATCCGGGATATGAGCATATTCGGGTTTTTGCCGGTGTTTACATGGCCGTGCGTGACCGGGTTATTGCTAATATCCCGGTTTTGAACGGGTTATTGGCTGCATGTAAACGTAGTCATTGATTTTGGGTTTTTCATTAGCTATCAGTTATAATCATCAAAATTAAAAGGAATGAACACTTGAAATATATCAGTCTGTGTGTAATCAATGAATATAATATCAAAATTTCACTTTTTGAATGGAATTACTGAAATCAACTTTTTGATGATATTCTAATTATATGACCAGCAACTGTAGTGTGTGTTCAATGTTTTTTGCACTGTTGTTTAACAAAAAAAACTAATATCTTCCCAAAAACTTTCAGTAGACAAAAACCTTATAAAACAGTTTTGAAAATGACATGTGATCTAGGACTATAATCAATTCATGTCTATCCCTCACAGCCTTGTTTTGACTTGGTAAAATTCAATATGGCGTAAACCCTGACTAAGGTCTATAATTTGAGTTTCCATGGTCTCTAAATTATTTAGAGTGAGTGTTTTTGTGAGTGTTTTTTTGGTCAACGGCACAGTCTATTTCAGTTGCCTCAAAATATCAACACTCCAACAATGTGCCTGAACACACCTCGTTTTCAGAGCACCTGTTCTGCTCCCTGTTAAAAACAATATACAACCATTTACCTTGCAATCTCCTCATCAAACTGCCACATAGAGAACAATATCTCATGAATTCTATTGGACTACACTACTGGAATCTTTCAATTCTCTTACCAAATCCTCTATTTTCACAGTCTTTATTCAGATCAACTTTTATTTTCATTTTAATCTCTATTTGCATCCTTTGCAATGGTAATGTTCCTAAAGTGGATCAGATACCCTATTTTCTGTCAAATTGGTTGAATCCCCCCCCACCCACTCATACTGGTTTGTACAAAGCTGAAGTGATTGCAATCAAATTTACTGTTGTTAACGTGTGGGATATGCTTGATATTAAAATCGTAAATCAACCATGAGATAAATCCTAATTTGGTACCTGCATTCTGTCTGACAAGCAGCTCCCTGTGTGGGTTCCCTCCAAGACGGAGCAGAACACCCAAAGCAAAGTATACTTTGAGCTTGACTTGGGTGTGTGACTAAATTATCAAATAAACACAAAATGTGTTTATCCCTCCCCTATTTCCCCATTACTTCGGAGAAAATTCAGTTTGTTTATATTCGCAACTCCCTTGGACCGTTTATTTGTGTGTGGTATAAATTTTCTTTTACATGGCTTCTACAGTTTTGAAAAATGTTCAAAGAAACATTTTTGATAAATGTGCTTGCAAGAATTCTAATGCTTTAAAACCCTTTCGCGCACTACAATTTAAAAAAACATGACACTAAAATACTATAAACTGGTCCATCAACAATTTTAACAGTTTGCAAGAGCGTGAATACAAACAATCAGGGCTCCATATGAGTGCAGTGGCACTGGTATTATATAATTTGTCTCATGGAAATGAATATTTGACAGTAAATCACCTGGCTTGAGTTGGGGAAATTTACTATTATTCTTCTATTCATAGTATTACGTGACCGGCACAAAATGTCCATAGAACGGCAGCAAAGGTTTGTTTTAAGCCACAAATATTGAGATCACCTTTCAGAATTCTTTTTTTTTTTTAAATGCATGTTTTGGGCACTTGTGATCAGTATAGCACCTGCTGCAGTATTTCAATCACTAAAAACAGCGGGACATTCTAAAATGCCTATAATGTGAAAACACAATTCCCCCTGTGGTGAAAATCAAGTTTGTCTATGTGGTGTTTTTAATATTGCCTACTTTAAGACAAACTGCAAATTCATGAGTAAACACCATTGCTGAGTATTTTCTCCTTAAAACTCCAGTGAACCAAAGATACTCTCAAATTCACGGTTTGAAATCGATGGTGTTTCTCAAAGCACAAGCTACCTTGTAACCAATCACGTCAACGAGTGGATCTCTGACCTGGTGCAAGTGAGTGGAAGCGGGGCTAATTTCCATATTCATAGAACTAAATAACTAGCGTATACTTAATTAGGCAAGGGAGTAGAGTTACATTCAAGTTATTTTAAGGCATGAAGAATTTTTTTTCAAGGAATTTTGGTGATCAAAGATTAGTCAAGGTATACAATTATTGACTACAGGAAGCGTTTTAATGTAATAAAAGTGTGATATTAAAAGATTAAATTCAGTACACACCTTATTGATGATGATTGATTACTACATGCGAGCAGATGAGCCAGAATATGAATGCAACGTGCTAAATGGTCGTTTTCTTTATAATGGTTTAAGGAAAAACGCAACATAAACGTCTCCGTTACTAACGTAACCTCGGTTCCCTGAGAATAGGGAACGGGTATTGCTAAGTTAGCTTACGCTATGGGAGAATTCCTTTTCTCGAGAATATTGAACCAAATATTGCTGCGGCAACTGCACAAACCTATGGCGAGTCGGCTAGGATGCGTGAACCAAACAGGATGCTTCGAGCCTACCAGAATGGGCGTGGCTTATAGCAATATAAGCCCCCATTTCGCCATAGAATTCAGGTTAAATCGACTGAAGCGATCCCCTGATCAAAGCACAGTAGCACGGCAAGTTAAGCAATACTCGTTCCCTACTCTCAGGTAAACGAGGTTACGTCAGTAACCAAGATGTTCCCTTTCGAGAGGTCTCTAGTACTGCTCAAGTTAGCTTATGATATGGGAACCCCTTTCAAAACACCGTGCGTGCTTACAAACTTTGCCCCATACTATCCACCTTTTTCCTGGTTAGCGAATTTACACAAAAGTAATGATTATGCATTAAACATTTGAATTGTTTATTAATAACTAGTGTTTTCTGTAAGTGTCGACTGCAAAGATAAATTTGATGATACTGACTCGCCATCTTCGCATTAGTGACCGCGCCTATAGAGAGAAATGCACATTTCATACGAATTAAGCTATACATAAGCAGAGAGCAGCCCATTTCTGCTCGTTTTAATTATTTTGTTTAAAAGTACACATTTCAAGCTTTCTATAGATATACTTATCATGTATGTGAGGCAAGTAACTTATACGCTGAGTTTCGTTGATTAATAAGACGCGCTCCAGTTCACGCGCCCGCGCCTCGTGTCCTGTATATCTACTATTTGTGCTTCTTATTTATTTTTCCAGGCAATTTGTTGATAAAACATTGATAAAAATTAAGATACAATTTATACTGAACGAAATTCACTTTAAAGAAAGGCTTTCTACAAAACAAAACTTGATAAGTGGTCAAAATCATGTCTGATCCATACCAAATGTTTTCCGATATTGGGCATCTTATGATCATATCTGACTCATCTTATGCGGTTCCCTTTTCATATAATCAACATAGATTAAATAAATTTAAAAAAACAATTATATTTAAATATACTTAAATATAAACTTAAATATAAAACGTATGTTTAGTTCTTTTTTGTTTAACTTATATTTAAGCGTCACACTGCTCCGCTTTGCTCATGTGCTCTGGTGTGTAGCCTATAGCCTTTACATGCATGTTTGCGTGATGTGATGGAGGGGTGCGATTCTCAAATATTAATTACATAATACCCAGCGATCTTCGAATATTATTTTGCTTGAAATGCCCATCCCTACTGGTAACGTATTACACCTTTTTCGTTGGATGCTTCAGTTTTAGCGCAGCTAACCAAAAACGTCTAACGTTACTCTCTGGTATTGAATGTAGCTGATACAGAACCGGACATAGGCATTCTCTCCTTTTTATCTTATGCTCAAAGCACCCAGTTTCTAAAAAGTTTTTTATCTTCTTTGAATTGTTAAAACAACCAACAACAGCACGTAGAGCCTGAACTCATTCTCTCACTGCTAATACAGTACGAACCGGAAGTAGGCAACCAGAGTCGTCGTCATGGCGGCGCCCATTGTTTAGAGCAGAATAAGGTGGATAGCCTAGGGGCCAAGCGCCCGAGGCTAATAGAAGGGTAAAGTTAAGAGTCCTAATATGACCAGATCAGTAATGAGCCTTATATAGGAAAAGAATAGGAATGGGCCTTAAGGGGCCATTCTCCTTCGTATATGGCATATAGAACCGCAGTTCATGTTTATCCAGGACCAGACAGACGTTGGGCCTTATAATTGTGAAAATGTGCTTAACACTTTATTCATACAGAAAGAACCCTCGCTTGCAAAGCAGGCACTTCCTTATTATAGAACCTCATAACGGACAGTGAGGACGTTATGCCCCCTGGACGGTGAGGCCCAGCCTGCCGCCGTACAAATATCTTCAATTTGTATTCCACTCGACCATGCCTCTCATGGAATGAGTTTTGATGCCTATGGGACAACAGAGGCCCTTAGACTCATAAGCCAGCGAGATAGCATCAATTATCCAGTTTGACAGTCTCTGCTGCGTGACCGCAAAACCGTGACCGCTAAGGTGGCTCTCAGCCAAGGTCGGTTTACTTGGCGCCATTACCAAGTACTCCGATGTTTGGCTTTAGCATTGGAAGACAAGCGTAACATGACCAATAAGTTGCCACCTGTTCTAGCAAAACATTACACACAGAAGACAATATTCCTCCGCCCAGACGAGCAACCACCAAGAAAAGGTGTTAAAACCAATTCTCGCCCAGGACAACTGGAAGCTGCTAGGGACTGGAAAATGCTGGCTGATCTTGATCAACGGCTTATTTTTCCACCTGAGATTGCCACCACTAACCTCCGACCAAATACTGTTTATCAGCACGCATTGTTCAACTGATAGAGCTTACAGTGCCATGGGAGGATGCTGTATGATGAGGCATATGAGAGGAAGAAACTGCGGTATGCTCAGCTGGCCACTGAAGCAGAACAGCGAGGATGGAGAGTCATGGTTTATCCAGACGAAGTGGGTTGTCGAGGATTTGTGAAACACTCCACAACCCGGTTCCTCAGAGACGTCGGGATCAGTGGCCAAGAGTTGCGTCGCACAGTAAAGAACTTATCTGAAGCAGCAGAGAGGAGCAGCAACTGGCTGTGGTTGAGACGGAAAGATTCTGGCTGGCTGTGTACAGGCCCCCACGCTACGGTTTCAAAGAATTCTTGAAAAACTTGAAGAGTCTGTTGGTTTATTTGTATAGGTTGCATAGTAATTACAGTTATTACTTTCCTGTGTATTTTGCGTGAATGAGGATTGGTGTTTGGACAGATAGTGTTTTGCGGTAGTATGCCATACGGAACCGTTGCAACTGACCTGCTTTAACGTCGGCAGTGGGGCTTGACAGCCTTAGTCCAACGGGTTGGCACGTATGGTCAGGTTGCGGAGAGATTGTGGTTAGGTCACATGTGACCTACGAGGAAGGAGCAACCTCAGCAGCAGGAAGGATGTAAAGGTCAGTAAGCTGGGCTGAGTTGAGTGGGGGACGAAGGGGGGTGACTCTGGAGTCACTGTCAAGCCCTCTTGAGGTGTCGTGGGCTAGTCGACGAAACGCTGAGGACGGAGGGTGCCCACTTGAAGACCCTAGAGATGTCCCCTACTCAGCTCAATCCAGACGGTTATCATGGGGGGACCACACTGTGGTTGCAGCCGTTGTGTGGGCTGACGTGCAAAATACACTGCAGCTATTAACACCAGACAGAAGGAGATTCACATCATCATATGGAAAGAAGAGTAAATGGATGGAGAAGCATAGGTTACTGTAAAGCTATGTCTTAGTTGGTGCTTACCTTATCTTTAACATGTAATGGAAATTTGGTGCGGCCTCTTAAGCACACGAAGAGCTGTTCTGACTGCCTGAAGGGGGCAAAATGCTCCAAATAGACAGAGTTCTCACAGGGCAGAGTGGGTTCGCGTCTCTTTCGTCTTCTGACGAACGAAGAGCTGACAGCAAAATAACTTGCGCTCTGAACGGAGTCGAGAGCACTTTAGGAACATATGTGCCTTGGCTTCAGGACGACTCTGGAGTTGTTGGGCCGAATTCAAGGCAGGAACTGCTCACTGAGAGTGCTTGCAAATCACCAACTCGCTTGACTGATGCCAGTGCTAGCAAGAGGGCAGTTTTGAGTGAAAGCGGCATCAGGCCAGCAGACTGAAGTGGCTCGAAAGGGGCCCCTTTCATGGCCTCCAGGACCGTGGAAAGGTCCCAAATAGGTATGGGGGGGGGGGGGGGGTCGAGGCGGGTTTAGCCTTCTGGCCCCCTTGAGGATGCGCACAACTAGGTCGTTTCTTCGCAGTGATTGCTCAGCCACGTGAAACGCTACTATGGCCACCACATATACTTTGATACTTTGGCAACGAGCGTTGTCTTCTGAGGCGAAGAGGTTGACCTCTGCTTCGCCGTAGATGCTCCATATCATCTGAACCATTTGCGGGTGAAGAGACCATTCCCCTGGGAGGACATTGTCTCTGGATAGCATATCCACACCCTGGTTCAGAATGCCTGCAACTAGGGCTGGGGCGGTATGGATTTTTTCTAACCGCTTTAAATACCCCACCCACCCACAGACTTTCGCGCACGCACCAGAAGTCGTTTTTGCTAGACAGACTTTGTTTAATATTGTCACCTTTAGCCTGCATCCGAAAAAAAACGAGCACAATTTGAAATAGTCCAATTTTCATCAAGCAGTAATTTGGCATGAACCAATCAATGAATATATTTCCTTATTTAAGAATATTCTCAGATACATTCGCATTGAATTCATAATTTTCAGGAGAATAAATTATGATGTTCACATTGGAAATGAAAGAACACCTATTGCAACATGTCTTAATTACAAATATTATACTCCATATTTATGTTTACATAATAGTGTTATATAATATGTTATATAATATAATATATGTCGATTATATGAAAAGTGAACAGCATGATTAAGATAGGATCATAAGATGGGTCAGACACGATTTTGACCACTTTATTAAGTTTTGTTTTGTAGAAAGCCTTTCTTTAAATTAAATTTCGTTTTGTATAAATTGTACCTTAATTTTAATCACCGTTTCATTAACTATTTGCCTAGAATTAATAAATAAGAAGCAAATATAGCAGACATATAATCAGGAGGACGTGGAAGTGCGGGTGCGATCTCTTGTGCGTGACCTGGAGCTGGTTTCAAATGAACCAAAACTGGGCGTAGGCTAGGCCTAAATGTCTACTTTTAAACAAAATTCAAAACGAAATGATAAAATTTTAGTCTACAGTAGCCTAGTCAGCTAAGGTCAGGTTTGCCGATGTGCGTTATAGGCTATTTATTTATATTTATCCCTGTCCGCCGATCGGAGACAGACTTCACTGCTGATATTCTGGTGATACAACATAGCCAATATACTAGGGACTTTAGCCTTTAAATATCTTTGCTGCATTGGATCAGTGTTGTTTCTAGAACAGCCGAGACCTTTCTAGCCTCGCGGCAGCAGCGCCTCGCATTGCTCATAGACCTTAAAACAGTCAGCGCCACGGATGCGGTTTCTAAAATTGATCAAAAAACATTGGTGCGGGTGGATGGCGGGTGGATGGGTGACCGCGGTATTGCGGTAACTGTCCCAGCCCTACCTGGAACGTGCACTGCTCTTAGCGAGCGCAGGTTGAGGTGAGCCCATAGCAAGAGGTGTTTGGCTATGGTGTGCAGGTTGCACGACCTGAGACCGCCTTGGCGATTTATATAGGAAACCACTGAAATGTTGTCCGACCGGACCAAGATGTGGTGACCTTTTATGTATGGGAGGAAAGCTTTTAGTGATAGAGCGACTGCTCTCATCTCTAGACAGTTTATGTGTAGGCACCTCTCTGGGCTCAACCAAAGGCCGGAGATGGCCCTGCCCTCGTATAGAGCCCCCCAACCTCTGTTGGAAACATCTGTCCAGTAGGGTTGGGCGGTATTTCGGTAATATCGTATACCGCGGGGGTCTTAAAATAGCAACGGTATCAGTTTCAATACCGTCATTACTGGCACTTATATAAAATAAATAAATATAATTTATTCAATGCCTAAAAATGCTTATGTAGTTGTCATCCAGTGACAGTGTGGAGGAGAGAGAGAGAGAAGGGAGAGGCGGTAAATACTTACTAGGCAATTTGTAAATGTTGCAATAAAAAAGGTGACCGCGAGAGATGGAAACACCTCTAACCTAATGTCGCATCTCCGAAACAACCACCCACTCAGTGCTGCGAGGATGCATTTTGCCCCGAGTTCATTAAATAAGCGCATTCGTTTATATTTGTTAAAATATTATAATGTTATTTTTTTTTACGTTGATAATGAAAACTGAACAGCACGAGTAAGATGGGATGAATCGGGAGTCAGACATTGACCACTTAATTAAGTTTCATTTTGTAAAAGGCCTTTCTTTAAAGTGAATTTCGTTTTGTATAAATTGTATCCTAATTTTAATAATTTTTTTTTTATCAACCAATAATAAATAAGAATCAAATATAGCAGACAACATAATCATGACATGATCATGCGCTGGCGCGCCGCGGTCACTTGCATTGAAATCTCATCATAAATTAACCGAAACTCAGTGTATGTCTCACAGACATGACAGATATCTAAATAAAGCTTGAAATTTCATTAAACGAAACAATTCAAAACGAAAAGAAATAGGCCACTCGCTGATTATTTAATCCATGATGTGCATTTCTCTCTATGCGCGTTCTATACGGAAATGGCGATCATCAAGTTAAACGAAACTATTCAAAACGAAAAGAAATAGGCTAGCCTACTCTCTGATTATTTAATCCATGATGTGCATTTCTCTCTATCGTTCACTATGGAGATGGCGATTCGTCAATTTCTTTAAACGAAAATTCAAAAGGAAAAGAAATATAGGCAGCATACTCTCTGATTAATCCATGATGTGCATTTCTCTCTATAGGCGCGTTCACCACTGAGATATCAATCGTCAATTTCTTTAAACGAAACAATTCAAAACGAAAAGAAAAAGGCTAGCCTATACCTTCTGATTATGTAATCCATGATTTGCATTTCTCTCTATATATGCGCATCCACTAGGAGATGGCGATCGTCAACTTAATCTTTGCAGCACTGACAGAAAAGTTGTATTAATAAAAATCAATGGACGCGTGTCACCGGATTTACAAATGCACTTCTTGCTTGTTGCTTGTTAATTTAATTTAAATGAATTAATAAAATGAATACAATTGTCATAATTAAAATAATTAAATATTATTAATTGTCCCATTTTTGCTCATTTATAAATGGTATTTATATCTACCACCCCCTCAGCACCTGGGTTAAACAATTATTTGGCGCCACCATATTATAACGGCCCACGTATTAAAAATAGTCGAGTCTAAATAGGGCTACGGCTCATATTACATTTAATGCCGTCAACAGGGATCAGACACAACGTGCACGGGTTGGCCTTGATTTTTTTTGTGTGTTTTTTATGCCCGATCTGGTATTCAGTTTCTGAACGGTGTAGGCACAAGCCAACAGTTTGGTGACGCTGTCTGAGCCTTATGTCATAATTTTTAATTAGTCATGGTAATACCGTATACCCCGGTAAAATAGGGAGGAGGTTTGACGGTATCAAAATTTGGATACCGCCCAAGCCTACTGTCCAGATCACTTTCCTCCTCGAAATCATTCCCATACTTACGCCGGACTGATACCAGTCAGCTGCTTTCCAAGGAGCCAGGGCTCTGACACAGCCGTGGTTTACTTTAATGCTTAAGTGGCCAGATCGCCACGCGCGCTGGAGGGGACGCATATACAGTAGACCCAACTGAAGTACTGATGATACTAAGGCCATGAGGCCTAACATCCTCTGAAATCCCTTGAGGGGAGCACAAGGGCCTGCTCTGAATGATGCCGCTAGACTCTGAATGGCGAGCACGCGCTCTGGCGTCAGCCGCGCTCTCATCTGTATAGAATTTATGACTGTTCCCAGAAAAGATATACTCTGGCTGGGAGACAGTGCGCATTTTGAAGCATTGATCCTGAGACCTAAGCATTCTAGATGGCTGAGGAGCCAGGATCTGTGAGTTATTAACTGCGCCTCCGATTGGGCTATAACCAGCCAATCAGAGGTAGTTCAACACTCACACTCCCCGTTGTTGGGTGAGAGCTGCGTCCATGCGGTTCGTAAATGCACAAGGTACTAGGTATAACCCAAACGGTAGGACTGTGTACTGATAAGCCTGCGAATCTCAAGAATAGTGATTGGGTGCTATCTGAATGTGGAAGTAAGCAGCTTTCAGATCCACTGAGAAAAAACAATCTCCCGGGTGAATCTGAGCGAGGAGTCTGCGCGCAAACTATAGCCTCGCTGGAGCCTTGATATTCTGGGGATGGCTTCCCAGGCCTTGGCCCACATAGCTAGGGGTTGAATGAAGTCTGGGGACGTGCTGCTTTGTGATCGGGACCCGGTCGCCCAGCCGTTTTGTGTTTGTAATACTGTGTGAACAGTGCTTACATGCAGGATGCATATTTCATTGTGGGCACACGATCTACATTTATTACACCTCCAGTGTGAGCCAGAGGGAAAACTGATACTGTGGGGACAGTGCTTATGTGCAGGGGTGCGTACTTTATAGTGGGCACACAGCCTACATTTATTACATTGCTTTATTTTGGTCGCGTTTGTTTACAGGTGTGCATGTTTTAAAACAGACTCGTCTACTACAATGTTGAAGTTCCCAGCCGCCTGAACTAAAGAGGGGACTGGGAGATGTGTGAAAAGCTTTTTGGAGATTGGTCCAACCTCGGTGGGACTCAAAAACTCTTTTCCTTCCTGTCACCGTGGCTAGGAAGGCTTTCGAGGCTCCGGGTCCAACACAATCTAGGGTCGGGGTCCCAGTCGCTCTAGGAACTGCTCTCGCTTCATTGAACAAAAGCGGTGACGGACTTCAGCCGCTTGGCGGGGCTGGGAGACCGGCGGCGCTGGCTTCACTAGCTGAGGTGGCCCGAAGCAGAGCTGGATCATTTAGGGAGGAAGTGACGCATAGCCTGCTACACTTTCTGAGCCTCTGTGTAAAGTTCCGCGAAACCTTTGACTTCTGGGCCGAACAGACCAATGGTGGAGACAGAGGAGTCGAGAAAAACTGCCCTATCTGCATCCTTCATCTCTGTTAAGTTAAACCAAAGATGACGTTCAAGCACCGTCAAGTTCGATGTGCACCTACCAATCGCCTGGGCGGTTGATTTGGTAGCTCGCAGAGCCTGGTCTGTGGCGCAGCGCAGGTCTCTGAAAGCTTCCAGTTCAGGTCCAGACTCGTCCATCGAGCAGAGAAGTTTGGCCTGAAAAACCTGGATGACAGCCATGATGTGAAGCGCAGACGCAGCTTGGCCAGTGGAGGCGTAGACTCGACCAGCGAGAACTGAAGTGGTGCGGCAAGGCTTCAATGTGTGGGTCGCATTAGCTTTCATCCCATAGCGATGGGTGGGCAGAGATGTGCGGCCACCGCCTCTTCGAGGAGAGGAATCGTTTCGTACCCTTTTTCCACAGAGCTGTCGACAGTCGAGAGCGTTGAGAAGGAAGGCTTTAGACGAGCTAAATGCGGCGCTTTTCACGACTTCGTTAGCTTGCCATGCACTTCAGGAAAGAAGGGGGCGGGTCTCTGCTGAGGGGCCTGTCGGCGCCGCTGCAGGAACCATTCGTCCTGCCTGCTGGGCGTGGGCTCCTCGGGCGAAGACAACTCGAGCCCGAGGTCTTCAACAGCCTTAGTTAGCACGCGGAGAGGCTCTGCTTCAAAGCTGGTTCTCATGACGTTCGCGCTGGCTTGTGTTGAGGGCGCGGGGTCAGTCACAGAGCCCGCCCATTCCTCGCATTCGGATGCAGCGAGAGAAACGCTGTCATCCTTCTCATCTTCCTCGTCTTTTTGAATGAAAATCGGTTTTCTCTTTAACAACCGCCAACCCTCCCCTCTGGGCTCCCGTAGTTCCAAACGGGCTCAGCGCTTGCCATGATAGAGATACACAAACAACATGGCAAATGAACAAGACCGCGGCAGCAGAAGCACACCCGCCGAAAACATTTACAAGCTGAATCTGCAGGGCTGCCAACTCTCACGAATGCACTGTGAGACGCAATTTTGTCACTTTTTACACGCTCTCATGCCACACATCCATTTTCTCACGCAGAGAAAAATCGCGAAGCAAAGAGGACACTGACACAGACAGACAAGTCAGAGCAGGTTACTATCGATATGAAACATATTCTCAGCTCTCAGATTCTGTCAATTTTATTAGGAAATTCAAACAATAAACACCGTTTTGGCACTTGTAAATGTTACTTGAGAGAACGCTGACAGATCTCACTTTAAGCGGCACGTGAACCAAACATCTGTTACTCTTTACTACCAACTTACCGAAATGTAATAAATCGATCGATCAGTGTTTTTCAACCGCGGAAAGATGTCCATAGAACAGCTGGAGAACAAAGACCGTCGGTCTTAGTACACGATGTAGGGTGAGTGTACCCTTTAAGACCACTTTCAACTCTGAAGTCAAATAAAAACAAATTTGAAATTGAAAAAAAAAAAAAAAAAATTCCCTCACACAACACTGTCCAGACACGAACCATGTTCTTGCACTAAAATATGTTGGTTCTCTTTACATTAGAATAATAATAATGTTTCATATCATCTAGATTAGATATGGGATAAATAGCATACAAAATTAATGTCTCATATATTAAAATCAAGTTTTTATGTGGTAAAATATTTACTTCACCACGTGACAGCAGCAAGCTGGCTCCTGATTGGTTAATGCGGCGCGAATTTTATGCAGAAGTTCAGATTTTTCAACTCGGGCGGCAGATGAGAATTTGCGTCAAACGCGTGAATGCACAAAAAGCACTAAATAAATCATTCGCGCGTAACGCACCAGACGCGGTACGCGTTCTTTTAAGAATGTCAGTGCGGTTTCTGGCTTTAAACTAGTTCAAATCACTGAGACATTTGTCTTTTGTAACAATTCTGCATCAAATTCAAAAGCTTCTCACTGGATCTGCAGTTTAGGTTATGTCTACATTAAACTGGATAGCCTAAATATAATATGCTTACTATCCACACAACCATTTAAGCATTTTCCAAATGTTTCTCATCCACACTGAAATGTTGGAAAAAACTAAAATCATCTTAATGCGCAAGCCTAACGTAATAAAAGCTCACTGAGATCATACCAATACCAGACACAATAAAGTTCTCACGCTATTCTTCAGGTCCAATCATTATATTAGCAAAATATACATTTTAGTCTCACCAGCACAAAAGTAGGGATGGCCCGATACCGATACTGGCATCGGGGATCGGGTCGATACTGTCCTCATATACTCGTACTCATAAAAATTTGCCGATACCACGCCCCGATACCACGTACATTTTGCGAAACGAAACTGGCCGCTGCGAGTGCTTTGTCGAGGTGAACTGAGGCATAGGGACGTGCACTCCCAACGCAAAAGAGTGCAGCGCGGCACTAGATCTGATGGCCGAGCGCGAGCGCGGGCGCGGGCGGTAATGCACTCACTCTGTGTGTGCGGGTTCCGGGAGAATAAAACGATTCGCGGGACTCCCGCAAACTAGAAATATCTATGAATACAACATATTAAAACTAATAGATTTTCATTCATCTGTTGCAGAAAAGCAAGAAGAACAACTAAAACAAAATAGAAACGATTTACAAGCCAGAGTTTCTATTCATAACATGTTTGCAGCGTTGAGCGATGTAGCCAATCACAGACATGTGTGTTGATTTCTTGAACGCAATGGCTAATCAGAAGCATTTAAGATAGACTCCCCTCACTGCTCAAAACTTTTTTGTTCAGTGCTGAATTCTGTATGCTGGCAAATCCTCTAATTATAACAAACAAAGTGTGGATATTATGAAAGATTCATTGTGCAGTCAGCTTCATTGATAATAACAGATGTGTGAGATCGCGATGAACTGTCAGCTTTTTAGGAATTAGACTATTAAGGGAGCGCACTTTGGGCGCATTCAGTCATGTCAGACCATGCACGCAGTAACTGCTTGCTTTTATGTTAAATTAACAGTGGTTTGTGTGTTAATACATTTATTATTTACTCATTATTATTTATTTTTAGACTTGTTAAAACAAGCAGAGAAGAAAATAAAAACAGTCTTCTAACCTGTGTTCTAAAATAGTCTTCTGTCTTCTTTTCTGGGAGCCTATAGTTACTTTTGCGGTAGAAATATCGGTACTTGATATCGGCAAGTACACAAATGTAAATACTCGTACTCGTATCGGTTTGAAAAAAAATGGTATCGGGCCATCCCTACACAAAAGTAATGATAATAATAATAATAATAATTTGTTACATTTATATAGTGCTTTTTCTGGGACCTCAAAGCGCTTTACATAGGAGGGGGAATCTCCTCAACCACCACCAAAAGTGCATGGAATATGTGAAAAAATGTACTGTTGTGCCTTTGGATGTCAGAATCGGAATGAGATGGTCTTCATTTTAACAGAAAAACATCATCAAAACCCCATTTGAAGCTAAACGCAGATGTTTATGATTGCAGACCATTAAACGGACAGACTGGGCTGATGAAACCTGCGATGATTACCCTACTATTAAAGCATGAATTTGATGTAAACAAAAATAAAATATGCCTTAGCCATAAAGTTACAGCATGAAATAATAATTAAACCATTTTACATAGGTAACATTAAAGGCACACTGTGGAGGAATTGTACCTTTATATAACAGCTTCAAAGTAATTTCGGTGGTAAACAAACTCATAGTAGGGCAAATCATCCTGGTAGTAAAGCTTGGGGGGGACGCCGCTGGAAAAACCAGCTATGTAAGTTTGAGAGGAGCGCCCCCGACAAATCTCGCGAGAATCACGACTTGCTTTACGGCACGACGTCGCTTTACGGCACGACGTCACATACATCAACAAAGCACGCATTTCAGAATTTAATCTTGGCAGAGTCGACAAAGAAAACGCGGTCGGAAGAGTCAAGGAAAAGAAAACGAGAAACTGACAGCGTGAGGAACCGGACAAGAGTCTCACTCGGCCAGGCTTTCACTCGTCGGCGAGAGCTAAAAATCAGCAATGGATGCAAAAGCGATGCTGACCTGGCGTTCTTGTTGATGGACTAGTAGACATCTTCGGAGGCTATCTGTGCCTGTTCGATGTCCGACGCTTTGTAAAGCGTTGTGTCAAAAGGAAAAATAGGGATAGCTCACAGATGAAGTTATTACAGAGGCCAGACAGACTCACAGAGGCAATTGGCATCTCACAACTTGCACTTTATTCCCCAATCGAACTTGTGTAACTGTCTGTCACACGTTCTACCGTTCACAGCGTTAACTTGATAAACAAAAATAGGATAAGAATGAGAATCAAACAGAAATAACCCGCATACATGGGGTGTTGGAGGCGCGCATACAATATAGACTGCTGACAGTTCAACAGAGCGCGTGCAGCTCTTAAAGGGGCCACGCCATCCTACTGAACAGGTAGCGGTATACAGGGGAGGGGATCAGGCCGTGAGTACAGAGACATCTCTGGTGAGTGGTATTTACGACAGTAACGTTAAGTACAAGTACTCCACAGCGACTCAAGGGGTCGCTGTTTGACAAAAACGGAATTCCTCCACAGTGTGCCTTTAAACCTAACATCTCCAAATTTTAAATTTGTACTCGCAATTGCGAGTTTATATCTCTCAATTCAGACTTTATGGCTAACTCACAACTGCAAGTTTACATTACAATTCTGAGGGGGAAAAAAAGTCTGAATTACCTGATGCAAAAGAAAAAAAGACAATGTGGCGAACAGGACGGCCGAGGGACGTGAGAGAACGGCGCGAGGCTGGTGGTGCGATTGCTAATGAGCAACACCTGTGAAGCACACCGGTCTCGCATCTCTCACGGAGGAGCGGAAGCATAAAAGAGGAGCGACGACGTTGATGACCGAGAGAGGAACAGGGCTGTATTTTAGTTGAGTTTTGTTTTTTGTATTTGTGTTTTATTTTAGCAGTCGTCCGCGAGGGGCTGCTGGCCGTTATGTTTATTTTAGGTAAGCCAGCAGTCGTCCGCGACTTGAACAGTTCTTCCCTGAACATTCCTACACTGGTGCCGAAACCCGGGAAGAGGGAGGAACGCCAGAAGGGGAGCAGCAGGGAGTGGGGGAGGAGCGGCCATGGACGCTCGAGGCGGTGCGCTGGAGTGAGTTGCCGGTGGGACGGTCGAGCTCGCTGCCGGCCGCCTGGGTATTGGAGGGGCGGCTGCCATCCGGGAGGGAGAGGAGTCGCCGCCGCCGCTCGCCGTGGGCCGGAGCCTGCTGCCGTCCACCAATGAAGGGGAGGAGCAGGGAGCGGGGGACCCCTACCGTCTGCCCAAGGCACCCGAGGAGCCGTCGCCGTCCACCGGGCGGCGGAGGAGCGTCGAGCCGTCCACCGAGGGCTACTCAGCGTCACCGCCAGGCACCGCGGAGAAGATGGCCCAGCTGGTGGATGACCAGATGGCAGCGCGTTGTGGGAACCGGACCAATTTTTTTTTTCCTCTCTCCCCTCTCTCGATCTGTCGCTCCTCATGCTTCCGTCTCCGTTTCCCTCGGCTTGTCGGTCCATATCCGCCAGGGATCATCGCCGCCGGGGGGGGGGGGGGGGGGGGGGGGGGCACAGGCTCTTGGGTACCCCCCGGCCTGTGAGGGGCGATGGGGGTATGTGGCGAACAGGTGGTGCGATTGCTAATGAGCAACACCTGTGAAGCACACCGGTCTCGCATCTCTCACGGAGGAGCGGAAGCATAAAGGAGGAGCGACGACGTTGATGATCGAGAGAGGAACAGGCCTGTATTTTAGTTGCGTTTTTTTTTTTGTATTTGTGTTTTATTTTAGCCAGCAGTCGTCCGCGAGGGGCTGCTGGCGGTATTTTAGTTTGGTTTGTTTTATTTTAATAAAGTTTATTTGAATGTTCGCCGGTTCCCGCCTCCTTCTTCCCTGAACATTGCTACAGACAAAACATGAAGCAAAAGAAAGCAAAAGAAAAAAGACAAAACATCAAGAAATTCAGATTTTTCTTGACGGAATTGGGAGAAGCAATAAGTCAGAATCGTGAGATATAAACTCGAAATTAGCTTATTCCGTGGCTTCCATATGTTGCAACTGCAGAACTGTAATTTTCTATCACCAGTACAGCCCCCACAAAAAAACAATCACTGTTTGCAAACACCCAACCAAATGCTCTAAAGCCCTATACAGCACCCGTTGGCTAAAAATAACTACTGTTCTAAAATGTTTAATAACTTTTGAACCGCTAATCCAATCTGTATGCTTTAAAAAGTCCTTTAAAAGGTGCATTGTGTAATATTTAGGAGGATATGTTGACAGAAATGCAGTATCATATGGGTCAATGACGTGACGCCTAAATTTTCAGGTAAAAACTGTTTTAAATGCATAAAAAGATACTGTATATTTGCAGTACCTCTCCCATGTACTCACTTTAACTTCTCAAAAACCTTTAGTTATTGTGATTGTTTTGTAATTTAAAGTGTCAAAATATGGTGCGACCCTCCGGCCATAACATCTGTTTTGGGAAACGTCTTTGAAATTACTCTAAATTTATTTTCTGCACTCTTTGGCATGATTTCCAAAGTGTTTTGTAATCCTGTAAAAAAATTCAAAGCATTTGTATTTATATTTCCATCATAATATACAAACAAACTTTGTCCCATGACGTCCATTTTATGAAATATCATGTGGTGCGACCATCCAGGAACTACCATTTTGGGACTTTTATATTGAAAACTATATAAAAAGGAAGTTACATCATATACCAATTTACCAAGGACCCATGGAAGCACTAAGCAGGTTTGTAATTCTCTCAAATTGGAATAAACAAAACCCTTTGTAATGGTTGGTATGTAGTTATCACATTAGTATAATTTGGAATAGGCTAGAACTTTATGCAATTTGGGATCTTTTTTTTTATTATTTCAATTTCAAAACTATTTTAATCTATTTTACCAGATGCCACTGGCAAGCGAAGTAAAAATTCTGACCCTGCAGCAAGAGCGGAGTACCTTTCTAGGAGAAGAGTGAAATATTATTACAGTTTAAAATAGCTGTTTTCTATGTGAATATATGGTAAACTGTCATTTATTCCTGTGATCAAAGCTGAATTATCAGCATCATTACTCCAGTCTTCAGTGTCTTCAGTCTGTATATAGATATATACACGTTCGCTAACGATATACACTGTGCTCACAATATTGTACAGATAATTACCATCATATATCAGTTAATAGCAAAGCTATTATTGGTCATCTAGGAGTATTGGAACTTACCAATAACAGAAACTAATAAGCTTTGATCAGACGTATGTCATGCTCATTAATATCCGTCCAGACTAACGTTACGTGATATAACGTAGCAGTTTCTCATCGAGAGACAGAGAGAACATAACATAACATATCGTTTGACTGAATAATTAAGTAAACCTAATTTCTTAATTTATCTTTGTAAAGAAACCTCATTGCTTAACTGGCTACTCTCTGCGGTCTCAGACGACGGCGTCTTTTCCTGTCAGCCACCGTAACTTCTGTTGGTTGCAATTCGCTTCCTCACCAATAGATGGCGCTAAAATTACACAATGCACCTTTAAAGAGGAGATTCACGACTAAGATAATATCAGGTTTTTCGCTTTTGGAGATTCAGAGGCTCGTAGTGAATGTGATTGAGTCATCAAGTTTTGATAAGCATTGATTCATCAAACAAACCCAATACTTCTATAGTTAGTGAAAATAATTTTCACTGTTTGTATTTTGTTGCACAAGACAATTTTCACAATTGTTGACACTACTTGCTGCACTATTCGTGTTTGTTGTTCATGTTCAGATTGAAAACACACTCATACAGCGCCTACATTCACACACACACACAGAAGCAAAAGTGACTTATAGGCTATGCACAAAACAGGACATGACAGCATGACTAAATATGGTGAAGGCTAAAAATTTTCAAATGCAGGAAATACCCTGATATCAGGAATACTGGAAATATCCTATGATGGCATGACTTTTCAAAATTGAATTTTCAAATCCAATAGGAAAATTGCTCTTGTTTTAAAGCCACACATACCCAACAAAGTGAAAGGGGCTTTTTTTTAGCAAAAAGGCTGATTGACAGGGGAGTAGATGGTCGTTCTGTTGACTGGGATGCATCAAGAAGTATTGGATTGTGGCCACATACATTTCTGCCTACAATTTGTAAATGATTTGATTACAAAAACAAATCCTGCTGTATCCTATTAAGACTTCTGGGTATTTGTGATGGTATCACCAGAGACCAATGTAAAAATTGTGTTTAATTTAACTAAATTCTCTCTGTCAGCTTGTTTGACTGATGACTGACCCACCCTTGCCAAATACCTGGAAAATTGTTCAAGAGATAAAATGGCCGCACAGGGCGCATAGAAACAAAAGGCTAGAGAACCTTGACTGACAGAGCATATGGATACCGCATTATGTTCTTCTCTCTTTCAGTTAGAAAACATTGTTTATGCTACTAAAAGCTGTTTTAAGACTGTGCTGTTAGTTGTTCCAAAACACTGGTTAAGGAGGGGGAGGGGGGGGGGGGGGAGATACTTCCTGAGAGAGAGCGAGAGAGAGCAACAACACTCCAACGCATCTGATTGGCTGAGGCTGTCTGAAACCATCCAATCACAAAGCAGAAGAGAAGCAGGCATCTCGGCAACTATTTTTTAGCCCCAAATAAGAGAACAAGAGCTAAGAACCCACAAAACTACACACAAACACTATTTTCTCTATGTTTTTTCTACAGTTAAATGTATTTTTCATTAATACAAAATAAACATTTTAAATATCCTTTTTTTTAAAGAATTGATCACAATGAGCTATGTTTTGTTCATGCACTGGTTTGGGGTTAGAAATCACCTATCATGTGGTCTAGACTCTAAAGACAAGAGCTCAAGTATCAACCAAACATTATTTTGGAAGAAACAGATTGTCCTACCAGTTAACTAAAAAAAGTCCCTAAAATGCAATTATAATAATCATAATAAATTACAGACATTTGGCCGAATATATCAATTATATGCATGAAAAAGAATCGCAACAGTGCATTCATTGAATCATGCATCATTTTCTATTAAAAATGCAGTAGGCTATGTCATAAAATCCCTTAAAAGCTGGAATCTTCAAGATCAAAAAGTATTTAATAAAGTCACAATATTTAACATTGGTAATAAAAAGTATTACATATAAATAGATGTAAACAAACCTAAATAACATAAACAATGAGGACAGAACAGAAAGGTTTTGATCCAGAAAAAATGCGTTGCATATTTGGCATGTCTCAATTGTGGTACAATTTCTCTAAATTAATATATTAGGCTAAATGGTAACCAGTAGTTTGATACTAAAATGCATCAGGGCATTTATTTTCGAAACTGCTAAAAGTTAAGATTTTCCAAGCTTGTCCTTTGTCTCTTGACAAAGACACACGTTGACTTTAGATAACGAGTTGGGTGAGTCACAGAAAGATCAGGTTTCACAGTTCAAGGCGAACGAAAATAAAACCTGAAAACATACTGGGAAAATGTCAGACAAGCACAATCACACACTTGCAGTTGCCAGGAAGCTCTTCAGGAATTACAAAAGAAAAAACATTTCCTTTCTAAGGTTTTCAAAGCAGATCATGCAGCTGTTTGATTTTGAGAATAACATTTTTTATGTAAATGGCCAGTCACTATTTTTACTGAAGCTGTTTAACTGTTCATTCGAACAGCATTAACGACAAAAAAAACCTCCAGCAGCCCCCCCCCCTGTACAGTTTAATTTACAGTTATGTTTTACCTGACACTGTCCATGCAAATAGCAAACCATTTCAATAATGTGTTAATTCTATCAGGCACTGTTATGGACACTCTTTGTTCAGGGTCCTGAACTCCTGATGATATCAAATTTATCAGTGAACGGACAGAAAGGGCAGCATACAGCCAGAAGACCGCTAAAATAATGCAATTATTGCGTGTATATGCAAAAGTAACCCTGAGTATGGAGTACGCGGCCTTGCCACAACAGCAGGCGTTTCCTCGAGGTTCATTTTACATGCTGGAAAGAACAGAACAGCAAATGTTACTTATTTGCAGCGTATCGAAAACTGTCACCCAAAAACTAGCCTATATATAGATATTGTGTGGGAATATGGTTGAGTTACAGTCTCCTTGTCTTCCTTGTCGTTTCCACTCACTTGTTGTTGAAATAAAAATGGAGGCTAAAAAAGGAAAGGCGAGTTCCCCTTAGAAATACCACCCATTTCTCATGGCTCGAGTTGGGGGTTGGTTGATGGGGGAGGCGGATATGAAGAATAAGAAAAGCAAGTCACGGTTCTTGGGGTTCGCGTTATTTTCGTTTCCCAAAGAAAACACATAGACCTGATCAAGAAATTATAAATACATCAAAAGTTATCAAGAGATGGAAGCAGGCTACATCAAAAATATAAATGTACAGAATCAGAGAGCAGTGCTCAACAGGATATCTGCTTATCCCGACAAACTATCTTCTTTTAGAACCGACAGAAAATAAATCCACTGTGAGTCTAACAAAGTACCTCCAAGCTGCTAAGCAATACAGTTAAGGATCCGAATACATAATTTCCAATGTTTTCGCAAAACTGAGACTTAATAAATTCTATTCTGACAAGCACGAATGTTGTAAATACAAACTCTACCATGTCTGTTTTCACATATAAACTTGATTAACACAAGAACAAGGCAACCAACACTAAAATGGAAACAGGTTCTGCCACGAAACCCACTTCAATCATTTCTCCTTATTTACAAATAAGATCCTTTGATTTTTACCACTTTAATGCATTTAAATCGTATAAGCTTTTAAGACAGCCTCTCTCAGCTAAGCTAACGGCTAACTAAAATGATACCTTTGCTCACTTTGATAATTAATTATGTTGAGTGGCACGAATGCTATTGATGTGATATAGGTGTAAAGGGTAAGAAATGCAGCATAACAATGGGTCGATCACTGAATGTTTACAGCAAAAAAAACAGCTCTTAGCACGAGGTTGTTGGCAAAGTGTGATTGTGATTATAGCTAGTTACATCAAGCTAACATGCAGACCAACCAACACGGTGTTACATCATTAATTTTGTGGGGATTTGATTAATTAACGTGACAGCAGAAACATTCAACCAAGAAGAGTTGAAAGAGGAAAGCTACAATTTATGTTGATAAACAAGAGCTGATAAGCTGAGCTCCCAACTTCTGCATCAACTTTGCCTAGTTCATAAAAAAACATAAGCTATTTGCCATCAAACCCTTCATTGGAATAACAAAATACCTTACCTACAGCGTCCTCCCAACGTAACTGAAATGCAATAGCCTATTAAAGGTATTTTTTTTTCCAAAAAAATCCAACATCAATGCGAGGCAGAACAGGAGGCCTTCTCTTGCAACCTCGGTGTTTCCTGTGAACTGTAGACCGCGAGGCTCTCAGGCTATCTTCCAAACTTCTCAGTGTCCCTTACGCAAGAGTTGCAAGTTTCACATTTCTCCTATTTAAGACATAGTGCGGTCTTCAAATGTTCACGTTGAGTTGCTAAAGCATACATCAATGTACAGTGTTATTTTACAAAATCATAGTCGATATTTATATGGGTATGTACAGCACTTGGTGATTCAAGGCTGTGATTCAATCTCATGTCCTTTACATTTGCTGTATTGCCCATCCCCCTCTACACCGGCATCAACCGCGGCTCCCAGCGAAGCCTACACACAACCATAACACAGGGTTTCCTACACAGTGGAGCAGGGGTTCATTATGAAGGCGGACTTTCAGCTTTAGCTCGCGCCCTCTGGTACGCTATAGGGCAGGAATGTGTCAATCGGGGTATCAAACAGGAACGCGAATATGCTGTTGGATCGTTGCGGAGCTTAATGTTGTCGTAGACGGAAAAGAGGCCGAACCTCGTTTTTCTGGAGGTGCCTCACTTCTCTTGTCAGCATTCGGCAGCGTGAGATGGCGTTGAAGGGCTGCAGGAGATATAGATTTCGAAGACGAACACCTAATTAAACTGGATACTTTCGAAATGAGTCACTGTGGATTTGGGAAAATATGCTGTGTTACTAAATACACAAGGCGTGGAGTTTAATGGTCTTTCATATAAGGGATTATTATTGTTCTTTTATCCGTGTAAAAAGGAATAAGAGTGTTGCGTTATACAACTGTAGCTGCACGGGGTCTCATGGGCGCTTTCGCAGGGACCGCGATACTAGAGCGTCAACAATACTGTGCGTGGAATATATGAGGGAACCGGTTTGGACTGGACGTTTGATTTGGTGCAGGATTACATTCTATCCAAAATATTAACCTAGTTGGCGAACTGTGGTCCACTATTTCAAAAAGACAAAGACAAGGGGACCAAACATGGCATGGGCAAAAATAATAAACCCCGCGTAGAAGACCCAAAAAACATTGAAATCACTCCTAACTGTAATGCTTGCACGCCCTCCGCAGTTGTTGGAGAGCGTCTCTACAAAAGCGTAGTTCCATTACCTAAATAATATTCATTTATTTTTAAAGTTACACAATTTATTCGTAGTTGTTGCCAATTTCAGGGCAGTCTGTTAACCAGCTCACATAACCAAAATTAGCGAAAATGAAAACATCTCCCGTCGCAACATATGCAAGTACATTTAACGTTAGATGTACTATACTAAATGTATTAGATTTAATATATGGATAGACATATTTTTTTTAAAACATTGTGATGGATTGGAAATGTCATTTAACAGCATGCGCCATCGGGTGAATTGCGCGCGCAACTGAAGAGAGGGCGGGCATCCTGGACGTGAAATACATTTATGTTAATATACGTTTGTCAATATTGTAAGTGTCTGTCTGTCTATCGTACGTTTTTTTTGGTATATATTTTTTTATTTGATTTTTTATTAATAATGTGGGTTTGAAATACTTTTTAATCATAATAATTATCCCCAAACTACCCATCTAAAAGTGTAAGTCAATGCAGGACAGGACAGCAACTGACATTACATATTTCTGTGCATTCATTTCTACTTTAAGTACCGGTAGTTTAATTTCCATGTCTGTCTGGGACAAGCCGACAAGCTTTGTTTTCTGAATGTTTCTTGGGCCATTTTGATGATTGTTGAAGTGTAACAAAGTAATTAACCATTATTAGGCCTATATACCTTTGAATCTGTTTAAATATAATGAGCAAATATATATTTAAGGCATTACATGCTACGTTTGTATAGGTACACGGTAGGGTTCAAACCCCTAAAACACATTTTTGAGATGTTGCAAATGACTGAAAACAATGAAAACATTATTTTTGAATGAGTGGAAAGTGGTTGTTTTTCTTATTATCCTAAGCCATTAGAAAGGTTTAAGAAATTCACAGAATTTGACACTATAGTGCAAAATCTGAATTGCAATGGACTTGAGCACAAATGTCATGCACAAGCAAGTTCTGTGACCACTAGTTGTTTCTATTACTGTTGCTGCATCGTAATTTAAAAAATGAAAACAAATTTTTTTGTTGAATTTTGAGTCTGCATTCAATATCTACCCTTGCAGCTAAAATAGTTTTGGCAAAAGCAAATTTATCAAAAATAGTGATGAAATCATTGCAAGTAAAAATGACCAACACAATTATTAACTCACATTGTCACAAAGATACTTTGTGCAACGAATCAAGGAATATAAGTTTAATGGTCGTCTCTTGTTCTTCATTGCCAGTAATTGAAATACTGACCAATCCCAATGTCTGCAATCACTACATGGGTATGCACATTAAGTGGTGCCAGAAAGCCAGTTTAATGTTGCTGTTCTGTGCAAGAGACATGATTTCTCTTGTATGATTAAAATCACATATCCAATATCACTATGGATGAAGTGTTCAGGATGAGTCTCACAACTCATATTTATTCCATCTACTGCAACAGGAAGTCACTCCCCGTGTCCGAATATGCCTACATCCCAACTATACAGTATAGTAGCAGCAAGATAAATAATGTCTGAATTTATAGTATTCATAAAATTCATTAAAAAATAGGCTAAATCTACTCAAATAACATACTGCTCCCGCTAAGCAGAGTATCCAATTACCACTAAACTCTTCCATGAAGTAAAAGTAGATTAATTTAAAATAAATCGACTGACTTTGTGGGCCACATAAAAACAGGATGGATCTAATATGTCCCCATTGTTAAAAAAAAAAACCATCCTTGTACCTAATTTCACTTAGAAAAAATTATACAATAATACATTTGATTTAAACAGTTTTTATCGTTGTAATAGATGTAAATGATTAAACATGTATCATCTGAATCAATAAGATTGTCTTGTTTAAGTTGGTTACTTGAAATGTTACTAGAAATAGAAACGTCAAGACTGATGACCCCAAGCTTAACAAAAGCTGATACACAAACAAAAAGACATTCTGAGGATGCACACCAAATTGTCAAATTCCACCTAATATGGGGAACTAAAGAAAAAAAAGAGAGAAAAGGAAACGTGCATGTATTTATGTGAAGATTGGGCAAAACCTATGAGAAGAGTATGATAAAAATGTCAGAAATCGAAATTGATAACATGCATCACCCAGGGATCCAGAGGAATTGGTGCTTGGCTTATGTTTAACAGTATGATATGTATAATAACAGAGTATGTTATATAATAGTAATAGCCTTTAAATATAATACTGTATAAGTATTCAAGCTAACATATTTACATAAATAGCTACACACAGGCAGATTTCATCATCACAAAGGGATCGGGTTCGTTTAATTGTAAACAATAAAAAATAACATTCACACAATAAAAAAAGAAGAGACATGTTATACATTATACTTTGACAATGGCTATTTGATTTCACAATCATCAAAACATTGGGTTCTACAGGCACATTAAAGGGATAGTTCACCCCAAAACGAAAATTTTGTAATTTACTTCCCCTCATGTTGTTCCAGACCAGTATGAATTTCTTTCTTCTGCTGAGCATAAAAAAAATATTTTTAAGATTGTTGTAACCAGATAGTTGACAGCTCCCATTAAATTCCATAGTAGGAAAAAAATACCATGAAAGTCTTTTGTGTTCAACAGAAAAAATTAATATAGGTTTGGAACACAAGGGTGAGTAAATTATGACAACCTTTTCATTTTTGGGTGAACTATCCCTTTAAGTATAACACTTACATGTGATTATAATTCATTGTACATTTTTATACACTGCTATTTAATTGACAACTCCTTTTTGAGGACATTTTTTTAGCTCTATAGAAATTCAGGGATCTGTTGATAATATCAATGTCTTCTCACTTAATTTAAAAGCTTTAAAAATGCAATGATTTGAACATGTCTGTTGTTGTTAAACTATTTAGGTGGGTTTTACTTTTTCCCCCCACAGGTTCACTCAGTAATTTCTTCCTTCAATAAAAAGTTACAATATAAATAAATAAATTGTAATATTGAAACTATGTTCTAATCACATACATTCACATAAGATAAAGACTACAATAATTTCAGTGGCTTAATAAAAGCCGTTTTATTTTACATAGAGTGAGTCACCTCATGTTGAGTCGCATTATCAGTTGAATGCTACTTATGTTACCTCAGTAATCCACCTCCCTTTTGCTTGACATGTATTTCTACAAATGTATTAATAGGGGTGGGCGATACAAGCAAAAAATTTAATATCTAGACCAAATTTTATTCGGTAACCATTTCAATTATCCACTTTAGACATTCTTCTAACTTTGCAGCTATATGTCAACTTACTCTCATTAAAGTATTAGTAGACTCTCTGCTTACACTTTATTTTTGTGGTTTCCAACAGACATTCTACTGACTATATGTAACTTTGCAAGTATGTGTCAACTTATTCTACAAACCTAACAGTCTACTAATACTCTAATGAAAGTTAGTTGACATGTAGTTGCAAAGTTACTTATAGTAAGTAGAATGTCTGAAATTGACCATCAAAATAAAGTCTAACCTCAAAAACTAATTAACGGTAGATCTGTCACAAATTTGATGAATTTAGATTTAGAAAATAATGTTTTCACAGCAAGCAATGAGGCTTTTCTCTTTTTAGCTATGTATGACGTTTTTATGTTTTTAAAGCCTCATCTCCATTTAAAATTTTGAATAACCTTCCATGTCAATGCTGAAAAACTGACTAAATAAAAGTTACCCAACAGAATTTAGTTTTAATTTTTTTAAACTCAATTCCTGAAATAATTCATTAAGTGTGATCGCTTTTCATAAGGGATTAAGTGAAAGTGGTTAAACATGCATGTGGTCATGTAAACACGTAAGAGATGTTCTTTAATGCTTTTATAGACTTGCGCATGTAAATGTTACAAATATACAAAATGGTAACTCTTAAATATATGTGAGTTTTGTTGAGTGATTTAATAAAAGAAGCAGCTTATTTGAATCATTTGTTTGTGAATCTGACTATACCGCACTGTATGTTTGTTTTTGTGTGCAGCTCCCAATGACAAGTCAATATCATTTTGCAATACACTTCCTTTTCACATCACAACCAACTCACATTCACAATTGGTGTAATATATATATATATATTTTTTTTTATCGTAGTACTGGAGATTCAGCCTTACAGGACACACCCTCATAACCACAATAGAAACAATACTCAAAATAGTTATACTGGTAGACAAACAGTTATACCGGTATAGCGGTATATCGCCCACCCCTAGGTATCAGTAACAGAAAATGTTTGCTTTCGCGTGAAGATGCATTCACGTCGCCAGCTGTCAGTATAAGTCATCACAACATAAACAAAAAATTACTGAGTGCACCTTTATCTTGAGAACCATGCTACTGTGGGCAAACGCTGACCCCTGTTCTTTCTGTGGTACATCACACATCTACACTTGAAGAGTTTTCCCTCAGTGTTACAGCAGTTTCAGGCTGCCTGTGACGTTATTCACCATCTCCTCTTCTCCTATGATGGCAAGCACAGTGCATGAACCTGGCTCCACCTGAACACACAAACACAATCCAAAAATCAATTCCAGGCTTTATCAATATAGTTACACAAAATTGCATCAGACAAAATGCATCTTCCTCTCATACGTCTTCCTCTCCATATATTTTCCTTTTTTTTGTCAAATACAGGTCCTTCTAAAAAAATTAGCATATTGTGATAAAGTTCATTATTTTCCATAATGTAATGATAAAAATTAAACTTTCATATATTTTAGATTCATTGCACACCAACTGAAATATTTCAGGTCTTTTATTGTTTCAATACTGATGATTTTGGCATAGAGCTCATGAAAACTCAAAACTCCTATCTCAAAATATTAGCATATCATGAAAAGGGTCTCTAAACGAGCTTTTAACCTAATCATCTGAATCAACTAATTAACTCTAAACACCTGCAAAAGATTCCTGAGGCTTTTAAAAACTCCCAGCCTGTTTCATTACTCAAAACCGCAATCATGGGTAAGACTGCCGACCTGACTGCTGTCCAGAAGGCCATCATTGACACCCTCAAGCAAGAGGGTAAGACACAGAAAGAAATTTCTGAACAAATAGGCTGTTCCCAGGGTGCTGTATCAAGGCACCTCAGTGGGAAGTCTGTGGGAAGGAAAAAGTGTGGCAAAAAACGCTGCACAACGAGAAGAGGTGACCGGACCCTGAGGAAGATTGTGGAGAAGGACCGATTCCAGACCTTGGAGGACCTGCGGAAGCAGTGGACTGAGTCTGGAGTAGAAACATCCAGAGCCACCGTGCACAGGCGTGTGCAGGAAATGGGCTACAGGTGCCGCATTCCCCAGGTCAAGCCACTTTTGAACCAGAAACAGCGGCAGAAGCGCCTGACCTGGGGTACAGAGAAGCAGAACTGGACTTCAGGCATTTTGGCATTTCCTTCTCCCCAGTCTTCCTCCAGACTCTGGCACCTTGATTTCCGAATGACATGCAAAAATTGCTTTCATCCGAAAAAAGTACTTTGGACCACTGAGCAACAGTCCAGTACTGCTTCTCTGTAGCCCAGGTCAGGCGCTTCTGCCGCTGTTTCTGGTTCAAAAGTGGCTTGACCTGGGGAATGCGACACCTGTAGCCCATTTCCTGCACACGCCTGTGCACGGTGGCTCTGGATGTTTCTACTCCAGACTCAGTCCACTGCTTCCGCAGGTCCTCCAAGGTCTGGAATCGGTCCTTCTCCACAATCTTCCTCAGGGTCCGGTCACCTCTTCTCGTTGTGCAGCGTTTTTTGCCACACTTTTTCCTTCCCACAGACTTCCCACTGAGGTGCCTTGATACAGCACCCTGGGAACAGCCTATTTGTTCAGAAATTTCTTTCTGTGTCTTACCCTCTTGCTTGAGGGTGTCAATGATGGCCTTCTGGACAGCAGTCAGGTCGGCAGTCTTATCCATGATTGCGGTTTTGAGTAATGAAACAGGCTGGGAGTTTTTAAAAGCCTCAGGAATCTTTTGCAGGTGTTTAGAGTTAATTAGTTGATTCAGATGATTAGGTTAAAAGCTTGTTTAGAGACCCTTTTCATGATATGCTAATATTTTGAGATAGGAATTTGGGGTTTTCATGAGCTGTATGCCAAAATCATCAGTATTAAAACAATAAAAGACCTGAAATATTTCAGTTGGTGTGCAATGAATCTAAAATATATGAAAGTTTAATTTTTATCATTACATTATGGAAAATAATGAACTTTATCACAATATGCTAATTTTTTTAGAAGGACCTGTACATGTAAGAAATTAGGATATACAACCATAACCCAAGGACAAATGTAGTGTCTCTAATACTTTTATATACTATTTTAGGTTGTAAACTTATAAAAACAGAATAGTACAGTCCTACTTTATGCCACAATAAACTATAACCACAATTGTCATGCACGTTTGGCATGTGTCGCTAACCTGTGTGTGTCCAGCGTCCTGTACCAGCTTTGTAGGAAGACTGAGGCTCATAGCAAGAGCCTGCAATTCCAACAGGTGTGCCATGTTAGTGCCTTGTAACACAATCTTCTTAGATCTAAACAGCCACAAAAACATACAAATACATGTGACTTAGGTTTTAATAGATGCTTTGATTTGCTGATGATTCCTTTTTTAAAAATCTGAATACAGATCGGTTTAATAGGGCCTGTTTACACCTGGTCACTTCATGTATTGTCTCTGATTGGATAGCTATTTGATCATGAAAAGACCAGGTGTAAACACCCTCCGAAACGTTTTTGAGATGGATTTAAATCTGAACACTCCAACCACTTAAGGAGGTGGTTTGAGATGCATTCCAGATTATTGAAACCACATATGTAAATTTTACTCCTCCCAAAAAATGTGTGAGAACGTGGTATAGGCTATATGACATTAGTGAGTATCTCTTTAGCGAGCCAAAGTGCAATCTGACACAAATTAAACTATAAGTTCAGTTTCATTAAATGTAGTGAGACAAGTGCTGATGTCGCTCTCTCTCCTATTGTGGTCTTTGATCTTGAAATTAGCTGATAAAACACAGCTCATATCTGTTGCTTTGGTTGACGTGAACTTCTTATATTTTCATATAGCATGGGAATTGAAGATCAGATTTATAATCAGTTTGCAGAGACACATAGATGTGGCCAAGTGTAAATTAATCCATTTTAAAGCAGTCATGACAGGAGAAATCAAACTTGCCTTGATCTTTTGACATATAAGTGCCCTTGTACCATTAAAACATTCTTCAAGTTCATAGCTTAAAACATTAAAAAAGGCTTGTTTGGATATTGTGGAATTTGTGACATCACACATATGCCTTCCTCCAGAGCAAGACATTGACTCCACCCAGTGATGTTCAGTCACAGCTAACACTTGCCTACATCAGTTACGAGCATCATATTGCGTTAAAAGCAAATACAACCCATTATATAATAACTGACACTGTCTGTTGTTTTGTTTTGTAAACAAGGCATATAATGTCAGCTGTATTGAATCTGACAGCAGCTGCATATCAAAACCGCCTGTAAATGAGTAAAACACTGATTGGCTGTTCAGTTTAGCAAACAAGTCAGTGCACGAGAATACATGCAAAACTGAAGAAAGCGAGCAATAAAGAAGTCATGACGGCACAGACAGAATGTTGTTCTAATTTTACATCATCTTACCTGAGCATTCCACTGCACAAATTTTTTCATAATAACATGAGTGAAGTGGAATAAAGAACGTGATAAGCATGATTGATATTCAAAACAGTAAGCAAGTGCTGCTTTGTTTATGGTTTGTATACCTGCAGTCTTAGTTTCGCTCTACCTTTTTGAATGGCGAATATAGACGAATATATCTAGGACTGAAATAGACAGTTATCCCTTTTACATGCTGGCACAGAATGCACGTGCTAGTTGACAAGTCGCCTGAAGTCCTTTCGGCGTATTCAAGCACAATTGGATTTCATCAGCGCTAGTTCTTTGGCATCGGTTTGGTGTGCTATTCACATGCTATAGTGAGTGGGTATTGATATTGTTTCCTATGCAATGATGTTAGCCAATCATAGCAGTGGCCATTTAATGACAAATCCATTTCATGACTCATTGAAACAAACAGTAAAAACTCGAAGTGACGAAGTATAAACAGGCCGCTGGACTACCAGTGAAAAAACTTTTTTTTGTGTATACACATAAAATAAATTAAAAGATTAAAAGATTTTTTGAAACAAGTTTCTTGTGTTCAAAAGGGTTGCATTTATTTGAATCCAGTAAAAACTGTAATAATGTGAAATATTATTACAATTTAAAATAACAGTTTTCTATTTTAAATTTTAATTTCTGTGATGGCAAAGCATTTTCAGCAACCATTACTCCATATGATGCGCACGGGTCAATCCCGCACAAGCTGGTGGAAACCTCACTGACTCGACACCAGGTTCCAGACAAGTTCAGGGACCTCATTCTGAACTATTATAACTGTTTTAGTTTGAGAGTCGCCTCTGGATCAACAACATTTGGATTTCATAGGCAGGAGAAAGGAATAATCACAGGGTGCACTCTCAGTGACTTTGTTTGCCTTAGCCATGAATATGCTAGTTAAGTCAGCAGAGGAATGCACAGGTCCACTCATCCGGTCAGGTGTGCATCAGCCCCAGATCAGAGCTGATCTGACGGTGACCACAACATCCGCACCAGGATGCAGATGGATCCTCCAAGGCCTTGAAAGCCTCATCAGCTGGGCCCGAATGGACTTTTAAACAGCCAAGTCCCAAACCCTTGTGGTGAGGAAGGAAAATGTAACCGACAAGTTCTGTTTCTCCCTGGGTGGAGTCCAAATTCCATCAATCACAGAGAAGCCAGTTAAGAGCCTGGGAAAAGTCTTTAACAGCACACTTAGGGACACAGCCGCACTTCATGAAACCGGAAAAGAGTTGCACGCCTGGATTGCAGCAGTGGACAAGTCAGGGCTGCCAGGAAAGTTTTAAGCCTGGATTTTCCAACATGGCATCCTGCCGCAACTCCTCTGGCCTCTGCTGGTTTACGACATTGAGAGAGGAAGATAAGCCACTCCCTTTGTAGGTGGTTGGGTCTCCCTCGTAACATCAGCTGCATAGCCTTGTTCGGTAGTATGAACAAGCTACAACTCCCCTTCAGCAGCCTGTCAGAGGAGTTAAAGGGTTCCAGAGCAAGAGAGGTGCTGTTGTACAGAGAGTCCACTGACATCTAAGTGTCCTCAGCTGGCATGGAAGTGAAGACAGGTAGGAAGTGGAGGTCCCAGGAGGCAGTCGACCAGGCTGTAGCGCTTCTGCAGCACAGTGTGCTAGTAGGGACAATGGCATCAGGACGTGCAGGGCTTAGCTGTATCCAAAGACCGCGATACGACAAGGCCCAGAAAAGGACAGGCTGGCCCATGAAGAAATCAGAGCAGGAGTAGAGGAAAACCGCATCAGCAGGATGGAGGGATCCGACAAGAGGCGTGGACTCGATGGGAACAGTTGATGGACCGAAAGATTTCGTGGTCTGAGCTGTGGAAAGTGAAGTCACACCGGCTCCAGTTCCTTATCCAATCAGTCTACAATGTCCTCCCCAGTCCAACCAACCTCTTCTCCTGGGAACTGATAGACACCCCTGCATGCCCCCTATACCAAAAAAGACTATCCCAGGAGCACATATTAAGCTGCTGCCCTAAAGCTCTGGGAGAGAGATGTTATCAGTGGCACCACGACCAGGTGCTAGGGGTCATTGCAGAAGCCATCAACACCAGGACCTCTCTCAGCAGGCACCAGCAGCCAGCACAGCGCTCAATCGCATTGGTCAAGGCTGGAGAGAAACCACCACGGAGCAGGAACCCAGCAGGGAGACTTCTGGCAACAGCCCGGGCTTGGCAGCTAAAGGTCGACCTTGGAAGGTAGCTCAAATTCCCAGAGACCATCGCCACTACCACACTTAGGCCTGACATGGTCCTGCTTTCAGAATCATCAAGGCAGGTGGTCCAACTGGAATTGACTGTGCCCTGGGAAGACCAAATGGAATAGGCGTTTGAACAGAAGAGGGCCAAGTACGAGAAGTTGGCAGGTGAATGGCTTAGCAAAGGATGGAAGACCCGCTGCCTCCCCATCGAGGTTGGCTGCCGAGGGGTTACCGCCCAGTCGGTCTGCGAGGCCCTCAAGCTTCCGGGAACCAGGGGACTGCACAAGAAGAAAGCCATCAGGAACATCACGGATGCCGCTGAGAAGGCATCTAGATTGGGCTGTGGATCAAAAGGGGGGATCCATGGATCACACAAGCTACCTAGACACAAGTCAGGGACTGGTCATCCCTGGCTGGATCACCTGGGCGAGGGTGTATGATGCTGAAAGACACGAAACACCAGATGACCCCAGGTTACAGCACTTATGATGCGTCTACGTTGCACCAGAAATCATTCTAATATGTTGATTTTATGCTCTGTTACCTATCCATTATTAATGGTGCTCAATTATTAATAATGGTTCTTATTAGTATGAATGTTTTCAACATTCATAATAAGAGATGTGTCTTGAGCACCAAATTAACCTATTAGAATGATTTGTGAAGGATTATGTGACACTGGAGTATTGAAAATCATTTTTGCCATCATGAGAATAAATTACATTTTAAAAATTATTAAAACAAATAAGTTATTTTAAACTGTAATAATGTTTTTACTGTATTTTTATCAAATAAATGCAGCCTTGGTAAGCATAAGAGACTTCTTTCAAAAACACTAACAAATTTGTACTTAATGCAGCGTTGAACTAGTAATGTATTCAGGAAACAATCTAGGAATCAAGCTAAAGTAGAAGGATAAGACAACATTGGCATCTCTTACCCAGCATGATCCCATCTCCAGGCCATTTCCCTCCAGCTGTTTTTCTCCTGCAAAGCCTGATACAAACCCACCGCAGCATGACCCACCTGCGCCGCCACCTATAGACACATTGCTCATCTCAATTCTATTGAAATACACGGACCATACACAGGACGTTATTCTCTAACAAATAGTACATACCGTAACCAGTCAGTGTTCAAAACCATCTGCTTGCCTTAGCTCGATTCAAAACAGTAAGCTTGTAATAATGTTTTTAATTCCAGTGGTACTGGTGGATTTCCGCGGGAAATTCGAGCATGTCTTTGCATCATTACGTCACATCTGTACACATGAAGGCTACACACGTACACGTAGTTCTCGGCTAGTAGGCTATATTGCGTGTGAGGATGTTTGAGGTGGAGATTTATAGCCTTTTCTCACAGCACTTGATATAATTAAACTTATCAATTTGATTGTGGATCCAGAAAGGTTCAAACGACAATCACCAGTGATAACTGGAGATTCACCCGTTGTAAAATGCAAAAGACTTTGGAGTGGCTACATAAAAAAAGAGACTGCAATCGGGCCCATGGAAAAACAAGGATAAATATCGGAAGGGCATTAAATATAGTCAAGCAATGCTGATGTGGTTAACATTAACATTTTGAGAACAAAGTATAATTTGCACGGTTGGACGTGATATGATAAGCGATCGTGAAATTTAATCAGCTCGATTTACTGCAATGCCTTTTTCCCTTTTTTGGTCAGAACAAAAGTGGATGCTACTTCAGTTCAGATGAAATGTTCAGATGAAAATTCTTATGTTGGTCATACTTCCAAAAAGTAGAATCTGTGATTCCGAATGAAAGTATCCGGTGACTGACAGCCGCACATTCTCCTCAAAACATTGGATTCATCCGCGCTGTGCCATGCCGAGGCACAACCCACGTAAAGTTGATAATGCCGTGAATAACTGCAATTGCAGATTTTGAACAGAGATGGCGACAAAGAGGAAAAACTATGGACTGCAATTTGAATTATAATAATATAATAATTATTTAAAACATTACATTGTATTTTTTAACGCATATTATTTTACATAGTTTGACAAAGGTAGTTGATTTGTTATTTATTGGCTAAGCAATTTTAATTCTGCCGTTCCAAAAATAGAATGTGACCTCTGTGTAAAAATGTCATTATGATTGGTACAAAGAGTCCAATATTGCATTGTTAGATTTTCACATAATTCATGAGAGGGAACACCCTCCTGATACATGAGATCACAAAACAGAGGAAAACTCAAACACACACACAAAAACACAGACACACCCTCAATCTCATTCATCTCTATAGTAAGTGTGTTGTAAAATTGTTAAAATAATATCTACCTTCCCGACACCCATGGACAGCTCCATATTTACAACAAAAACCATTTTAAACATCAGGTCCTCATCCCCCTCTTCCTGTAAATTAAAAGACAACAACAAATAGGGTTACACAATTAAAAAAAATAATAATAGTAATCGATTGATCATGGCCCGCCTTGATTACACAGCATTCTATTTATTAGATCTATCCATGTTGAGACAAAAGTGTGTATTTATAAAAATGTTTTGCAATGTTGAGAACTGTACTCAGTGAGGCGAGGAATACAATGGCCAATCAGAGATATTTAAATTAGTCACTGCAATGACGGTATTTTCTCAAAATGTCAAAATTTAGTTCAGCTTGAGTTCTGCACTCTTGCATGCTCTCATTATAACCAACAAATTGTAGACAGTATGTAAATAAGAGATTTATTATGTAGTGTAGACAACTTCACTGATTATCAATAGCTACAGTTATTATAAAGAGAGTGCTCTGCTCACTTTCTGTAGGCCTATATATTCTTTCTATTCATCATTTAAATAAAACTTTTGTTTTTAATGCTGCTAAGAGGACCAATTCCCATGCATGCACTGCACAGTTTCAGACAAAGCAATAATATTTAAGTGCAGGGGCCTCACCAGATTTAAGAATTAAACCCCCAGTTTCAGGGGGTTTAAGTTTTTATTTTATTTTACTCTCATAGTGCCCATATTCTTGCAAAGCTCGATATATGAAGTGTGAATTCTAGACCAGGGTAATTAATAAAATCTTAAACCACCATGGATTTTTTTTCATAATGAATATATGGGTTCCTTCTAGCGATGCAAAGGTCTAAAACCTTTTAGAAGATACATTGTGATTTTAAAAAATGATTACTACAAATTTCTTATACTATTCTTATTCAGTTCATTATGAACAAGTTGTTCATAATGAAGTTAGGCTACACCTAGTTTCTGTAAATAAAACATTTGAAAACAAGCAGATGTGTAATTATGAGAGGATATATATTAGCCTATGAAAATTGAAAAAAAAATTAATTTAAAATGGTGGGAACCACTACCATAAATTGTAGCATGTATCATGTGAGACAATCCCGAAACTTTAATGAATGACTACAGATTTATAAATTAGCTGTTAACTAAAATAAAAAGATATCTGCTTGTTTATGTATGTATATACTGTATATAAAGAATATACCATGATGTTTCTTTAAAAAAAAAAAAGTATTTTACAGTAGATTCAATTAATAAACTTTAATAATCACAATAATGAGGGAAATGTTTGACAGTTACGATTTTGTCAAATTAGTGCAGTCCTATATAAAGTGATTGTCTCTCTTCAGAAAAGTTTTGGACCAAACCGCTCAATTCATATCGATTAGTTTTATGATCTCTTTATGAACTTTTTGAAGCATCAACGTGTCAGTTGCGTAGCTGTCAATGGAAGGACAGAAAGCTCTCAGATTTCATCAAAAAGATCTTCATTTGTGTTCCGAAGATGAACAAGAGTCTTGCAGGTTTGGAACAAATTGAGGGTGAGTAATTATTGACAGAATTTTAATTTTAGGGTGAACTAATAACCCTTTAAACAATGTATGTCTGTCTGTCTGCAGGTATGTACCTCGTTCTCCAGTTTGTTGAAGTAATACATTGCAGCCTCCTCTGCAGACACATTCTGTGTGTGTAAGAGTGCCTGGAACAGATCAATAAAATCATCTCACTACAAAAGACAGCAATCATGACATTACATTCATATTTTATGAACATCAGCTTCTGCTACCACAGAAGGTAAATCAGAGTCTAATGTCCAGTATACAAACTGTTAGGTTGCTCAAAATATTTTGATATTTACTATGCAGTACTGGTTGACTCTAAAGTGGTTGTTTCTCAAATGCACTACCACTTCATTCATTGTAAGCAGGTATGTGTAAAATGCTGTATATACCTGTTTGGCTGCCTCCTCGGGTATGTCCAACTCTCTGAGCTGCTGCAGGAATACAGGGTTCACTTCCTGCTGGGACTCCATTTCTAAAATACAGACATGCACATAAACCCCCTTATTAACATACTGTTTTCTAAAAAACTGTAAGTGATGTACTGTCACGTTTTAATTGAAGATAGCAGCCTCTTCACAGAAGTACCCCTTACAGAACCATTAGGTTCAATTAGGTCAAAATGAACGCAATGTCTTTCACTGCCGACACCTCCCGAATCATTCAAAATCAACTGACCGTCCGTTATATATAAATTAATATTTTCATGCTACATCAGGTTTGTAGCTGCTGATGCTAATGCCAGTATTGCCAATAATTTTGGGGAATTTTTAAACAATCTAAGTGAAAGCAGCTCAGGGCAATTGTATTCTGTAGTTTAGGGTGTTGACGATCGTGTCTCTTAACGTTACCTGCTTTACTGAACTACTGAACGAGCGATTATCCCCCAATGCGACTGTGAGCTTCTTAGCGAGCGGTTGTTTCGTCTTTTTACTTCCAAATGGGCATAGAGTCATTTGTGATATTTGCGATTATTTTTAACCTCTCATTTCCATTCAACGTCGCTTATAGTTTTAGAAAAAATGCTGCAACAATAGCTTTCTACGCAAACGTGAACTACACATTACCGTATACACCGAGTTCATGGGTCATGTCGGTTACATTTCCGGGTCATCTTACTCTATAATTCCAAAGCCACTTCTTCTCTGACAAACCTCCTAGATTATGCGTTTCGTTCTGTAACTAACAAACAAAATTAAATCATTTCGGTTAATAAGACTATATCCATCCTCACACCGCAGGTAAAATTCCCCTCGCGTTTATTCATTATTCCTACATAGTGGATGCACAAAAAAATAGAAAGAACTACAAACATGGCGGACATTCTTGAGGCCACCGAATCCATGACCGAATCGTACGTCAACGTCGCCTCTCATAAGTGGACTGTAGAAACGATTATAGACATATAAATATCCAACTAGTTTGAGGTTGTAGCAACCGTTTTTCCAAGAGACTGTACCTCCTCTGCTTATTATATTAGTATAGGCTACTATGTATAACCTACTAAATTATTGTATAATTCATTGCTTCACTATATTTTAATTTACTTTTTTTAATTTATTGACTATATTATTCTAAAATGTATACTACTTCAAATTGCTGTTATCATTAGTAAAATGTTACTATCATATTATACTCATAGTCTATTGTGGGCTATTTATAGGCTATTAATAATATTAATAGGCTAACTTACTATTTTTACCATATCACATAAATGTTCTACCGCTGTAAATGTCCAAAAGGATTATTTAGGGATCCACACACCAAAGGTGTATTGTGTTTGTACTTTGTACTGGTTGTCTTCTATATGTTTCTGCCCTAAATGTGTATGGACGTCAGAGACACCTCAAGACCAACTTGGCAGGATGGTTCCACAGACACATACCATCTGACACTAGGTGGGGCTATAATAAGGGGATTTGCATCATAACTTTAGAACCATAAGAATTAGAAACAAAATGCTTTTCGCCTTCATTTCTCAAGCCAAGTCAAATATCCCTAATATCAAAATTTGTATAGGTTTTTTCCCATCCCTTTGAATGGAAATAAATGCACAGATTTAGCTAATTTGTAACCATGGTGTACTGACAGTATAGTTTTATATAATTAGTGTAAATAGAATTTGTGAAATACTTATAATTAAATGTTTACTGTAACTTACCCAATAAAACATTCAAGTTGCCAGACACGATTAAATATGTTGCTGTCCATTTAAAATAGATGAAGACAATTTTATTATAAATTATAACATTTCTACAAAGACAGGCTTATTTATTGTTGTTGTATGAATAAAACAAAACTTCTGTGTTAAAACTACAAGCATAAGTAATCATACCGTCAGCACATTCTCATATAACCCGACACCAGCTCAGAAGCACCTGCAGCCCAATAATTATTAGATTTATTTACATGTTGTCATCATGTATCTCTGTCCAATGTTGTTTAAAGCATGTGTTCCACAGGAGACAAAAATGCATACAGGTTTTTAATGACATAACGGTGATACAAATGATAACAGAATATTCATTTTTTGTTTAACTATTCTTTTAACAGATTAGGGCTTTTTACTGATACGCTATCGGTCAATTTTCTTAACTCTTCTCCAGCGTAGGGTTTTAGGCCCAAGGCAGGGAAACACCCTTGGCAGGTAACCAGTCCATCACTCCTATTGTATTCTAACATATTCAGATATATAATTTACTTTTCATATCATACATATGTGCATAAAATGAAATGTTTAGACATCTAAAGTAGACTATGCTAAACAAAATTGGCACCTGCATACTGTTGGAAACCCTCAAGGAAGAACAAGATACTTAGAAAAATCTTCAGATTCTTCATTGAGAAAGTGCAGTTCATAAAATCTAACTTAGAAGGATGCATTGTATTTTATAAGCATGCAGTGGGCAGTCCTTAGAGTGTCAGTCTTACAGTCTCAGAGGTAAGAATTACCCTTGACTGTGGGCTTCAACCAAGTTCTAATGAATATCACTATTACCAAATTTTAAGCACCAACAAAAAACAGAGACTCTCCAAATGTAAGCTTTATTTATCCTAATTATTAAACTGATGACATCATGTTCACCTTGAATGCCCAATACAATGTAAATCATTTTAGTTTCATGTGATGTTATATGGAAAAGACACCTGATCATACATTTTATTCCCACATGAAGCATACATTCAGAAACGAAAAACCTAAACACTAAACTTGTAAGCTTATCGTTAAACCTTTTCTTTTAATTAAAATAACCGTTTTATAATAATTTACTCTTTTTGAACTTGCCAAGAAGCTACGTAACAATTCAGTCATTATTTACAATATTATACTACAAAAAAATGTGTCACTTCTTTCCTTTTACCATTTCTATTTATCTCAAATTTTCATTGGTCAGTGTTTGAGAACAGTCTTTGATCAGAAGTTAATTGCATCTAGGTGGCCTATTTACCTATGCAATAGAGCAACACTAATATATCTGAGCACAACTTTTATATACAGATCATATTTTCTCTCGTGAAGGCTAAAATGTCACAATACTATCTCTTTTAAATGTACCTACATAAAATGATCAGTCTTTAAAATTCCTTATTGATGAAATGTTAGAGGATGTGGTAAGAGATGATTAATTAATTCAATCTCATGTTGGCACCTCAAATAATAATAAAAAAAAGATACCAACAGATCAACATTAATCGACAAAACAATATGTATATGTTACACTATATGTAACAGATAACAGTGCCTGCTTTAAAGGTGCAATGTGTAATATTTCTGAGGATCCATTGACAGAAATGCAATATAAGATCCATAACTATGTTTTCAGTGGTGTATAAAGACCTTGCATAATGAACCGTTATGTTTTTATTACCTTAGAGTGAGACATTTATATCTCCATAACCGCGGGCACCCCCTTCTATGGAGGTCGACATATTGTGTCGTCATGTTTGTACCGTAGCCGACAGCGATCAAACAGCGCTACAGAGCGCGTTTCGTCACTACCTTGAAAAATAAGTTTTCAGTGGTGTATAAAGACCTTACTTAAAGGGTTAGTTCACCCAAAAATGAAAATTAAGTCATTAATTACTCACCCCCATGCTGTACCAACCCCGTAAGACCTTCGTTCATCTTCGGAACACAAATGAAGATATTTTTGATTAAATCTGAGAGGTGGATCACTGCTACATAGGCTGCCAGAGGGAATGAAACTTGACGGCCCAGAAAGTCATTAAAGAACATGTTTAAATATTCCATGTGCCTACAGTGGCTCAACTATAAGTTTATCAAGCGACGAGAATACTTTTTTCCCGAAAAAAAAAACATAATAACGACTTTATTCGACTATTCCTTTTCTTCATTGTGGGCCTGAGACGAGAGTTCAAGAGATTTCCACGACGCATGCGCGAGAACTGAACAAGAAGTATTAGAAGAAGAACGTCCTCTTCTCAGTTCTCGCGCATGCGTCGTGGAAATCTCTTGAACTCTCGTCTCAGGCCCACAAGGAATGAAAAGGAATAGTCGAATAAAGTCGTTATTATGTTTTTTTTTTCGGGAAAAAAGTATTCTCTTCGCTTGATAAACTTATAGTTGAGCCACTGTAGGCACATGGAATATTTAAACATTTTCTTTAATGACTTTCTGGGCCGTCAAGTTTCATTCCCTCTGGCAGCCTATGTAGCAGTGATCCACCTCTCAGATTTAATCAAAAATATCTTCATTTGTGTTCCGAAGATGAACGAAGGTCTTACGGGGTTGGTACAGCATGGGGGTGAGTAATTAATGACTTAATTTTCATTTTTGGGTGAACTAACCCTTTAATGAACCGTTATCTTTGTATTACCTTAGAATGAGCAGTTCCTATCTACATACACCGCGGCTCCCCTTACATTGAAATGCGCCGAAATGTTTCTACAGTAGCCCTAAACGGACAAACGCGTTTCGTTACTATGTTGCTCTTCGTGCAAGGAAGCAAGCAAGCTTAGTTCAGCGAAAAAAACACTGACACAATGATAAACAAGTAACAATAATATTCGCAATAACATATAGTTTTACTGAATAATTAAGTAAACATAATTTCTTAATTTATCCTTGTAAAGAAACCTCATTGCTGAACTGGCTACTCTCTGCTGTCTCAGACGATAAAATTTTCCTCTCGGCCACCATAACTTTTGTTGGTTGCAATTCGTAACCTCACCACTAGATGCCGCTAAAAATCACACACTGCACCTTTAAACATTTTAAAAAGTAAACAAAACAAAGACTCTTTCATACTGTATTATTCCAGTGACTTACTAAACAATGTCAATTACAATTTACAATATCATCATAAACTATAAATGTTCTAAAACATTTTACTACAGTCATAAGATGTTTTTGTTTTGACAGTTTTAGCAACTGTGCAAAAATGCTGAATCACATTAGAATTTTATGCCCAGTGGACAAGAGAAAAATTACAGCCGCACTGAGGAGATGAAGAACTTTTACATGAACACATACAGTACACACTGGTAGATCTATAAAGTGGAGGTAGACAGAGTTCAGAACATCTAAAGTGTTCTGTGGTAAGGCCACGACCGAGCAAACGCTTGTGCATGTATGTGTTTTTCATGATAATCCCACAGAAAAAAAAAAAATCTACTATGAGTATAATGCATTCATGAATTCAAGAAGCAATTCAGACTTAAAAAAATGTAAAGGGACTGAAATGGGAATGCCAAATTCCATATAGTTTTAAGAGAAATCATCCCATGCCCATATTCAAGTTAAAGACCACATCTTTCTATCCCAACACATCAGAAAAGACTGTAGCTCTTAATTTATCTTCGTTGGTAGATACCAAAATGAATACAACTTGAGCTATGTGTACACCTGCTAGACATGGTAGCTTTTCAACTGATACTGTACCATGTGTTGATGCAACAACCCATCAGTGTCTTTTACTTTCACTTTTTCCATGATCACAAGTCTGTCACTTTATTTTCTACAGCTGCAGCGATCTGTTGAAGCCGATAGCCGAGCTGCATCTTCTGAGCGGTGGAATCTTCCTCCAAGGCAGTGATAATCTAACATATATAACACACATGTGCATACAGGAAAGAGGAGTTCAATTGGAGCATAAATACTTAAGCAGCAGATATTAGTCCTTAGAAATGTATTTCTATACTAAAAGTGGTAACACTTTGTAATAAGGTTTCAGTAGTTAAAGGGATAGTTCACCCAAAAATGAAAATTAGCCCATGATTTACTCACCCTCAAGTCATCCTAGGTGTATATGACATTCTTCTTTCAGATGAATACAATCGGAGTTATATTAAAAAATGTCCTGGCTCTTTCAAGCTTTATAATGGCAGTGAATGGCTGTTTCTGTTTTGAAGTCCATAAAAGTGCATCTATCCATCAAAAAAGTACATCTATCCATCATGAAAGTGCATCTATCCATCATGAAAGTGCATCTATCCATCATGAAAGTGCTCCACACTGGGGGTTAATAAAGGCATTCTGAAGCGAAGCGATTATTCATATTGAACACATTACAAAGTAAAATTCGTGCTTCCGGCCAAACTGCCATACGGATTCAAGTCCCTGTAAAGGCAATTCTAAAAAAAAAATTCTAAACACATTATAAATGTTAGAAATGTATTACTAAAACATATTACAAAGACTGTGAACTGTGAAGTACTGAATTGTGGAGTTAGACAGTAAAATAAATGGACACAGCAACCCCCTTGAATCCAACGGAGAAACGTGAAGCCCATTAGAAGCACTCACTTCCTGATGGCTGAGCGTACTGCGCATGCTCAAACTGAGCTTGACGACGTAGATGTGACGTAAGCAACCTGTCTGACAGTTGTAAATCTTCTAGTAGCTGTGACGCATACCGAATCATTTCCAATTCCTCGATAACGTTGTTGAAATATTTTGTCCCGTTGCTTTTATGGACTCTCTATCTATGGGCTTCTCCCTTGACTTTATGCCTCTATGTCCCCCCGATTGCCTCATATAGACAGTAAAAGATTGCCTGCGAGCTTCTCCTCCTGTCTATACGGTAATGTCTCTATTGTGCGACAGAGAGTCGCATGGTTATGACTCAATCGTTAGCCTATTTTTACAAAAACAGCTTCTACGGGGCCATAACGTAAGATACAAAGTAATGGAGCCTTTTATACATTGTCGTGTTTCTTTAGAAATAAACAATGGACAAATTAAGTCTTTGGACGCCTCAGATGTAAAGTTATTCGCCGTCAAAGTGACGCCAAAATTAATTGGAATCAATGGAATGCTAACAGCAGGTTCTGCTACAATGGCGGCCCCCAGGAGGATTCAGTTTCCGGCTGATGGATTACCCTCTTGGAGTTAGACCGTTAAACAGTTTTTCACCATTGCTGTGTTCCGGATTTTTGGGTGGGGCTAAAACGGGGGCTCGATGACGCACTGGAGCCCCTGAGCTCCTGGACTCGCCCCTAATAGATGACGCACTGGAGCAACTGAGGCTGGCCCCTCCCCTAATCGCGAGTTACCGTCAGTACTATTAGTTACTACAGCCGACAGTTTGCTAGCTATGCCTTCATCACGGAAATGCGTACTACCTGGATGCGATCACGTACAAAACAGATTGGTGTCCTTATTTAAATGTCCGAAAAACGATCACATCAAGAAGAGGTGGATTAATTTTGTGAAGAGCCACCTTGATGGAGAGCTGAGGATCACCGCCAAAACCCACCTCTGTAGTGATCATTTTACACGGGATAGTTTTATAAACTTTCGTCGGAGACAACTGGGATTTCACTGATAATCCGCTGTTACTGGTGAATGGGGCCGAACCGACTATCTCCCGCCTCGGCCTTCATCCTCCCGTCGCGCCGACAACTGGTGCCATCATCGGCAGTGTGTGCCCACTGTGCGAGCATCCATTCCAGCTGTAGCGGTGACAGTTGAGTGTGTCGACGGCAGCTTTCCCGCGAGTGGGCGTGGTTTCAGCACAGCCAGCGGACACGCCCCCAGCATTTGAGAGCAGAGACTACTGCTCATTTTTTCAAGATTTTGATAGCCTATTTTATGTACCTGCCAGCTTTTTATATCATTCAAATTTGGCTGGGTGGCTAATAACACATTTTTCTGTGGAGTGACAAACTCAGAAAACATACTTAATTTTTATTTTACAGGGACTTAAATCTTAAGGGGAGACACGGCAGGCAAAAACATCGTTTTTTTTTCACAGGCCAATTTTGAGATTTTGGGCTATTTGTCTTCAATAACATGTCTTCTTTCAGACTTGTGCTGAAAAAAAGTCCAAAATACACATTAAGGTCTTTATTTTACTACACTTTGTCCGTTTGCGTATGTAGATTTCGCATAAATTCAACAAAAGTTGGCGTTCTAAATCATCCCGCTGCTCCGCGATCGCTGTCTGCACCCTGGCATCACACACACCGTTAGAAAGCTCTCTCTCTCCTTTGCATTGCTGTCGGATCCAAATATGGTAATTTCCTGTTTTTCAGCAACCAATCGTGAAAGTAAAACGGCCGATTTAACTCGAAATGCGCAATCTCATTGGCTGATTCCAATATCTGACAACGTGGTTTGTTCAGAATAGTCACGTTACGCGCTCTGACATTATATACATACATCACATATACTATACTCTACACACTATATATACAAAACAATTACATTACACAACACATTTCAGTTTTGTATAATATAATTACTATATAATACTAAACAAATCTGTAATTGTGGGATCATAAAGTGGTTGTGAGTCCCTCGCAGATCATATTCACCTGTGTGATGGACTGTGTTGTTTTGATGTTTTGAAGTTTTGTTTTGGATGTTATGATCAGTGATGGATGAAGAAATAATGAGTTTTGGATGTAAACAGTGTGATACATTGATTTTACTTGAACCTAAAGCATATTTTGTCTGTAATTCATGGCTTTCAATAGAAATTAGTGGAATTTTGCCATACAAATCTTTAAAGGCCGTTTTCTCAAAATGAGTTTTTTCCTCACACTCCTAGATACGATTTTCCACTTCTGTAGCACCTACATACACCAAACTTTACAGTCCTATTCCTAACTATATTGTGAAGGTTTGATCAGATGGATTTGTTGATATATCATTCTTGGCCTGATTTATATGACATTTTATGCCTAAAAATAGGGCGGAAATCAATTTTTTAATGCTATTGGCAGTATTTTCTGATTTACAGGGTAACAAAAGGAGATATTCATAATCCCCTCTGGTAATGTCTTTTCATTGAATATATCAACAAAATGCAAAAATGTTTTTGAACCTTGATATTTTCATCTTCAAAAAACGTGACTTCAAAAGATATGCAAATTAGCACATATTTAATTAGATATAGCCTGATTAGCATATTTAAACATAAAATTACAGAAAACTTGCAATACATTTTTTTTCTCCTATTCATGCGAGTAATCAACTGGTAAAGTTTCATGGGGATATCTGTAAGTTAACATTTTTATTCACCTGTAGTGTCTCGCCTTAAAGTGCAACATATGACGTAAGAAGTAGTGTAGTGCGTCATGGTGTAGTGTAAATATCAGCAGTATGTCACATTACTCGCATAAGTTGCGCTTTAGACTTAAGTTGAATCTGTATGTTCGTTTGGCCGGAAGCTAGTTATTTTACTTTATAAAGTTATAAATATGGATATTTGTCTTACACAAACTTATCGCTTCACTTCAGAAGGCCTTTATTAACCCCCCGGAGCCGTGTGGAGCACTTTTATGATGAATAGATATTTTTACTCTTATGGACTTCAAAACAGAAATGGACATTCACTGCCATTATAAAGCTTGGAAGAGCCAGGACATTTTTTTAAATAACTCTGATTGTATTCGTCTGAAAGAAGAATATCGTATACACCTAGGATGGCTTGAGGGTGAGTAAATCATGGGCTAATTTTCATTTTTGGGTGAACTATCCCTTTAACTACTTTAGTTAACGAACTAAGAATGAACAATAGGTCTACACCATTTATTAAACAATGTTAATTTCAACATTTACTAAAACATTATTAAAATCAAATGTAATATTTGTTAACATTAGTTAATGCACTAACATGGTGAAACAATGAACACCTGTATTTTTGTTAACTAGATTAACAAAGATTCATGAGAAATGAGAAGTATACGCTATGGTTCAAAAGTTTGAGGTTGATACAATTTTTTAATGTGTATGAAAAGTATCTTATGCCCAGCAAGGCTGCATTTGTTTGATCAAAAATATAGTAAAAATTGTGAAATATGATTACAAATTTTTAAATATTTTCATATATTCTAAAATGTCATTTATTCCAGTGATGGCAATGCTTTGAGGGTCTCAAATCCTTCAAAATATTTAGCTGAAAACGGTGCTGCTTAATATTTTGTTTTTGTGAAAACCATGATGTACCCAGGGGGCAAAGGGGGTTTAGCAGACATGGGCTGCTGTAAAAGGTTGTCATATAAAAATGAAATCTATGATGTCTGAGGATCACAACCTGGGTGGACAACCTGGTCAACAAGCTGCTGGAAACTTGTAATTAGGGTCAAAACAATGCTACCTCAAATTCTGCTTTAACTCCCCGGAATCACCCAAACATGCTAAAAAGGTTTAATTATATTCATGAATCCTGAGCCATATCTCCCTGATACTTTATGCTAGAAACGAAACTGAGCACACCTTTCAAAAGAGTGGAAGATAAGCTTTAATCTGATGCATTGATTGTACATGTAATTAGAATGTAAGAGTTAACCCTTGTGCATTGTTCAAATTCACTACCCTTTCGTTATGTTTGTGGCTGAAAACAGCCACTACTTTAAACTGCTGTAAAAATGAATCAGATAAATATTTTTTTCAATTTTTTTTGCATAAATCTATTAATCAACCTCAGTCCTGATCAAAACTACTAAATGTAATGTACGGAAAGAACCCTCGCTTGCAAAGCGGGAACTTACATATTATAAAACCTCATAAATGTGATTGGTGAGGCCCAGCCTGCCGCCGCACAAATATCTTCAATTGGTATTCCACTCGACCATGCCCACGACGAGACCATAATAATAATAATAATAATAATAATAATAATAATAATAAATTTTATTTATATTGTGCTTTTCTTGTACCCAAAGCGCTACAAGTACAGTACAAAACTAAATACATTAAAAATTAAGATAAATTAACATACACCAATTAAGACACAAACACCTTCTTAAAAAAGATGGGTTTTTAACAGTTTCTTAAAACTCATTTAACGTTGTAGCATTCCTAACTGTTAAAGGGCATGTACCGGAAGCCAATGCAGATTCCTAAGCACACCAGAGTTTTGCTGACGAAAAGGAGTATGTGTAAGAACACGTGCAGCTGAGTTCTGTATGTGTTGCAGTCGCTTAATGGACTTTGCAGGTAGGCATAGATAAAGGGCATTACAATAATCAAGCCTAGAGGTCACAAGTGCATGGACAAGCCTCTCAGCATCAGGTAATGAAAGAAAAGGCCTGATCCTGGCAATATTCCTTAAATGGAAGAATGCAGATTTTGATATGCTCTTGATATGTGCTTCAAGTGTTAAGTGAGAATCAAAAATTACACCAAGGTTACGTACTTGAGGTGATGGAGACAGTACATTGTTTTCAATTTCTAAATTAAAATTTTGTACCATTAAAGGTAGCTGCAGGGGTACCAACTAAAAGAACCTCTGACTTAGTACCATTTAATTTAAGAAAATTGTGGCACATCCATAATTTAATTTCGTGCAGACAGTCAGAAAGGGTTGCTGATGTACCTGTGATATTAGTTTTTGTGCTTATATAAATCTGAGTATCATCAGCATAGAAGTGGAATCCCAAACCATTCCTTCTAATAATCTGCCCTAAAGGAAGCATGTAAATATTAAAAAGTATTGGGCCAAGGACAGACCCCTGAGGGACACCATGACATACCTGTCCAACATTAGATTTATTATTTTCTAATGTGACGAACTGGGTACGATCAGTGAGGTAAGATTTAAACCACTCCAGCACTGTACCGGAAATACCAAGCCAAGTCTCGAGTCTGTCAATCAATATAGAGTGACACAGCGTATCAAAAGCTGCACTCAAATCTAACAGCACCAAGATAGTAAGGGCACCAGAGTCAGCAGAGACGAGGAGATCATTCATAACTCGGACCAAGGCAGTCTCAGTACTATGTCCTGATCGAAAACCAGATTGAAAAGGTTCTAAAAGCTCATTCATGGACAAGTGAGAATGTAGTTGTGACATTAGGCTTGGGCGGTATCCAAATTTTTTAACCCAGGTGCTGAGGGGGTGGTAGATATAAATACTATTTAAAAATGAGCAAAAATGGGACACTTAATAATATTTAATTATGACAATTATGACAATTAAAGTATTCATTTTATTAATTAATTTAAATTAAATTAACAACCAACAAGTGCATTTGTAAATCCGGTGACACGCATCCATTGATTTTTATTAATACAACTTTTCTGTCAGTGCTGCAAAGATTAAGTTGACGATCGCCATCTCCTAGTGAAAGCGCATATATAGAGAGAAATGCAAATCATGGATTACATAATCAGAAGGTATAGGCTAGCCTTTTTCTTTTCGTTTTGAATTGTTTCGTTTAAAGAAATTGACGATTGATATCTCCGTAGTGAACGCGCGTATAGAGAGAAATGCACATCATGGATTAATCAGAGAGTATGCTGCCTATATTTCTTTTCCTTTTGAATTGTTTCGTTTAGAGAAATTGACGAATCACCATCTCCATAGTGAACGATAGAGAGAAATGCACATCATGGATTACATAATCAGAGAGGAGGCTAGCCTATTTCTTTTCGTTTTGAATAGTTTCGTTTAATGAATTTGATGATCGGCATTTCCGAATGAACGCGCATAGAGAGAAATGCACATCATGGATTAAATAATCAGCGAGTGGCCTCTTTCTTTTCGTTTTGAATTGTTTCGTTTAATGAAATTTCAAGCTTTATTTAGATATAGCCCTATCTGTCATGTCTGTGAGACATAGTTTGAGTTTCGGTTAATTTATGATGAGATTTCAATGCAAGTGACCGCGGCGCGCCAGCGCACGATCATGTCATGATTATGTTGTCTGCTATATTTGAGAATAAAATTAAGATACAATTTATACAAAACGAAATTCACTTTAAAGAAAGGCCTTTTACAAAATGAAACTTAAATAAGTGGTCAATGTCTGACTCCCGATGCATCCCATCTTACTCGTGCTGTTCAGTTTTCATTATCAACGTAAAAAAAATAACATTATAATATTTTAACAAATATAAACTAATGCGCTTATTTAATGAACTCGGGGCAAAATGCATCCTCGCAGCAGTGAGTGGGTGGTTGTTTCGGAGATGTGACACTAGGTTAGAGGTGTTTCCATCTCTCGCGTCACCTTTTTTATTGCAACATTTACAAATTGCCTTGTCAGTATTTACCGCCTCTCCCTTCTTTCTCTCTCTCTCTCCTCCACACTGTCACTGGATGACAACTACATTAGCATTTTTAGGCATTGAATAAATTATATTTATATATTATATATAAGTGCCGGTAATGACGGTATTGAAACTGATACCGTTGCTATTTTAAGACCCCGCGGTATACGATATTAACGTAATACCGCCCAACCCTATGTGACATAACAACACGTTCCAAAACCTTCGCCAAAAAAGGAAGATTAGATATTGGCCTGTTATTAGACATATCAGACACATCACAACCAGGCTTTTTCAGAACGGGTGTGATGGAAGCAACCTTAAGGGCTTGGGGAACAAGGGCTTGGGGTCCAGTAGTAAGAGAAGCATTAACAATGTTCAGAATGACAGGACTGATAGATGACAGAAACTCCTTGAGAACACGATTTGGAATAGGATCCAGAGTACAGGTAGAGGAACTCATCGTCATAATTAATTTGGAAATGTAATCAATGGTGACCGTTTGAAAACAAGAAAACCGGGTAAGTGGACAATTTACAGGCTGAATCTCAGGAGGTGCACACAAAGAGACAGAAGTAATAGACTGATAAATATTCTCAATTTTATCAGTAAAGTATATCAGAAACTTATTGCACTGCTGCACAGTGGAACAAATAAGTGAATTGGTAGGTTTAAGGAGTTTGTTGATTACTCTAAACATCTTGTTTGGTTTTGCAGTACCGTCATTAATGATTTGAGAGTAATATTCGGTTCTTGCTATTTTGAGGGCATCGCTATACCGAACCAAATGCTCATCATACATAAGTTTATGAACAGTGAGCCCTGATTTTTTATATTGTCGTTCCAACTGCCTGTTCTTTGCTTTAAGAGCCCTGAGCTCAATAGTAAACCAGGGTGAAGATTTCGAAAATGAAACGACACGTTCCTTCCTGGGGGCCAGCACATCCAGAGTTGATGATAAAATTAAATTATAGTGATCAACAGTATTACCTGCAGGACTCTCATTGATCATACATGAAAACTGATTAAGATCAATATTTTTAAGATTTCTAAAACTAATATCCCTCTTTTGTAGTTTTTGAAGAGGAACAGATAAGTTAAAGCTCAAGAGCTTATGGTCACTGATACACAAATCTTTGCCTTCAAGCTGATTAATATCAGCACCAGCTGTACACACTAAATCAAGTGTATGACCTTTTCTATGAGTAGAAAAGTTTACATGTTGTAACAGGTTAAAACAATCCAGAATCTCCATCAAATGAGTAGTATGATTACAACTAGGATTATCAACATAAATGTTAATATCTTCAATAAGAATCATAGAAGGACAGAGGGGATTTACAAATGCAAGTAGCTCTGTGAGTTCTTCAAAGAACAGAGGGTTAGGTTTCGGTGGCCGATAGATAAACAAGATCAAAACAGGAGAAACACCACTAACTTTAAAAACAATACTCTCAAATGATAAGACAGGAGGGACAGCAATTTCAGTAACAGAGACCTCGGTCCTGTACACAACAGCAAGGCCACCCCATTTACCAGTTGCTCTGGGTTTGTCAAGATATATAAATGCCGTTGGACTACACAGATTGAGATTTAAAAAGTCATTCTGTTGATGCCAAGTTTCTGAAATACAGCAGACATCAAGTTTTTTGTCAAGGATGATGTCATAAAGTAAATCAGGCTTTTTGTTTAATGAGCGTACATTAAGGTACGCGAACCTGATGAAATCAGGGCATACTTTGTCAGAGTTTATAGTAGACACTTGTGGATAGCATAAGTTCGCAGGGCAAACACCACGAGAGATGTTTTGATTAATGTCAATACATGTGCGACGGGAACATAAGACCTTAATATCAGTCCCTGTGATGTTAAAATTCCGCTGCGATCCCCTATGGACATATTTAGGCCGACGTAGAAGGTGAAGTGATCGTAAAGTTTCACGGACACTTATGTTGAGCAACAACTGGTGTTTCTGTGATAGCAGTTCAGGTAGAGAGTACCTTATCATAACGTGGTCCAGGTATTCGAGGATATGCACTCCACAGAGCCCAGTCAAAGTTAAAATACAAATGACAGCAAATAGTAAACAAATCCACATAGTAATGTCCAATTGAGCTCAAAATGTTGTGATGAACCAAAGATCAGACACTGCTACACAGGACACGGTTTGAGCCAATCCAAAATGTCCAGGTTAGAATCCAAAGTGTTGTGATAAAACAAAACTTCTGATGCACTGTTATACAGAATCACGGCGAGCACAAAGGAGTGAAATATCCAGTGTTTTGTCCGATCCCAGTCAGGAATGTAGAAGCACGACCAAGTAACAAGGAATCCAACAATAACATATAATAATAAAAAATTAAAAACCACGTAAAAACAATTAAAAGTACAGAGTGAAGAAGCGGCAACCAAACATGCCAGCGTTCTCTCCACCGGAAGTCGGATCCGAATGGCAAACCATGCCTCTCATGGAATGAGTTTTGATGCCTATGGGGTTGTCCCGTTGTGGAGGCCCTTAGACTCATAAGCCAGCGAGATAGCATTAACTATCCAGCTTGACAGTCTCTGCTTCGTGACCGCAAAACCTCTGGTGCGGCCTCCGAAGCACACGAAGAACTGTACTGACTGCCTGAAGGGGGCAGAACGCTCCAAATAGACTCTGAGAGTCCTCAGAGGGCATAGGTTCACGTCTCTTTCATCTTCTGTAGGGTTGGGTATTGGTTGGGTTTTATCCGATACCAGTACCTACTCGGTATTTTTTAAACGGTTCTGGTGCTTAAACGGTTCTTGAACCGGTACTTAAGAGAACGAAATCGCACACACTTTGTCAAAAAATAATACCCTTTTATTTACAGGGCCAAACTGGACACAATATTAACTTAAATCTTTAAAAAATATAAATACAAGTAATATATGGTAGTAATAAATAAACCAATAAAAATAAAAATTTACATTTACATAATATCAAATAAAACAATATTGTATCAAACAATGTTATAATACTGGAGATTAATAGAGATTACTACCAGGGTAATCTAATCTCGACATGCCTCCAGGTTTCCATGTTTTGTCTGCTTGAACCAGTCATGTAAGTTATCTGGTCGTTGTAGCCTAGCTTAGCTTGACGAGTTTGGTATTTCGTTCCCACTGCGTCTTAGCTATGTAGCGTTGAGTGAACCTATGAAAGAGAACGTCTCTGGTTACGGCAGCGCTTAGCTTGACGAGTTTGGTATTTCGTTCCCACTGCGTCTTAGCTATGTAGCGTTGAGTGAACCTATGAAAGAGAACGTCTCTGGTAACTGGTGTAACCTATGTTCTCTGAATAGGGAACGAGACGCTGCGTTCGCTGCCAAGCTCCTCGCGCTGCCGATAAGCTTCCTTTTTCGGCAGAGAAATCTGAGGAGCAGATTGCGCGCGCGCCAATATAATATGAAGAGCGTCGAGGCGGCGCCCGCGCCATCAGCCAATGAATTGGCGTGATTCTATATGGGCTTCAGGCACACCCAGAGGGCGTTCTGACGCGTAATTTTACACGTGAAATGCAGCCAAACCTTGGAGCGTTTTGTCTTCAGCATCTTCATTAATCCCCTTTGCTATCAGCAGGCATCCCAAGTCTCCCGCATATTGATAGTGGCTCCCTGATGCCCGCAAATTAGTTAAAATCTCCCAGGAATCTAGAGCGAGTGAGCAAGAGTGCGCATGCGAGACAGAAGAGACTGTGCTCCAAACCGTATAGCGCACGCACGGCGGAGAGGGAGAGAGCGAGAGACCTTGCGTGTGTGTGCGTGTGTGTGTGCCTCATGAAGCGCATGTAAGAGAGTCAGGCATCGAAATTTCCGTTCTTATTCGGTTTGTTACTACCGTTTACGTCGGAACCGGTTCCCTATTGGCACCGTGTTTCGGTACCCGACCCTAATCTTCTGATGAAGGAAGAGCTGAAAGTGAAATGACCTGCGCTCTGTCTAGAGCACTTCAGGAACATACCCGTGCCTTGGCTTCAGGACGACTCTGGAGTCGTTGGGCCCGAATTCAAGGCAGGAACTGCTCACTGAGAGTGCTTGCAAATCACCCACTCGCTTGACTGATGCCAGTGCTAGCAAGAGGGCAGTTTTGAGTGAAAGCGGCTTCAGGTCAGCAGAATGAAGTGGCTCGAAATGGGCTCCTTTCATGGCCTCCAGGACCGTGAAAAGGTCTCAAATAGGTATAGAGTGGGGTCGAGGCGGGTTTAGCCTTCTGGCCCCCTTGAGGAAGCGCACGGCTAGGTCGTTTCTTCCCAGTGATTGCCTGGCCACCTGAGCGTGAAATGCTGCTACGGCCACCACGTATACTTTGAGCGTGGAGGGGGTGCGACCCGAGTCCAAAAGCTCTTGTAGAAAGGAAAGTACCCTTGTCACTCCACACGAGTAGGGGTCCAGGCTCCGCGCTGTGCACCAGCTGGAGAACACTGACCATTTTAAAGCATAAAGGGCCTGCTCTGAATGATGCTGCTAGAAGCTGGATGATGAGCGCGCGCTCTGACGTCAGCTGCGCTCTTATCTGTATAGAATTTATAACTGTTCCCAGAAAAGGTATACACTGGCTGGGAGACAGTGCACTTTTTGAAGCATTGATCCTGAGACCTAGGCATTCTAGATGGCTGAGGAGCCAGGATCTGTGAGTTATTAAAGGAACACGCCACCGTTTTTTGAAATAGGGGTTATTCACCATCTCCCCTACATTTAGATAGGTGGGCAAACACATTTTTGTCTCAGAGCATGCATTGTCTTAGTCTGGCAGCGCCGACGCTAGCTTAGCTTAGCATAATGAATGGACTCCTTTGTTGCTGGATAGCAAGTTGTGAGTAAAAGTGATCCAAAAAATTAAAATAAATAAATAAACAAATTACTTCTTGTGGCCTGCGTATTCACAAGGAGTACAAATAGCAATGCAGATTAAGACTAGGCGATTTCCTAGGCAGAAATTGACTTGGGACTAGACTTGGGACTTGGGAACTGCCCATTCCTCGCATTCGGATGCAGCGAGAGAAACGCTGTCATCCTTCTGATATTCCTCGTCTGATCCCCCAAAAGAGACGAGACCGGCCGCTTGCTGAAAGGGCGTTTCTCGTGGAGAGAGCTAGGCACGTGGGGACTGGGCCGACGTGTGCTCGCTCGTGTTCATCCACTCTGGGATCCTCTGTGCGCGGCACTTTTTCTTGCGTGGCTCGATCAGAGGAAAAGGTAGAGTGGGAGGCGTGGGGTTGTCGTGGGCGAAGGTGGTCAGACGAGACCACAGGGTGGAGAGCGCCATTTCAACACACTCCAGGGCAGCTGCCCTTAGAGAGTGCAGCTTCCGCTGGGTCATGGCCCAGACAGGAAGCGCAGAGGATGTGATGATCTCAGGTGAAGAGAGCGAGGCGCAGGTGACCCAAGGCATTTGAAACAACGCCTGGAAATTTGCTCTTTTAGAAAGTGAGTCGCAACGGGGAACACACTAGCTTTTAAAGGATATAGCGCGCCGGATGGCACAGTGGGCTGAAGGCACCGTCCAGTTGAAACCAGGGAGCCGGCGTCCAGGTTGCTTGTTCCGCTGAAGGCTTTTCGATGGTGGCGAGGCTTCTCATCCGGAGGTCAGCGAAGTGAAAACTTGCTGAAGGAGCTTAAATCTGAATTCTATAGAGAAATGGGGGCTTATATAGCTATAAGCCATGTCCATTCTGGGTTCTGGCGTGGGCGCGAAGCTTCCTGATTGGTTCGCGCATCCTAGCCGACTTACCATAGGTTCGTGCAGTTGCCGCAGCACAGCCAATGAGCGAGCTAAGGCGCTCAGCTGTATGTCTGCTGTGCAGCTGCACTGCGTTTTAAAAAATTTGCCTTCAATATTCTCGAGAAAAGGAGTTTTCCGATAGGTTAAACTACTTACGCAATACGAGAGACCTCTCAAAAGGGAACTACATGTACTTACACTTAACCGTGTTATGGTTAGGGTTAGTTACTTATTATTATGCATAATTTACTGTTACTATAGTAAGTGCATGTAGTAACATGTAATTAGGTCACCTTAAAATAAAGTGTTTGTAAAGTGTTACCCTAAAAGCTTACACATTGTCTTTTTGATCAATCTCAGACTGTCATGACTCACCTGGTCGTAGTATTTGTTGATGTACTTATAGAGCTCATGAAGGGCCACCAGGTAATTTAATTCTCCAGAATAATTCTGACAATCAAAGCAAATGTGTAAATCTTATGAACAACATTTGTATGTTCTGCAAAACAAAATGACTCACCCCCCTGCCTCTAACCTATAATGAATTCACCTAAGTCAATATGACCTTTTCAAATTTTACAACTGAAAGGAAGTAAACTGATGACGGACATACCCTGGAAAGCTCAGCCAAAGCAGAGTTCATCTCCTGATCGCTGGCAGAGATGGTCTGCTTGATGTCGGCATAATAACTGTGTAAGAAAAATAATGAGATTCAGAACAAGATGACTTTCCAATTAATTTAGCCTTCATAGTAATAAAGTACTGTAAAGTAATTTTACCGTTCCACCATCTGTTTATAGCGAGGGATATCTCTGGCATACAGCAACTTATTAATAGGTGAATCCTAGATAAATAACAGATATTTTTTTACTTTTCAATCTTCAGTCTTTCTACTGGCTTCCTGCTCCTTTCTCTGTGTATCTCTTACCCTGCCGAGTTTATGCTCTGTGGTAGTGCAGGAGTCCATAAATGTTTGAGCAATTACTGACAGAACCGCGTCCACATTATCCGACACCTGCACATCGAAGATGAACTGAGGGTTCTTTACAATATTGATCCAGAACCGCAGAGGCAAACTAGAACCAAAAGACAATCAGATCATGAAAAAAACAGGCCCTTTTCAAAGATACTGGTAAATCAGTTCTGACAGTTTCCCGGTCTGAGAAATTGTAACATTACCAGTAAATTACCGACATGATGCTGTGTAGGAACAAAGATTGAAGACTTCCGATATGAGCACATAGGAGGTCAGAATGCGCTGATGTAAGAAGTTTGCTTTGGGCCAATCATAAATACTCCACTGCTTTTAATTGTTTTATTATGTAAACATGCGCAACGTCATTCACAATTCGCTAAATTTGTCAACTAATATAATATAGTTCACTTAAGGGAGTGAATGAAACTCCCTGAGTTTCGTACTGAGTGCACAGGAGGTGCTACCGCCTTTGCATAGTTTGTGCTTGCAGGCAGTTCCAGTATTAAGATGAAAAGATTTATCATTGAAATCTGTCATGGAAACAATGTATAAACCTTAATTAAACAATTTCATGATCGATTTAAAAGGAATATATAGCAGTTTGGAAAATTGATGGATGAGTGATTCATCTGCGGGCGCCATCTTCTGGCGAGACGTGGGAATTCATTCGGCACGACTCTCACAGTGCATGATGGGTATTCTCTAGCAGTTGAATGTACATTGGTTGTACACTCGTTATTGCGGTGATTTGGGGGATTGAACGAGTGGACTCGGTAACGTCCACCACTTCAAATAGCGCCCTATTTAAGGGTATAGGGGGGTGATTTCGGACACAGCCAAAATGTGCAGAGCTAGGGGTCCTTCAGAACCTGTCATCCGGAAGTAAATTTAAAAAAAAAGTAACTAAAATGAAATTAAAGCACTTATCATTCAGGTAAGGTCTAAAGATAATTTCCGATGATTGACATCCGAGTTTACCTGTATTTTGGAACTGATGTGCGCATGGTATCTTACCTGTAAAAAGACGGAACGGCATTGCTTGTGTGAACAGCACATTTGTGTATTTACCAGAAAAGTTGTTCTGGTAATTTTACAGTAATTTACTGGTACACTACTCAGTTTGAGGTACATTATGAGATGTTGCAACTTAAATTGCTCATCACCAGCATTAACAAGTGCATGTCCATCAACAAACTGATTATTTTACTTGTACTTATTTAATTTACAGAGTATTTTCCTAATTTATTGAGGTGAACATGTGGAAACTATCAATAATAGTGCATACATTAGCCGAGCTCTAGCGTGAATGACTGATGTAACAAACGTTGGTAAAACAAATCTTGCTCCATGCTTAATCTTTCCTCAAAGTAGTGGGAACGATAGACAACAGCTGCCGGTTTGAGGTTCAAGTTTTCCCTGGTGTCTTTGTGGGCAATAAGTGGGTGGGCAATATGCTAATATTTCGTGTTGACATCACAACGAAATGGCTTATGACTCGTTTGAAAAACGATTAATTTCATTGACTTAGAGTTGACTCTTACTTTTGAAAGACAGTAACTTTATATACGGTGCACTTTCAGATTTAAAACTTTGCAGGATGTTTTAAATCACTTAGAGCTATGTTACACACTACATGAAAGGTAATTTTAAAAAATCCATAATAAGTGCACTTTAAAGGTTCAGTTCACCCAAAAATGAAGATTTTGTCATTTACTTGCCCTCATGACATTTGATCATTTTTAGAACACTAATAAAGATATTTTGAATATTTTCTCATCCTTTTGTGAGTGATCGTGTCCCTTCAGAAGACTTGGATTAAACCCCTCCATTAATGTGGATTACTTTTTCGATGTCTTGTTGTACTTTTTGATGCGGTGGACTTCGAATGGATAAAGCAAAATGTTAAGAAAATATTAAAGATATATTTAATGGAAGTCTTATGAGTTTGGAACCAGATGAGGGTGAGTAAATTATGACAAAATTTTCCTCCTAAGTATTTAATGGAACTACTTGGCAATAGATTATTATTGGATGAATGGATTGGAATTCGATATTAGCCCCTTTCACACAACAATCCATCACTGAGAAACGTCCTGCTCGAGTTGTCATTGCGATGGAGGTTCGGGTTCAATGACTAGTTCTTTCAATGTTTCATCTTCGGACTCACGCTCGCTTTGATATTGTAAAATCAAAGTCATTGTTCGTTACAGTGTTTAGTTTACAGTGTAGGACGCTTTAGGACAAGCTGAGCTGACGTTGTTATGACAATGGGCGTTTTGGTTTACGACACCCGCGCTGCGCTACACACGGCAGACCAATCACAACAGACTGAGCTGTCTGGACAATCAGAGCAGAGTATCTCGCGGAAAGAAGGGATTTAAAGAGATTGATTCATCTGACGAGTCGTTTGAGAATCATTGAAAATGTGGTGATGTGCAAATGTATATTATGAGAAAATGAAATCGTTTTTTGACCTTTGATGCATGTAAACCTGTTGTAGGAGTCTCCAAAACAACATTAGGAAACTTTAAAATAGAATAATAGGGGCACTTTAACACAGACATTGCAGGTTCAATACTAAAAATATGACCTATGAAAAAGACATTGCTGATATGACATTTATATTTATTGTGCATAAATTAACCCTCAAGTTTCATGAGCGGAAAAGCACCATCATTCCCAGACTGAATCTAACATCTTTTAGCATTTTATTTAGTTGAGGTGTTCACTAAGTTAATTAGTACCTGTTTGTTTTCCAGATGTGAATAGTTTCAGAGTCTGAAATGCCATGGCGCGCTGCATGATCATCAAGCAAGTCAAAGAAATATTTGATTGCCAGAGGAACTGGCTGACTAGTGCTGAGAATAACCGTGAACAGATCATCCACAAACTTCTGCAGTGTACCCTACAGAAAGACAAAGACAGAGCAAGTTAAAAGGTGTGTGTGAGGTCATTTGATTTTTTTATTCAGCCAGAGATGTACAGGAACTGGTATTAGTTTGGCTTCTCTTTTATGTTTTTATCTTCTGGCTGTTTGAATGTGTTTGTTGGGATACCTTCATTGACAGTAGCCGTGTGAGATAGATTTCTGGTATGGTCTTGGCTCGTTCTCGTTCTTTTAAACTGCCTCGTCTGTGTTTGGGTAACTCTGGCTCCTCGCTGGCCTTCACTAGATGCCACAGCCTCACTCCTCCCTCGTCTGCATCCTCTAGCATGGGCGTCTCTGCATAGTGAGAATGAACATGGTTAAAAAAATCTATATATTTCAGTGTTGAATATAGAGACCATAATAAAAATGGTAGTTATGTGTTAAAAAAAATGCACACTTATATTTATTGGTTAATCTCATGTGTAGTATGTGCTATAGTAAAGCTAAAATTACTTTTTTTTAAAGGACCTCAATACAAATTAGATATTTTCTACATATTATAACCCATTTTCCCATGAAGTCAACTTATGCTTTGTACATTTTATTTTTCAGTTTATTTTTTTGCAGGAAAACACTGCAAGGCTGTTTTTCATAATTTCTTTCTCCATTTTTAATAGATATGAAATGAACGGAAGATACGGAGATTCCGACTACAATCCCTAATGCACAGATCTTTTTGAACATCAGATTATTTTGTTCTGCCTGTTGGATTTACTAAAGACATAAACAACGGTGTTCACATTATTGATCTGTGCCATGACGCATTATGCTGTCAATCATTTGAATTTTTTTTTATACATTACTGTATTGTTTCAAAAGTAATCTAAACAATCATGAGAAACAGAACCATGTTTTGTGCATCTGTGTGAACATGAACATTATAGATAGTCACATGTACTGTACTCACTCTCCCCCGCAATGTAGTCATGGGTATCATGGTGAATATGTTTGCTATGGCGTGGAACCAAAGCAACAGTTGCTCCATCTGGAACCTAAAATCCCCAAAATATGTGAAGTATATATATAAATGATTATTAAAAAAATTGAAGTATACTTGTACAGTTGTAATCGAAATTATTCAACCCCCATTGCAAATAAGGTTTATTCCCAAAATTTACCAACTTTCAGCTGTTTGCAAAGAACAAAGCAAACAAAAGTAATTGAAATAGCTCAACACAATAAATGTTTCAAGTTGTTTCTGCAAATTCCACTTAAAATGCTACTTTTAATGACTTCTGCAGTCTCAAAATTATTCAACCCCCCTCACAAAAGATTAAATCTGCAAATCAGATTTCTATTGAAATCACTTGATTTCGCCGCAAAAATTGCGTTTTTTTTTTTTTGTTTTGACGTTCTGCGTCACTGTCACATTTGGGTTGTTCACTAAGAGGATTTCTAAGGTACAATTTCCTGTAATCAAACATACTTTAACAAATCAATTGTAGTAATCAGGATTACTACAAAGCTGCAGGTGAGTTTTTATCAGGGTTGAAGGTAAACTCTATAGGACAGTGGCCCTCCAGGACCAAAGTTGCATATCCCTGATATACATGAATAGCATTTTCACAAAATTCACATAATACGTTTACCAACAGCTTGACTGTGTTATACCTTATAATGCTGGAGCGTGTTGAGGCGTTTCCAGTTGCCCTGAACCACAGATGTTAGGTCTTCATCTGAGAGGATCAGGTGACCTGCAACACCAGAGCGCCATTCTGGAAATGTCCAAAACATCATGTAAATTTAAAGACAGGAAAGGTTTAAAAGAAACAAATAAAGACTGAAAGAATTCATTAATGAATACAACTAGAGAGAACACAGTGTGTTCAAATATGTAAGAAAGAGGGAAGACATGTAGAGTATGAATGTTCTCACCCAAGTCCACGGAGTCAGTATGTGGTCTATGAGAGTATGAGGTGCCCTTGTACACCTGGTCTAGTATCTTCTCTTTCACCTGGGTTATAGTGTCACAATCTAAAACTTTAGCAGCAACTGGCTGGGCTTCATTCACACCCATTCCCTGCATCAAGACATCCACAGTCTAAAGAGAAAAATAATGAGAGTGAGAGAGTTAAGTATTTTTGTAAATCACATTTTTATTATCTACATTTTATGTCAGCACAATAAAATCTGCTAATAATTCTGTAATAAATCTGTGAATTAGTCTATTTATTTTAAATGTACCAGTTGTTTTTTTTCCATTTTCTCTCTAAATCATTCGGTACTGGTTAACCATGATATGTTTAAATTGCACATTTGTGTTAACACTCACAAAAAATGTAATATTTGACAGCACTGTGTTGACACTCACATTTGCATAATTCAATGCATAATTCTTACAAACGCTTAACTTGTACAATCTCCTGCTTCTACCTGTCACAGTGGGTTCAGGCTAGGACGAGGAGATGCAGAGGATTCTAAGTGCAGCTATAACAAAGATAATCTAAGCACTGGTGGACAGGACAGTAAGTATTTTTACTTCGTTACAGTACGAAGTACTGGGTTAGTTCACCCAAAAATGAAAATTAGCCCATGATTTAATCACCCTCAAGTCATCCTAGATGTATACAACATTCTTCTTTCAGATGAATTCAATCAGAGTTATTTAAAAAATCCAAGGTTTATAATGGCAGTGAATGGCCGTTTGTGTTTTGAAGTCCATAAAAGTGCATCTATCCATCATAAAAGTGCTCCACACGGCTCCAGGGGGTTAAAAAAGGCATTCTGAAGTGAAGCGTTTGGTTCGATTGAATCGAACTCAAGTTCGTTTCCCCCGTTGGTGGGGATCTTTTGGGCAGGTGTGAATACAGCAATTGCACTCGGGTGCGGACCAAACAACCGTACAGAGACCCAGCTGCAGAGGTGGTCTCGGCCCGGTTCCAAACGAACTCTGGTACGGTTCGAATTTCTGTCCAATGAATGGATGACCTTAGCACATGTGTGGTTTTGTTTAAAAAAATTGTGTTCACTTGCAAAAAGGGCAGTGTGAAAGCAAATCATAAAAAAAACATTGTTTTTTTTTACATTTGGTCCGGACCAAAGCAAGTGAACTAGCAGACTTTCCTGGTGTGAATACACCCTAGGGTAAAAGCACGGAGAGAGATCACAGGAGAAAATAAACAACAGCAGGGCTCTCAAGTGTCACGCATTGAGCGTGACAGTCACTCATTTCGGTCTTTTGTCACGCACTCCCGCCACACATTGTATTTCTCACACGGAAGAACTATTTATAATACATGTAATATGCCGCAGCGCCCAAAATTTCTCTGGCCGCGCCGCTCTCGCTATGGAACCGGCAAGAATCAGTCTCCCCTGGAGTTCTTAGTCGAACCCGCCACTTATCAGCCAATCCAAAAAAAGAAAGGGGCTACACAACAGCCAATCAGAAAATAGCACTATTGTATCTGGGTAAGATTTAACGCAACAACCAATGAAAAAAAGCATATCCTGGAACTGTTCATGTGATTCTGCTACAACATCTTCTGAAAGTTTTGTTCACCCACAGTGGAAACCACTGGAGCTCCAAACATAACTTTGAACACAGAGTAACTCACGATCTCCTGTTTTAATGTTACAACAAATTCACAACTTGTTTGACACAAATGACAATGACAACTTGACTGCTGTTAGAGAATGTTTCCCAGATAATTAGCATCAGTTTTTCATGAGTGTCTGTAACTTAGCCAACAGTATTACAGCCTGTTCACTGACAACACCTGCTCAGAACAAGTAGTCTAGGACTAGTCATATTTCCGTTACCACACGATGACTGATATATTGTCATGAAACAACCCTATTCCCGCGACACAACAGCACTGATAGTGTAGTGCTAATTGACACACCTTTATACGGTGATTGGTCAGTTAGAATGTCTCATATACGGTTTTAGTCACATGGTCAAGGAAGGGATAAAAGAAGATTGTAAGTGTTGCTCTGTCTCTCTCTTTTCTTTAGCCCTTCTTTCTTCTTGGATCTTCTCTTATCTTGGGGCCTTCTCTTTAGCTCTCTTCTCTTTCTCTAGCTCTAGTTTTGGGGCTCTGCTCTCTACACTCTCTCTGGTAACATTCTACAATTTATGCTGGGTATGATTGATACTTGGTACCAAATATTGTTATTAACCATTTCAATCATAAATTATGTGCTTACTAGTTTTGATTCAGAATCAAATTTGAAGTGCTACCTATTGCAATACAATATAGTCACACTATAACAATGCTCTCCCACATATTTTGCTATTGTAACTGCTCTTATTTCTGTCATTGGTTTAAGTAGCAGTGGGGGTGGTAATAGACAAGAGACGTACAGTTTTACACAATCATGCTAATAAAGTATCTTTAGTCATTCGGCAATCTTGCAGCCTGAACCACTGAAGGGAATAGAGTTGGGAATTGAAAAGTGATTCCAATTCTTTAATTGGATACTTAAGGTCTGGAATCATGTTTTTAAAAATTTCGATTCCTCTTATCGATTCCTTTGTGTGCATTTCAATGTGATTTTAAACCATTCATGCAGACACAAAGAGCCGCCTCTCATATAGTGCGCAGTAGTGAACTGTTGTTTTTCGCATCTTCTTGCACTTGAACGGAAAAATACACACAAAATTATGTCAAAATATCCTCGTAAACACAGTCGGTTGCATCTTAAGTGAACGTTAACAGACAGTTGAGAAAGAAAACGCATGTGTAATAGTATACTGGATCAGTGCATTCGGTCATAAAGTGACAGCTAATATTCCTGCTGCCGTCTGCGTCATCAACATTAATAAGAAAAAAAAGAAAAAAAAAGGAAAAATTCACTCTTTGATCTTGACTGAATAAGTTTTGAAACTATATATTTTTAATATTTCTAAAGTGCAGTGTTATTTTACGGTTTCTGTGCCTGAATACTAGACTTACCTGAAAATCTTAAAATGCTGTTTATTAGGGCCTAAGTCCTAAGAGGGCGAAGACCCTATTGTTTTTCATTTGTATCTTTATACAGTTGTATTTATTTGTGCTTACATTTATATTTATTCATTTAGCAGACGCTTTTATCCCAAGAAACTTACAAATGAGAACAATAGAAGCAGTGAAACCAACAATTGGACAATAATATGCAAGTGCTATAACCCCTTCCCAGTTTAATCTAACGCAGTACATGTATTTTTTTATAAAGATAATAGATATAGGATATAAGATAAAGTGTTAGTATTAATGGATCAAGTGTTGCCGAAAAAGATGCGTCTTCAGCTGTTTGTGCTATTGCTTCAGCTCCGTTGTGCTATTGCTAATTTGTTTATTTGTTCTTATTCTTATCTTATCTTGTATTTAATAATGCTTGAAATTTATATTAGTTAAGGTAGTTTTGCTGTGGTATTTTTGTTAAAACCATTGGCAAAAGTTCCTTGTGTACGTGTCTTTTAGCCAGTTGAATTTTGTTCATGGTATTCAGCTGCAACTAAATGTTTTGCAAAAATACTACTTTTTTCCCCCCCCTTTTTGGAATCGAAACGTCAAAATTCAAATGACACCCAACCCTAGTAGAGAAACCACCCTTACAATACTCAGAAGGCAGAAACCCTGGTTTAGGAAACTTACTGGTAGGACCATGTTCAATCTATATTAATGTAATGTAATAAATACACTATTTTACATTGTCTATGTACTTACGATGGTAATAACAGTAAATGATGCATAATAACAAGCAACTAACCCTAAACTGAACTATATTCTCTAAAACTCTAAAGTACATGTTGTTAATTAATATTACTCAGTTCTTATTTGTGTAATTACACTATAACAGTAGATATATTTCCATCCACCCATTTTCTTTTATAACTTTGATTATCTTATAAAAAGCTAATAAAACTAATAAACTAATAAAAAAACAAAGAAAATAAACATAATATATGGCTATATAAAAAATGCAGCTCAATTGAGGCGGATTTTATTTTTATCCGATAAGACGACATGCAAATAAACTACGATGGAAACACATTTACTAAATAAATTACTCAATGCGAAAAAGAAAATGTAATTTGCCTTTGCCTTAACAGATCATATGAGCAAGTATAAAAAAACATCCACAGTGGTTTCCCCAATTGCAGCTACTTCCATTTTTATTACAGATTTTTTTTCACCAATTTCCCATTAAGTGACGATTTAGTTCTTTTGAACACATGGGGTGAAAACGGTACCTAATTCATAAATGTTTTATGCGATTTTCCCATTTTGTGCACAAGTTAAATGTGCAACTTTGGATGGAAACACCTTAAATTAAAGTGCAAACGAACATAGTGACTAACTAATAATGGACACAATTTGAAGCTAAGATGAAGAAAGTGTTTTAGTGATGTTAAAAAAAGTTTTTTACAGATGCTTTTTGGCAGAAACACTGATTACCAAATTAGACTAATGACCTAATACTGTATAAAGACATTCAGTTAAAAAATTCTAACCAGAGTGCGGTATTCCAGATCCTCTCTCAGCAAGCGGTTATCATTTAAGGTGTATTTGGCTTTGCCCGTCACTGCATCCACAGGTCCTTTATCCACCTGGTGTTTAATCGCTCTGAAGAGCATGTATAGAGACTCACCAGCAGAATACTGAAGACAGAGAGCACAAATACAATAATTTATGACAATATGACATGGATAATCTAATCAATAAAACACCAATCAATTATTTTATAATTCTCTCAACTATCCTATAGTAGCAACTCTCCTAGTTCAGTTTTTCAATCCTAATGCACAACATAGTGCACCTTGCTGGGTCTCAAGAGGTTGATTACATTCTTGGACAAGTATTTTACATTGGTAACTGTAATCATATTTTTTCAGAACTGCACATTTGTCTCATCAAAATAAAACTATTCCAAATGTCTCAACTACAAAATATCACAGTAAATATATGTATTAAAAACCAAACAATCCCACCAATTTTCATACACACCCTTAAGAAGGCATAGAGACAGATGGATATCCAGTTTGTCAGGAGCTTTTCAACTACTGTCTCAGTTCTGAAAAGAGAATTAAAGCCTCAATCATACAGTCACTTTTGTTGATTCATATTAGTACTTCTAATATCAGTTAATCCATCATTCTTACCTCCGCAGCATGAGTTTAGGGTTCTTGGCAATATACTGTTCCACCAGATCGTTCAACAGGGTTTTGAGTATGTCAGTGAAGTATTCTAGTTTGCTGTGAAGAGCCACAGTGAGCAAAGATGCTACATATCCTCTGTCTCTAGGTGAAAATGTCCTCTGGCTTTCAAGAGTGTGGATAAACTGTAGGAAAGAAACATGAGAGAATAAATATAAAAAGGTGGAAAGCATTAACAATGCTTTCCACATTATCAATCAGCTAATATTGAGAGTGTTACAATTTAGTTATTATGTTAGTATATTCATTCACAAACTCATACACAACTATTTAAAAGTCTTATTTTAAAAAAAATTAAGTACTGACCTTCAGAAGCTATAAAAGATATGTACATGATTCCGACAAAACAAAATAAGCATAATTTAACCTGATCATCCTGTTAAAATCCTGATTCCCCCAACACCCTGTTCTCACTATCTACTACCTTAATGTAAAGAGTCATCTCTTATTACTTCCTTTGATAAGCAAGCATACTACATCATATAATGTGCTGGGAATATTTAACTACTCATCTTGTTTTATTTCAGACTGTAACGAGTGTAAATAAGGTGTGGCCCCTTTAAGAGCTGCGCGCTCCCTGTTGAACTGTCTGCAGTGTCATATTGTATGTGCGCATCGAACACCCCATCATGTGTGCGGGTAATTTCTGTTTGATGCTACTTATTTCATCTTATTTAGTTTATTAAGTAACAAAGTGACGGTAGAACGTGTGACAGACAGTTATACGAGTTCGATTTGGGAATAAGAGCGATAAAGACCGAATAAATTGTGAGATGTCAATCGCCTCCGTGAGTCTGTCTGGCCTCTGCAATAACTTCAGCTCTGAGCTATCCAATTTTTTACAGTCTATGGAGCTATCCCATCGCGTAATTGCGTCACTTCATAACGTTCCCATGGAAACAAGGGGAAATGGCTGTTCTTGTGTGAAGCTAACGCAACATTTTTCAACTTTCTGCTAAGATATATGTGACTTTTTTTGCAACGAAAATGTGAGGATTATGAAATCATGCAAGCCCCGCATATTTTGCACGGAAATCGGCAATTTATGCGGCGAAAGTGCGGCGTATTTGAAAAAATGCGGCCCCGCATGAATATGCGGACTTTGGCTGATTATGCATTGAATTCAGGGATCGCATAATCGCGTTTTTCTTGAGGGACTGGTAAACCAAAGATTGTGCAGGTCCTGAATTTTTTAATCAATTAGGGACTCATGAACAACTATCACAAAACAGTTGTGGATCATCAAGGAATTAAAAATTTTTTCATGTGGACTATGTAAACATCTGTTTTGTGAAATAGCAGTTACACTGTATTTTGAGGTGTCCTTGTTACAGTGTAATTACACAAATAGGTTCTGAGTAGTGCCATCTTTAGTGCCATCAGTGACATTTTCAACTGTTGTTCTCTCTGTACAGTACACACATGCATCAGATGGACGTCTCTGGCCATTGCGCCACATCTCGCTCTGTTTTCAGTCTCACACCAAACACTTTGCATTAAAAGATGCGGTCAAGTTAAAAGATGTTCTAAGCTCAGATAATACACTCAAAAGTGAGGAAAAGGCTATTATTTCCTCTACCTTTGTGAGGAACAGTTTGCTGTTGAGAAGATTAGATAACTGAATGAGTCCCTGCTCCACCGTGGCCCGCCGACACTCCTGCACGTCCAGGTCTCTGTGAAGTGGAGACTCACGATGTCCAGGAAAAAAGATGCGTTCAGCATACATACGGTACTCCAAGAAAGGAATTCCTGATCCTACCAGATCACTCGACATATCCATCATTTCAGTCATCAGGTCTGAGATTTTAGAGTCAAATGTATGAAGGTCAGGCTTACATGAGGGACAGTTTTGGAAAATAAATGAATGGCAAATACTGCACTAGATAATTTTTTATTTGTTTAAATGTTTCAAAATTAAATCAACTCCTCAGAAATTGGGGAACAAGTTGGCTATGTTTTTTCTAATATTTCCAAATGGTAGCATTTTATTTGCTATTTTAACCACTGCGAAATAAACATAAATCATTGGAGCAGGTGTATATTTTATTTTTATGAATGACGGGTACTATTATTAAACTTAATATAAAAAATTTATAACTGTCCTCTGGTCTTATCCTAAATGTACCTGTAAATTACCTGTGAATTCTTTTTTACAGCGGTCTCTCACACTGGTCTCTAGATTCTCCAGCTGGATCTGAACTTTTTTATAATCTCTCAGAGCCTGTTTACTCTTTCTCCTAAGAGAAATGAGAGAACAAAGAATCAGTTCCATTCATACACCAATCTATAAATGTTTCCAAAATAATTTATTGCATTATTCTTGCATTCAGGGATGGACTGGCCATAAGTAGCAAAAATACTACAGAGTCATAATTACATATCCAATGTCCAAATATGTTGAAAAAAGCTACACTCTTTATAGGGAGCTAAATTTTTTCACAGCACTGTATAAACACATTCTTTCATATTACATTTCATACACACCTGTATATAAACACGATGATAAGTACAATAAGAGCAACAAGAGACGCAACTGCTCCAACCCCAATTTGTGCCAACAGTGGAAAGATGGAGTGACTAAGAGAATCATACTGCACTTTTCCCAATGAAAAGTTCAGGTTTCCCATATGCACCTGAATACAGACAGACACACTATTATACAATATTATACTATTATATATATATATATATATATATATATATATATATATATATATATATATAAACCATTATACAGCCCATATTCGAGAGAGAAGAAACACTTCAATTTCATTGTTGTCACTGGATCTCCCAATAATATGTTTTAGTAAGATGATATTTAAATGCTTAGTTTAATTAAACCGCTTAAACCGCAGTAAAAAATAAATAATACAAAGCAGTTCAATGACGATTGAGAAATGTATATATAAGCATTCCTCAAAAGCCAAATTTGTCAGACTTTTCAGTCAAGTCAAGTCACATTTATTTATATAGCACTTTTTACAATACAGATTGTTTTAGCTTTACGGAGATAACAGGAAAATAATGCAACAAGGTTTGTTTCCAGAAGAAAATAGCGTCACAGTCCAGCTTAAATAAGTTCAGTGATGTTTCATTTTGTTGTAAAAAAGTTATTAATTTGGTTCATTTACATATACAGTATATACAGTATATATATATATATATATATATATATATATATATATATATACACATATATATATACAGGTCCTTCTCAAAAAATTAGCATATTGTGATGAAGTTCATTATTTTCCATAATGTGATGATAAAAATTAAACTTTCATATATTTTAGATTCATTGCACACCAACTGAAATATTTCAGGTCTTTTATTGTTTTAATACCGATGATTTTGGCATACAGCTCATGAAAACCCAAAATTCCTATCTCAAAAAAGTAGCATATTTCATCCGACCAATAAAAGAAGTGTTTTTAATACAAACAAGTCAACCTTCAAATAATTATGTTCAGTTATGCACTCAATATTTGGTCGGGAATCCTTTTGCAGAAATGACTGCTTCAATGTGGTGTGGCATGGAGGCAATCAGCCTGTGGCACTGCTGATGTGTTATGGAGGCCCAGGATGCTTCGATAGCGGCAACACCAGCAGCTGACATGGCACCCCAGACCATCACTGACTGTGGGTACTTGACACTGGACTTCAGGCATTTTGGCATTTCCTTCTCCCCAGTCTTCCTCCAGACTCTGGCACCTTGATTTCCGAATGACATGCAAAATTTGCTTTCATCCGAAAAAAGTACTTTGGACCACTGAGCACCAGTCCAGTGCTGCTTCTCTGTAGCCCAGGTCAGGCGCTTCTGCCGCTGTTTCTGGTTCAAAAGTGGCTTGACCTGGGGAATGCGGCACCTGTAGCCCATTTCCTGCACACGCCTGTGCACGGTGGCTCTGGATGTTTCTACTCCAGACTCAGTCCACTGCTTCCGCAGGTCCTCCAAGGTCTGGAATCGGTCCTTCTCCACAATCTTCCTCAGGGTCCGGTCACCTCTTCTCGTTGTGCATTGTTTTTTGCCACACTTTTTCCTTCCCACAGACTTCCCACTGAGGTGCCTTGATACAGCACTCTGGGAACAGCCTATTTGTTCAGAAATTTCTTTCTGTGTCTTACCCTCTTGCTTGAGGGTGTCAATGATGGCCTTCTGGACAGCAGTCAGGTCGGCAGTCTTACCCATGATTGCGGTTTTGAGTAATGAAACAGGCTGGGAGTTTTTAAAAGCCTCAGGAATCTTTTGCAGGTGTTTAGAGTATTAGTTGATTCAGATGATTAGGTTAAAAGCTCGTTTAGAGACCCTTTTCATGATATGCTAATATTTTGAGATAGGAATTTTGAGTTTTCATGAGCTGTATGCCAAAATCATCAGTATTAAAACAATAAAAAACCTGAAATATTTCAGTTGGTGTGCAATGAATCTAAAATATATGAAGGTTTAATTTTTATCATTACATTATGGAAAATAATGAACTTTATCACAATATGCTAATTTTTTGAGAAGGACCTGTATACATATATATATATATATATATATATATATATATAGCCGCTCTGGAGAAAACTGTGATGTCATCGTCCAACTCAGTTCAGTTCTTATATAATGGTGTCAATGCAGGCAGATCAATTTTATTGTTTAATATTAAATTAAATGTTAAATTTAAGCAAAGTTTTAATCATGTTGATAACTTAGAGTTAGCCTAAGAAATGTGCTTACAAAATCTAATACAGTAGGCTTTATAGGGTTAAGCTCAGTCTGTGTGTTGAGAGGGTGTTGGCTTCAGGCTTACTATAAATTCTGGAAAGGCGTCAGCTCCCTCTCGCTTGCGTCCATGCCTGAGGGAGAGCGGGGGCTGCTGGGGTGGTGGCTCACAATAAAGGTGATTATGTGTCAAAGTTTTAACAGTACAAACCCCCTCACCAATCAGCGCTACTACTTCCTCTTTAAAGATGGCCAAGTCTAAATTCTCACCCTGCGGAAATAGTTGAAAAGGGAAACATGAGATTAAGCTTTTAAACATGTTTAAGAAAGTAATAATTGGATGATAATGTAAAGTGACCTAGTCAATATCGAAAAATAAACCCTGACAACAGGATATTTTACGATAATGACCTGTATGTCATTTTAAAGCAATGTACAAAACAATCAACCAAGCAAAAAGACAATAACTGCAGTAATATTAATCCTGAAGTTCCCGGAGATCATTTTCAATACAATAGATAACTGAGATGCAAGATGGTGCCAGTACTATTTGTATGAAATAAGAGATCAGGCAGTGTGATACAAAGGACATGAAAGTAGCACCGTTTTAGTTAACAGGATGAATGTGCCATGGAGTGGTGAATACTAGGAAATATATGACAGCAGAATGCTGAGATTGGACAATTAGACTCATGAGAATGAGACAATTAGCCCATCCAATTTAATCAATATTGACAGTCATGATAATAAAATAAAATATTTAATATAAAAAAAAAACGATGCCTTTGAATTTATAGTTTTTGTGTGACATCGCATCCTTATTGGAACGCCCACTTGGAGGGCAAAACAAAGCTCCATTGACCGCCATTTTGTTTTTCCCAGGTTTGTACTAAATACTAATTTAGTGAGATAGTGATATTTAAAGACCAAATTCAGTATAAAACCTATTGATGATGCATACTATGTATAGGAAAGCAGATGAACCCAGAATATAAAGGCAACACGCATGAATTTTTGTCTTCTGCTGAAGACAAAAGAAGAAATTTTGAAGAATGTCTGTAACCAAACAGTTGATAGGGCCCACTGACTTTCATTTTTTCCCCTTACTATGGAAGTCAATGGGTTCTTCAAAATATTATTTTGTGTTCAGCAGAAGTAGGAAATTCATACAGGTTTGGAACAACATGAGGATGGGTAATTTTTGGGTGAACTATCCCTTTAAGCAGTTTAGAATGTACCACTATTTTTAGTGATTGAAATACTGTGTTGGGGGGTGCTTTATATGGGCCGCATATGCTGTTCAGATATCTTGTTTTTCTTCTTTTGAGAGGTGATCTAAATATTTGTGACTTGTTGCAGATGAAAAATTCTCTGCGCGTGACTGTTAAAACAGAAAAAGCCCCACTAACCTCCACAGATATGACTGATCCAGGTTTGTAGCGATATGGTTTTGTGGGATCACCATGGTTCAGCGGGTGCAGGGTTGGGTTTGGCTCATAGGTGAAAGGTGATTGGCTGACAGAGTTAAAGTCAAAGCGCAAGTTATCCAACAAAAACTCAACCTGCATATGACCACCAACTACTTGAGGGTCTACACCAGGGGTCCGACACAACAACAGAGAGGAGGTTTTCACCTCACACTGCTCCTCAAACTACAAAGAAAACGAAAACAAGAGAAAGAAAAAACACTGTAAGTGGACAAATCTGCCAGAATATTTCAGACAAAATGATGTTTAACTTAAGAGACTATTAACCAAAGACTTTAATCTATAATACTAATTAAGAAAAACTTCATAATCAAATAATGTGTTGATTTAAAAAATCTTAAACTAATTGTGAATCAAAGAGACAGATTTATTTTAGAACAAAGTTTTTCTTGAATTTCTCACTTCAGTCAACTGGGATAGAAGAGTCTGCTAAATGAATAAATGTGTAACAGTCAATAAAATAAGATTAGAAAACACCAATCGGTAACCAATGCACTCACCATAGTCATATCAGATGTGAAATAATATTGTAACTACATGGTTCTTAATAAAAAATTAACCAAATGAAATGTGTTTATGAATAATCTAATGTCAACCAGTTTGTTTACACCTTGAGTTGATGCCTTGTATGAAGCAGTGGGGAGAGATTTCGAGGAGGGGCTACAAATTTGTGAATTGTATTCATGTACTTTAAATTTATGTTTACTAGTTATTAGTCATTTGCAGTCATTAGTCCTTTTTGGACCAATCTGCTGAATGTTAAGTGTTTTATTTGGAAAAATCTTGAGATAAATTTAAAAAGCCAAACAATAAAATTCAATAATAATAATAAATAAAAAAAAGTGAAATTGAAGGCATGGGTTATTAATATGTGGGCAGGAAATGAAGGAACCATTTACTAATCTGTGCGTACAGTTTAGAAACTGAGTAAAGGTCTGCTATTGAACTTTCAGTTTGTGTTGTGTGTAGTTTAAGTAAGGTTGAGATTAAGCAAGGTTAAACTGAAAATCACCTGTTTGAATGAACAGTGTGTGTTTTCTGTACAGTCTGCTTCTTGCACTTCCACATCTGTTACGTTCCTAGTTTTTCTCCGTAGCCTGCGTTTCTTCCAGGGGGGAATGGAGTCTGGAGGGACCACCATTACTTGCATCCGAGGCTTCTGTACCACATCCAAATTATGGCCCAAAACTTTAATTACACGCCCTCCACTGCAGTAAGGAAGAAATATTAAGTGATTTACAAGAGCAGAGAAAAATCACATACAAAAGTCTTTTTTTAAAAAGCCAGTTTTAAGAGAAAAGCTCCTAGACACAGACAGACTTTTATGCAAGTCTATAAGATTTTTTTTTGGCACATTTTAAGGGTCAGGGTCAGCCAGACAAAAAAATAAAGTTTGTTGTATTCATTAAATTCCACGTTATGTCACTTTGAATAAATAAAATAAATAAATGAATAATTGTAAATGTAATAAGACTAGTAAAACTCAATCACACACCTGATAAAGCTCTTAGAGGGCATGGCATGTGTGATGTTGGGGTCAGGGGTATAGTAGTAGCCATTGGCAAGGAGATGTCGCTCATTGTTTCCATACCGCACAGTCACCCTGTGCTCTCCTGTCCTCTTACTAGCACCAGTCAGACACTTAATAGTGTCCTCCTGAACACCTGATATTCTGCAGAGGGATAGAAGGGGATAAAAGAACTTCCTAATCACAGACAATACTCATATTACACCAAATTACAGAAGACAGTTTTCCACAGTGATACGTAGCACTTACAATGAACAGGGTACATTCCCTAGCAGGACACTGATATCAGTAATACGACCAGTCAAAAGATTTCTGCCTGTGATTGTCAGAGTTGTTCCTCCTGCCCGTGGCCCTTTCTGAGGAGAGATTTCTATCAGCTTAGGGTCCTTAAGGGATGAGATGAGAGATACAATCAGAGGAAATTCTGCATCCAAGAACTAAAAAATTACAGCAATTCCAAAACAACCATCTTCACATAAAACAGATGAAATAGAGTGTTCAAGCTTCAAAAAGGACACAATAAAAGTATTTGTGCTGCTCCTTTAAGAAAGCAGGTAGAAAATTACTACTCCGCGCTGTTTGTCTCTTTAGACTTGCCATAAATCTCAATGCATGCAACAACCCTGAAACACAGCTGAGCACTTTTCATCATCTTTTACACGTTTTGTCTTCATAACTCTGAAGAACTTATGTCTGTAAGTGATGGTTAAAGTGCATTTTTATGACAACCTTAAGTGAAGATCGTTTGAATTACATATTTGTGTGAAAAGTGTTGAAAATGGTAAAGATGCTAATCGCGTTAGCCTGTCTATGGCGTTTTCCATGTTAAGTTAGCATTCATGCTAATCGCTATATAACCATGTGTGGTTAATGGGTAAATTTATGTTACTGTATTTTGTGTTTTTCAAAGTGGTATTAATCCTGTGTTAATAAGAATTTAACCTATTCAAGTTTATTAATAAGTACATTTTGAATTTTTTTATTTCAGTTTCACAGTGCTTCTGATAAAGAATCCTAAACGTCCTACTGCTTCCTGGGTGTTTATTGAAGAACCTGTTAGCTGTCTGCCAAGCTAGAAGTCCTACCCAAATTTTAGTAAGGGCAGAATAGTGAAAACACATAACTCGACGGGTTACATCTGGAACGTGTTGCCACGTGGAAATGCACAGCAATCTTCAATAAAGCTGCCTTCACTATGGAAGATCTAGAGATACGATCCCAATGCTCTAACACTGCACGTAGCAGCCGGTCTTCTTCAGCAAGTGTTATAGCAGCCAGAGCATGTGCAAAAGCAGAGGCCGCTCGCACTCAAGCATCATTCGCTCAAAAAGAAGCAGACATGCTAAAAGCACAAGCATATATCGAGGAAGAACAACAGAAAGCTGCAGCTGTGGCTGCTAGGAAAAAAGCAGAGCTTGAAGCAAACCTACACACTCTGCGACTAGAGGGTGCTGCTGCAGCTGCCAATGCTGAAGCTGAAGATTTAGAGGCAGCTGCTGAGAACGAAGTAGGGGATCCTGATCGCATAAGCTTAAAGAGTGAATGCGTTGAGCAGGGTTTTGCAACAAATACAAAATTTGACCACCCTCACCATGACTCGCAACCCCAAGAACCGGTGCCGACACCAACACGCCAGCAAGCAATGGAAGTTGGTGAGCCAGTTAAAAGAAGCATGGAGAAGGGTACCACGCAGTCAAGTAAAATCAGCATCCACGAGTTTCAGGAATTACCCGCTCAATACACATTCACTCAAAAACAAGCTCCTTCGAGTTGCCACCATCAAAGTCCATATAAATACGCTCTGTACGACTTTGAGCTTCCATATCATTAATATCCACTACGAGGAAGTTCTAGCCACAGAGATCACTCACACATGGCTACACTATCAGACAAGCATGGCCAACCTTCTCAGCCTTATTCAACCTTTGCTTCCATAGAGCCCGAGTCTGGTTCAGCAGCTATGTCAGACTTAGCCAAGTATTTGGTGCGCCGCGAAATAGTGAGCTCAGGGCTCCTAAAGTACGACGACCAACCAGAGAACTATAGGGCCTGGAAAGCATCCTTCTACAGCTCTATAGAGAGCCTACACCTAGCACCAAGAGAAGAGTTAGATCTCCTTTGCAAATGGCTGGGACCAAAATCTTCCGAGCAGGCAAGGAGGATAAGAGCGGTTCATATTCATGATGCAGCAGCGGGTGTGAATATGGTGTGGCAAAGGCTGGAGGACTGTTTTGGATCGCCGGAAGCCATAGAAAATGCTCTCTTCAGGAAAATAGAGGATTTTCCAAAAATCAGCAACAGAGACAATCAAAAGCTGAGAGAATTTGGAGACATTCTTTTGGAGCTAGAGGCTGCCAGAGCAGATGGCTTCTTAACTGGGCTCAGTTACTTGGATACATCTCGTGGCATCACTCCAATTGTGCAGAAACCTCCATACTCCCTGCATGACAAGTGGGTCTCTCTAGCATCACGTTACAAAGAAGCCAACAGAGTTCCATACCCACCATTCTCTATATTTGCAAAGTTTGTCTGTGACCAAGCCAAGATTCTGAACGACCTGAGTTTTGCAGTACTTACTGGTCCAAGCATGAACATAGCTGAAAGACCCTTTAAACAAAACTTAAAAACACCTGTTTCTGTCAGGAGGACGGACGTCTCAGTAGACACTGACAACCATCAAGACAACACGGGAGAAAATGCACCCATCGACCTTGACAAGCAGTATCCCCTACACCTCAAACCACATCCCCTGAGGAAATGCTGTGGTTTCCGAAGCAAACCTTTGGATGGGAGAAAAACCTACCTTAGGGACAAGAACATCTGTTACAGGTGTTTGCTTCATCCAGTCATCTAGCCAAGAACTGCGACAAAAACATTCAATGCAGAGAGTGCAATAGTGATAGTCACCCAACAGCACTTCATCCGGGACCAGCTCCGTGGAATTCTGGAGCCTCTGTAATGGCGAAAGGTCAAGGCGGGGAGCAAAGGGAAGGAGCCTCTTTAGCTATCACATCCAAATGCACAGACATATGTGGGACTGCTTCAAGGTCAAGGTCATGTGCAAAAATCTGTCTTGTCAGTGTTTACCCTGTAGGCCATAGAGAAAGAGCCGTGAGAACCTACGCTGTTGTAGACGAACAGAGTAACAGATCTTTGGCAAGAAGTGAGTTTTTTGAGCTCTTTGACATCAAGGAAGGTTCAGCTTCATACACATTGAAGACATGCTCAGGAGTCATTGATAACATAGGGCGACAAGCTAACAACTTCGTCATGGAGTCTTTATATGGTAAGAATCAGATCCCACTCCCATCTCTGCTCGAATGTGATATGTTGCCGGATGATAGGTCAGAAATTCCCACGCCAGAGATCGCCAAACACTATTCTCATCTCAAAGGCGTTGTGGGCAAGATCCCTCCACTTGATCCCACAGCAGCCATCCTTATCCTACTCGGACATGATGTACCAAGAGTGCATAAAGTCCGAAAGCAGTGCAATGGACCTCATAATGCACCCTATGCCCAACGCCTCGATCAGGGCTGGGTTATCATAGGAGAAGTGTGCTTGGGGTCAGCTCACAAACCAGACTCCATCAGTGTCTACAAGACTAAAATACTAAGTAATGGCCGTCCATCTCTTTTTGATCCTTGTCCAAGTAAGCTTCACATCAAAGAGAAGGTGGATGTTTAAGTACTTCACAATGGAGTTGCATATCTCGCAGATGTTGACAGTCTGTTTAGGGAAACGGATTGTCTTGGTAAAGGAGTCTTCCAGCAAACGGCCCAGGATGACAAGCCTGCGATGTCTGTGGAAGATAAGATCTTATGGGAAATCATGGACAAAAAGATGTTTATGGATGACTCAAACAGTTGGGTGGCTCCATTGCCCTTCAGAGAACCAAGGTGCAAACTTCCCAACAATAGAGTACAAGCAGAAAACCGTCTCAAGACACTATGTCGTAGGATGGAAAGAAGTCAGGAAATGAGAGAACACATGCTTGCATTTATGCAGAGAATCTTTGAATCAGGACATGCAGAACCAGCTCCTCTGCTTCCCCGAGACCAAGAGCATTGGTATTTGCCAATTTTTGGGGTTTACCATCCACGCAAGCCAGGTCAGATTCGAGCTGTATTCGACTCCAGTGCTAAGCATGATGGTATTTCTCTGAATGACCTCCATTTGAGCGGCCCTGATTTAAACAACTCGCTCCTTGGGGTACTTACTCGCTTCCGTAAAGAACCAGTTGCTGTAGTAGCAATCATAGAGCAGATATTATACTGCTTCAGGGTCTGTGAGGAGCATCGTGATTTCCTGTGGTTCCTCTGGTTTCAGAACAACGACCCTGCCAGAGAGGTTGCAGAGTACCGCATGACTGTCCATGTATTTGGAAATAGCCCCTCTCCAGCCGTTGCCATATATGGTTTAAGAAGAGCTGCTCTACAAGAGGAAGACGAATATGGCCTGGAGGCAAAACAGTTTGTCTTGAGAGATTTTTACGTGGATGACGGTTTGGCCTCATTTCCTACCAGTGACCTCGCCATTCATGTACTAAAACAGACTAAAGAAATGTTAGCAGTTTCAAACATTCGACTACACAAAATAGCATCCAATCACAAGGCTGTGATGGAGGCATTCCCACCCGAAGAACGGGGTAAAGAGCTAAAGGGTTTAGGACTGGGGATAGACCCTCTACCTGTGCAGAGAAGCTTAGGGCTCAACTGGAACGTTCAGAGTGACAGTTCACTTTCTTCGTCTCCAGAGAAGAGAAACCATTCACGCGCAGGGGTGTTTTCTCAACAGTCAACAGTCTGTTCGACCCACTTGGTTTTGTGGCTCCAATAACAATACAAGGGAAGTCATTTGTTAGAGAACTTTCGTCAGAGTGTTGTGAATGGGATGCCCTTCCTGGTAGGCTCTTCCTGCTCAGCTACTGTTCGGACGCTCTCGCTTTCTGCTCCGCGCTTTGCTCTATCGCTTTTATATTTCTATATTTTATCTCCTTTTATCACCTAATTTTAACTTCAGCAAATCAGCACAGTGCTCAAACGCTTGGATTACTACAAAAAAAAAGCAGAATTATTTTATTCCAGCCTCTCACTGAAAGCTTACATTCCGGGGAAGAGAAAACACAACAGCCTACATTCATAAGGATAAGAAAATGCCTCCTCTGGAATCTACTTACTGCTCCAATTGCCACAGACTTTTACAAAGGATTGCAATTCCTGAAACAAAGTTAATTGCGGGACCACCAAACCAGACGGCACACACAACAGAGCTTCGTCATTGACGCCCTCAGCATACAGCCGGTGAGTCCCATGAATCTAGTGCTTCTCGACAGGCCATACTGAGTGTAGAGAAACAAGCCGATCGACTTACTAATCGATGGCACAAACAGGGTGCGAGACCCAAAGGCACTCGAGACATCAGATTGTCACGAGCATCAGATATTACTGCAGTAGCATCCTCTACCCCAGATACGGCTCTGACAAGGACTGCCAAACTCTGGTCTCCTACCACCGCCTGTACATCTTGAGAACAGATTTGAAGTATTAATGAATGAGGAATCCCCAAATTTGATGAATGTGATCGAACACAGACTGAATCAGCCAATAGCTAACACTGATGCTAACTGGGGCTCATGGTCGAGCAGACAGCGGCACTCAGCTCAGAGCGCAGCCGGGCCCAGGACTCTGATAGTGGGCGACTCCGTAATCAGAAACATTAATAGCAGGGATACAACAACGTGCTGCCTTCCACAAGCAACAACATCTGATGTAAACAGGGAACTTCAGAACATTCTGATGAAACATAAGACTGCAAATCGACTCATCATTCATGTGGGGAAGAATGATATTCATAAAGAGCAGTCGGAACATCTTAAAAAGGATTTCAACGAACTTTTTGAAACACTTAAAAGACTGAAAGTGCAGACATTCATCAGTGGACCACTCCCAGCAAGAGGAACAAACAGGTTTTCACGGTTGCTTGGGCTTAATACATGGCTGCAAAAAACCTGCAATATAAAAGGAGTGAACTTTATTGACAACTTCAATCTTTTCTGGAGTTAGAGGCAACTGTTTCAACAGGATGGCCACCACCCAAACAAACTTGTTTCAAGAGTGCTAAAGGACAATATCTACTTCTCCCTCCGTCATCCTTCTGCAATGTGTGCCAATCCACTCAACCTGAATGGCACACACACACCTGGATACAGTATGAATGACCACAGGATTTCACTTCAGCACCTGAATGGACATGCGGTTGACACATCACACAAGGACAGTGATAACACCACTCAGCCACAACAACCTCTGCTCACGGACACAATCTCAGCGGAGGCCTGCCCAGAGAGCTCACCACAGACAGACTGTGACATACTAGCACTGCTCCAAGATACAGCACCCAAGGACGACTTTCTGGAAAACAGCCAGGGAAACCAGGACAGCATATTACAGCCTCCAATAACACCAGAGCAACAACCCCTCTCACCGGAAACGTTATCACTCTCTCCAGCATCTCCACTTCTGTGCTTCTCAGAGAAAATGGAACAACTGGTGCATGCTGGAACTAGACTATCCCACTCTTTTGCTGCGAGCCCCCAGATACCAACCAAAAAACGCCAGGCCCCAAAACCACCAAAGCCTGCGGGCCCAGCTCGCCCTCCCCCTCCTCCTGTGAGAGCTCTTCGGCCTCTGCCACAGCGCCAGGGCCCACACCCTCCTCCAGCGGCCCGAGGTGGACCAAAAACAACTGATACCAGCTCTCAGTGATATGTGTCGGGTCCCCGCTATGATAACAATAACTTTCTCAAATGTTTACAGAAAAAGCGGGAACCCAGTGTGCCTGTATCTTTTTCTATTGCTGTTCGATTACATGATAGAAAGTCTAAGGCCTTCAAAAGCCGTACAGCAAACCCATCTAATCTGGTGCCTATTACACGACATACCAAGATTGCTGTGGGGACAAAAAGTAAGACTGTTAAGTTAGCACTTTTAAACATCCGCTCACTTAAAAATAAATCACTTCTAGTCAACGACTTAATAACCACATACAACCTGGATTTTATGTTGCTAAATGAAACTTGGCTAGAAGAAAGTTGCAGTGCAACAGTCCTCAATGAAACAGCCCCTCCTAACTTTACTTTTATGAGTGTCTGCAGAGCTGTCAGAAGAGGCGGAGGTTTAACTGCTCTTTATAAAGATGTCTATCAATGTAAGCAAATATCATTTGGGAATTACCCGTCTTTCGAATATCTGGGTATTGTGTTAAAAGGTGCTCCACGCATTTTACTTATCATTGTTTACAGGCCTCCAAAATACTCTCCAGCTTTTGCTGAGAACTTAACAGAACTGTTATCAACAATTTCCTCAGAGTTTGACTGCTTTGCCATTGCTGGAGATTTTAACATTCACATAGATAATGCAGAAAACAATATGGCAAAAGAAATCAAAACTGTTTTAAAAACTTTTGATCTGACTCAGCATGTACATGGACCCACACATAATCGTGGACACACTCTAGATTCACTTATCAGTAAGGGTCTAAACATTTCATCAATTGTTATTAAGGATGTAGCACTGTCTGATCATTTTTGTATTTTCTTTGATATATTGATCTCTCCTGCCATTGAAGCTAGATCTGTGTCTGTCAAGAAGAGATGCTTAAATGAGAACACTAGTGTATTATTTATGAAGGCTATATCTTTAACACCAAGGATATCTGCTGACTCTGTTGATTTTCTCCTTGATTCTTTTAACTCAAAAGTTAAGAGTATAATTGATGATATTTCTCCTGTGAAAGTCAGGAAGAAGAGTGGCAGACAAAAAGCACCTTGGAGAAACTCGACAGCAGTGCAAAATATGAAAAGACAATGCAGAAAAGCAGAGCGCATGTGGCGGAAGACAAAACTTGTAGTCCATTATAACATCTACAAAGACAGTATCCATGCTTTCAATAAGGAACTAGGCAAAGCTAGACAGACTTTCTTCTCGAATATTATAAACAGCAATATAAACAACACTCGCACTCTTTTTGCTACTGTAGAGAGACTGACAAACCCCCCAAGCCAGATTCCCAGTGAAATGCTCTCAGTGAGAAAGTGCAGTGAGTTTGCTTCTTTCTTCTCTGAGAAAATCAATAATATCAGAAAGGTGATCAGCTCATCCCTGAGTTGCGCTGGGGTCAGGCAGATCAGAAAACAGCACGAGAAAGTAGCCACTATGTCTGATTTCGAAGAAATTGACGGCAAAATTTTGGAAGAAACCGTACAGCACCTAAAAACATCAACCTGCGCCCTTGACGCACTTCCCACATCTTTTTTCAAAAATGTGTTACACAGCTTAGAAGCAGATCTCCTAGAAGTGGTAAATGCCTCACTTCTCTCTGGAAGTTTTCCGAACTCCCTGAAAACTGCAGTTGTCAAGCCCCTCCTGAAAAAGAGCAATCTGGATAAGACCATATTAAACAACTATAGACCGATCTCAAATCTTCCTTTCATAGGCAAGATCATTGAAAAAGTTGTCTTCAATCAGCTGAACAAATTCTTAAGCTCGAATGGATACTTTGACCATTTTCAATCTGGTTTCCGACCGCACCACAGTACAGAGACCGCGCTCATAAAGATAATAAATGATATTCGCTTAAATACTGATACAGGCAAATTATCAGTGCTGGTACTACTCGACCTCAGTGCTGCATTTGACACTGTCGATCACAACATACTTCTTGACAGGCTGGAAAACTGGGTCGGGCTTTCTGGGATAGTCCTAAAATGGTTCAGGTCATACTTAGGAGGCAGAGGTTATTATGTGAGTATAGGAGACCATAAGTCTGAGTGGACATCCATGACATGCGGAGTCCCTCAAGGCTCAATTCTTGCGCCACTCCTATTCAACCTGTACATGCTCCCAATGAGCAAAATAATGAGAAAGAACCAAATCGCCTACCATAGCTATGCAGACGACACACAGCTCTACTTATCCCTATCGCCTAACGATTACAGCCCCATTGACTCCCTTTGCCAATGCATTGATGAAGTAAACAATTGGATGTGCCAAAACTTTCTTCAGTTAAACAAATACAAAACTGAAGTCATTCGGTTTGGAAACAAAGATGAAGTTCTCAAGGTGAAAGCATACCTTCAGTCTAGGGGTCAAACAACTAAAAATCAAGTCAGGAATCTTGGTGTGTCTCTAGAGTCAGACCTTAGTTTCAGTAGTCATGTCAAAGCAATAACTAAATCAGCATGCTATCACCTGAAAAATATTGCAAGAATTAGATGCTTTGTTTCCAGTCAAGACTTAGAAAAACTTGTGCATGCTTTCATCACCAGTAGGGTGGATTATTGTAATGGACTTCTCACTGGCCTTCCCAAAAAGACCATAAGACAGTTGCAGCTCATACAGAACGCTGCTGCTAGGATTCTGAGCAGAACCAGAAAATATGAACACATCACACCAGTCCTCAGGTCTTTACACTGGCTGCCAGTTACATTTAGGATTGATTTTAAAGTATTATTACTGGTATATAAATCATTCAATGGCCTAGGACCTCAATACATTGCAGATATGCTCACTGAATATAAACCCAACAGATCACTCAGATCATTAGGATCACATCGGCTAAAAATACCAAGGGTTCACTCTAAGCATGGCGAGTCTGCTTTTAGCTACTATGCCAGCCGCAGCTGGAACCAGCTTCCAGAAGAGATCAGATGTGCTCCTACAGTAGTCACATTCAAATCCAGACTCAAAACACATCTGTTTAGCTGTGCATTTACTGAATGAGCACTGTGCCACTGTTCGTCTGACTGTTTGCACTGTATTTTATTTTGTTTTAATTACTCTGATTTCATTTGATTATTTCTGTATTTTATCTTTTATTCTAAACTGTTTTAATTATTCTGATTTCTTTTGATTATTTTAATTTCTTCTATGTAAAGCACTTTGAATTACCATTGTGTATGAAATGTATCAATTGCCTTGCCTTGCCCCATTGCCTGCCGAAAAAAAGACAAGGTGGAAGACCTGGAAAGATTCGCTCATTGTACTCGAGCAGCTTCAGATTCCACGGTCATACTTACCTGTTTCTTTGGTCTCTACACAAGTCAGGGAACTATGTTTCTTTTCTGACGCCTCTACCACAGCTATCTCTGCAGTAGCTTACATCAGAACAGTTGACAATCAGGGAAATATTCAGTTTGGATTCTGCATGGGGAAGTCCAAATTGGCTCCAAAACAGTGTCACACTGTACCTCGTCTGGAGCTTTGTGCAGCCGTTCTCGCGGTAGAGCTTGCAGACACGTTGGTGGAAGAGTTGCACATGAAGGTGCACACAGTTAAGTTCCACACAGATAGTAGAGTTGTGCTTGGTTTTATATATACAACACTAACAGAAGATTTTACGTATATGTTGCCAACAGAGTAGCACGCATCCGAAAGTCAACACGCTCCGAACAATGGCATTTTATCAACACAGGACACAATCCTGCAGATCACAGCACACGAGACATACCAGCTGCTCTCTTGAAGGAAACCAACTGGTTTTGCGGACCCCCCTTTCTCAAAAAGAAAGATAACGCTGCTTCGTCTCAGCAGGAAGTCTTCGAGCTCGTGGAACCAGACTTGGACGCAGAGGTGCGTCCCCTGATTACAACCCTGGCTACTAATGTTTCCAAGACTCACCTTGGCTCGCACAGATTCGAGCGCTTTTCCAACTGGAAGCAACTGACCCTTGGAGTAGCTAGACTTATTCAGAAGGTCAGATCTTGTGTTAAGACTTTGGACGAAACAAAGATGGACAATTTCTCACAGGCAAGGACTGTAATCCGTTGTGTACAACACGAAATCTTCAAAGAGGAAATTAAGAATTTGTCCAAAGGAGAGAGTGTGTCAAAAGACAGCCATCTCAGAAAACTTGATCCCATCATGGACACTGACAGTTTGTTGAGAATAGAGAAAAGAGAAACATCCAATAATCATCCCTAAACTCCATAACATTGCAACACTGTTGGTGCATTATTACCTTGAACGGGTCGAGCACCAAGGCAGACACATCACCGAAGGCGCCATTCGGTCGGCCGGTTTATGGATATTGGGAGGAAAGAGATTGGTTTCAAGTGTCCTACACAAATGTGTTACTTGTTTGAAGTTAAGAGGCGAGACAGAAAAGCAAAAAATGTCCAACCTACCTGTCGATCGAGTTACCCAAGTTCCTCCATTTACTCATGTCGGTATGGACGTGTTTGGCCCGTGGACAGTTTGTGCTCGTCGCACCAGAGGAGGTCTTTCTGAAGGAAAATGCTGGGCAGTGTTGTTTACCTGTCTAGTCACAAGAGCAGTGCACATAGAGGTAGTGGAGTCTCTATCAACATCGAGCTTCATAAATGCTCTAAGGAGATTCACCGCTATCAGAGGACCAGCAAAGCTTTTTCGTTCCGATCGTGGAACAAACTTTGTCGGTGCCTGTAGAGAACTAGGAATAACACCGATAGAGGCAGAGCTTCAGTCTTATCTGAAGGAACAAGGCTGTACTTGGGATTTCAATGTACCCCACTCTTCTCACATGGGTGGGGAATGGGAAAGGATGATAGGTGTTGCTCGCCGCATTCTGGATGCCATGCTACTCAAGGTGCACTCCCCCAAACTCTCACATGAGGTCTTAGTCACGCTATTGGCCGAAGTTGTTGCTATAATGAACGCAAGGCCAATAGTCCCAGTGTCATCAGATCCACGCAGTCCTGCTGTCCTCACGCCTGCCATGCTTTTTACACAGAAAACAGATACATTGACCGCTCCTTTGGGATACTTTGACTTAAAGGATCTTAACCGGAGTCAATGGAAGCAGGTCCAAAATCTTGCGGATCACTTCTGGAAACAATGGCGTCAGGAATACCTTGCCACACTACAACCAATACGGAAATGGCAGACAAGTCAACCCAACTTACAAGTTGGAGATGTCGTGGTTCTTAAAGACAAGGGAGCCAGGCGGAATGAATGGCCTATGGGACTGATAGTCAATACGTTTCCAGGCCGAGATGGTAGAGTTCACCAAGTGGAGCTTAGGGTAGTTCAAGGAGGTTCTGCTAGAGTTTATTCAAGACCCATCTCAGAAGTCGTTCTTTTATTCAGAAAGACATAGTGGTATACTATATTATACCAGGCGGGGAGTGTGCTGCTCCTTTAAGAAAGCAGGTAGAAGAATTACTACTCTGCGCTGTTTGTCTCTTTAGACTTGCCGTAGTTCTCAATGCATGCAACAACCCTGAAACACAGCTGAGCACTTTTCATCATCTTTTACACGTTTTGACTTCATAACTCTGAAGAACTTATGTCTGTAAGTGATGGTTAAAGTGCATTTTTATGACAACCTTAAGTGAAGATCGTTTGAATTACATATTTGTGTGAAAAGTGTTGAAAATGGTAAAGATGCTAATAGCGTTAGCCTGTCTATGGCGTTTTCCATGTTAAGTTAGCATTCATGCTAATCGCTATATAACCATGTGTGGTTAATGGGTAAATTTATGTTACTGTATTTTATGTTTTTCAAAGTGGTATTAATCCTGTGTTAATAAGAATTTAACCTATTCAAGTTTATTAATAAGTATGTTTTGTATTTCTGTATTGCAGTTTCACAGTGCTTCTGATAAAGCATCCTAAACGTCCTACTGCTTCCTGGGTGTTTATTGAAGAACCTGTTAGCTGTCTGCCAAGCTAGAAGTCCTACCCAAATTTTAGTAAGGGCAGAATAGTATTATAAAAAAATATATAAAAGTAGTCCACACAAATGCTATATATACAAATCTTCTGAAGTCATATGCCAAGTTTTTGAGACAATCAGGCCGAAATATAAGTCATTATATCTATTCCGCACACAAAGCTATTCTTTATGATATTCTTTGTTGTTTTGTTAAATACTTTACTTTCATTATACTGAGTTGTACATACAGTGGCCAGAATGGAAGACAAAAGTCATATGTTTTTGGAAAAAAAATGAAACATGTTAAGTCATTTTTAAAATATAGCTAGTTAATAGTAAAATGCAAGTTAACCTGGTAGCTGAATCTCTGACTTGACAGGCCAAAGCCTCCACCAGAGACTTTCACAGAGATGTGACCAGACTTCTCCTCTCCACTGGCTGTAGTTGTACATATAATTCTAAAGAATGGAGAGTAAGAAAAAACACAAATGCGTGAGACACAAAGAAAAACAAAAACAAATGGCCAAATATTATTTAATCAGAGTAATAAGTGAACTGCAAATATACTATGGTGTTTACCTGGTGGATATTTCATATAGATGTGGTATAACAGTGCAGGGAACAGCCGCAACAGTCACAGACTGAAGGATATCCTGAGCTTTCTGTCCCAGGTTAGACCCAGAAACAGTTAAAGTAATGCCTCCTTCCACCAACCCTGACAAAGGCTCCACCTAGGGACAGAAAACCAACATTTAAGGTCCACACCAAGAAAAAAGTGATAGAATTTTTTTTTGTTTGCATTTCTTATCTTCTAATGTCGTTAGTAACCAGACTCAATGTATTTTTTTTTCAACACATCCCATAATTTTTAAAATATCGGCCTCTACCAAATGGTTGAGATCTCACTTAATGGTAAAAAAAATGGTACCGGAATTCATACACATATTGCCATACTTTTTCATTGCCCATCATAATTTATGATCAAAACCTTTTCTAATCTTGAAAAACACATTGTCAGAAAAGTCTGAGTCTCAAGGTTCCATATTTTGTGACAGAAGTGATATTTGGACAGAAATGTATTAAGTTGTTACAGCAGAATCTCTACAATTAAATTAAATGGAATTTATGTCATCTTTGGTATTACGCCTAAACAAAATCTCATGAGAACTTCAATTTTTGTGATATCAACTTAAAATTTGGAACACAACTTGGTTAGATATATGGCTTTGATTTTATAGTAATTTTATAGTAAAAAATATTTTGTAAAATATATATTTTATATAAAAGAAAAAATATTAAGTACAGTATATTTGATTTAATGTAAATTTAAAACTTCCATAACTTTTTCATACTTTAATTTTTTGAAGTGCTTTTACTTCAGCAATAATCTGCTGACTGTTTTCTTTAAAACAGGACCAAACGTAGGTCTTTATTCCAAAGCATTCTTGAATTACAACCATGTTTTAATAGTGCATTGTAATGTCCATTCTCAAAAAGGGGGTGACAGTTAACCGTTATGTGCCAAATCAACCGTTTGGTTGAGCATGTTTTTGAAAAATTATTAAAAACATACTTACGTTTTTTCATTGAACCAAGTAATATAATTTTGTAAAGTTAGCTCTTATAGTTAGCTCTTATTTTACATAATATGTAAAATAAAAATATGCTTAGCTTGCAAAATTTCACCAAAAACAGTTCACATGGCTGGGGTGATTTATTTGTTTCTGACATCGATGTTAGAAGAAGTGTTGTGACAAGTGCTGTTGATTGACACTGTGACATCTAGTGGATTTTTTTTGGCATAACATACCTCAACCAGATGGTAGAGATGGCTCAATCAGTTTGAGTTTAGTTAGGTACTCCTCTCAATAAAATATAGTGACTCAAAATGTGCTCAACCATTCGGTTGAGAAGTCAGTTAAAGGGTTTGATTTTTTTAGTATGTTGAAATAGATTTATATTAACACTTACACAACTGGAAGAGTTTTTATCCAAGGTGACTTAGAGTGCTTTTAAACATATCTACTGTAGAAGTCATTTGAAATGAATGATTACTTTTGATAATTATGCATTAACTATTGCTCATAGGGCCAGATTTACAAACTAACTAGCTTGCACCAGCAGAAACCCTTCTTTAGGCATTAAAAAACTACTGTCAAAAATTCCTAAAGACGCAGTAAAAATTTGCTAGAAAAAGTTTTATTTTTTGCGGCTGACATATGCATATGCATTTGTAGGAGTTTACTTTCAGATGCAACATTTATGGGAGGAGAGTATTCAAATAAACCATGCAACATGATTTACTAAGTCAATTTACTGCTTTTGTGCCATTATTTAATGCTGCTAGGAGGAGGCACCACAGAGAAGAGAGTGCGTGTGGAAGAATGGAGAGCACTTTCTCCATTCATGGGTGGTGATGGCGCAGTGGATAGGACGCATGCCTTCGGTGTGAGAGACCCGGAGTCGAATCCACTGTGAGACACCAATGTGTCCCTGAGCAAGACACTTAACCCCTAGTTGCTCCAGAGGCGTGCGACCTCTGACATATATAGCAATTGTAAGTCGCTTTGAGTAAAAAGCGTCAGCTAAATGAATAAATGTAAAATTTAAATATAAATTCATGTTCATTTATTTGGAATGTTAGATGTTATCCGAACATATTTTTTACCAAGCCATGGTATTTTTAATTGACTGCGCCTGTATTGTTAGTAGATTACTCCCACCTGATTATCATCTGCTCTGCTTTTTGCTACCCTGCGCTAAATTGTGCTGCTCTTGTTAGATTGCGTTGGTCATAATGGAAATGAGCTCAATTTTTTATCAGTGTTTTGATCTGGAGATTCTGTAATCTTTCAGAAGATGCGTAACCCCCTACCGTATAACAGTGAAAATACGCAAAGCCGGAAAATTCTGTCAATGGCAGGGAAGCGTAGTCTCATAAAATGACGGTAAATTCCGTCAATGGCGGGGAAAGAATTAATCTGTCAAATTTATTAATCATTGATTTATGTCTTTGGAAGGTAGTGAATAGGACAGCATTATGTACCTATTGCAAGTCACGAAGAGGGTATGCATTGACATCACTTTCCCGCCGGAACACGCCCCTCAGCCGGACTGAGTGGCAAAAGAGCCTCTGCGTGACTGGATTTAATAGGGGAAACTGCGAAAACTTGAGTAAAACAAACTAATTTCAGTCTAAACTAAAGGCTGGACTCAACATAGTGTTCCTTACAACTTACTAAAGATCAAATGATCCATGGAAATTGACATGCAACCAGGAATAGTGTTTCCTGACATTTATATGTGCCTGATTTCGAAGTCGGGGAAATACATAAAGCTAATTTGCCTTTGAATGCTTTATATAAATACAATATAGGTATGTCTAAATCCGGGTGTTCACTTATATCAATGTTATACTGTATACAGGTCCTTTTCAAAAAATTAGCATATTGTGATAAAGTTCATTATTTTCCATAATGTAATGATAAAAATCAAACTTTCATATATTTTAGATTCATTGCACACCAACTGAAATATTTCAGGTCTTTTATTGTTTTAATACTGATGATTTTGGCATACAGCTCATGAAAACCCAAAATTCCTATCTCAAAAATTAGCATATCAAGTAAAGGGTCTCTAAACGAGCTATTAACCTAATCATCTGAATCAACTAATTAACTCTAAACTCCTGCAAAAGATTCCTGAGGCTTTTAAAAACTCCCAGCCTGTTTCATTACTCAAAACCGCAATCATGGCTAAGACTGCCGACCTGACTGCTGTCCAGAAGGCCATCATTGACACCCTCAAGCAAGAGGGTAAGACACAGAAAGAAATTTCTGAACAAATAGGCTGTTCCCAGAGTGCTGTATCAAGGCACCTCAGTGGGAAGTCTGTGGGAAGGAAAAAGTGTGGCAAAAAACAATGCACAACGAGAAGAGGTGACCGGACCCTGAGGAAGATTGTGGAGAAGGACCGATTCCAGACCTTGGGGGGCCTGCGGAAGCAGTGGACTGAGTCTGGAGTAGAAACATCCAGAGCCACCGTGCACAGGCGTGTGCAGGAAATGGGCTACAGGTGCCGCATTCCCCAGGTCAAGCCACTTTTGAACCGGAAACAGCGGCAGAAGCGCCTGACCTGGGCTACAGAGAAGCAGCACTGGACTGTTGCTCAGTGGTCCAAAGTACTTTTTTCGGATGAAAGCAAATTTTGCATGTCATTCGGAAATCAAGGTGCCAGAGTCTGGAGGAAGACTGGGGAGAAGGAAATGCCAAAATGCCTGAAGTCCAGTGTCAACTACCCACAGTCAGTGATGGTCTGGGGTGCCATGTCAGCTGCTGGTGTTGGTCCACTGTGTTTTATCAAGGGCAGGGTCAATGCAGCTAGCTATCAGGAGATTTTGGAGCACTTCATGCTTCCATCTGCTGAAAAGCTTTATGGAGATGAAGATTTCATTATTCAGCACGACCTGGCACCTGCTCACAGTGCCAAAACCACTGGTAAATGGTTTACTGACCATCGTATTACTGTGCTCAATTGGCCTGCCAACTCTCCTGACCTGAACTCCATAGAAAATCTGTGGGATATTGTGAAGAGAAAGTTGAGAGACGCAAGACCCAACACTCTGGATGAGCATAAGGCCGCTATCGAAGCATCCTGGGCCTCCATAACACATCAGCAGTGCCACAGGCTGATTGCCTCCATGCCACGCCGCATTGAAGCAGTCATTTCTGCAAAAGGATTCCCGACCAAGTATTGAGTGCATAACTGAACATAATTATTTGAAGGTTGACTTTTTTTGTATTAAAAACACTTAATTTATTGGTCGGATGAAATATGCAAATTTTTTGAAGATAGGAATTTTGGGTTTTCATGAGCTGTATGCCAAAATCATCAGTATTAAAACAATAAAAGACCTGAAATATTTCAGTTGGTGTGCAATGAATCTAAAATATATGAAAGTTTAATTTTTATCATTACATTATGGAAAATAATGAACTTTATCACAATATGCTAATTTTTTTAGAAGGACCTGTATATCATTATATTGTCCAGCCTTAAAACTTTGAGTTTCAAGTTCAAGTTTCAACCCCAAAATTCAACAGACACAAAATGATATTTTTCATTGCTGCATGGAGTCCAGTTGTTTCTATAAATTGCAGCGATCCATTTGCTTCTCTGTTCTGTAGCTTTCGGCAGTCTGTAAAAATATACTTCAGATTTCTTGTCAAATCTATTTGTAGAGTCAATCTCAAAGCTCTTTCCCGTTTTAGATGCGTTTTGTGTGTTTTTAATGGCATTCACGCTGAAAACCAATGCTGCCACTTCGGCCGGCGATGACGTCACGTGCATACCCTCTTTACAGACATACACACACAGCTTCCACTCCCTCAGACTCTCTATGTGTGTGTGTAGAAGGTAGAAGGGGAATAACAGAACAGAGAAAAGAAAAGACTAGGCCCCATTTACAACTGGCATTCAGATGCTTTTCAGTTGATCCGATTACAAGTGGTCAGTGTTATACGAAAGCAACATTTATTTTGTTAATACTTGTCTTTCAATTAAAGTATCTTAGAAGTTACATATTACATATATACTAAAGATGCTGAATTTAGTCAAGATTGAGAAAGTTTAACAAACCAAATGAATCAGAGGAGCAGGACAGGTCATTTGGATATGTTGAGAACAGGAACCTCTGTAAACGCAACCGGTCCCACACCACACACAGCTGTACTTCTGATCTGCAGTGTGACAACGGCTACAGTCCGAGCGTCCAACTGTACAGTTATATAACGTCACTGCAGTAGAGAAAGCACACAGAATCACAGTGATCATTACAACACAGTTACAACAGACAGAGTAAAATTCAAATACATGAGTGAGATTCAGTAACTGGATTTTCAAATAATTGTGAAGCTTTATTTAGCAACCCTTCAAACTAAATCTGATTATCAGGCCACAGGCATGACTATACAGAGCAGGGGGAGACGGACAATAGGAGACATTATCAATAAAATAAAAGGAACATTCCATGAATGCTGGTGTTCTATTACTACTTTGTAATTTTTCTCTTTGAACCATTCAAGTTATTAAACGCAAGTCATTGACTGTAAGAAAAAAAATCTAACAAATATTTTTCATTTAAAATCATTAATATAAAAGGAACATTAATCACTGTTGTACAATCAACTTATGACTATTGCTAAAAAAAATACAAATTTAATACACGTGTGTGTGTGTGTGTGTGTGTGTGTGTGTGTGTGTGTGTGTGTGTGTGTGTGTGTGTGTGTGTGTGTGTGTGTGTGTGTGTGTGTGTGTGTGTGTGTGCTGTTACATAAAACCATATAACTCAATAGGGTGTCCTTTCTTATTCACATGACTGTATATGTGCATTAATTCGTGTGTGCATTTTGCACAAACAGCTCATCATGAGCATCAAAAGAATTATACTCACCATAAAGATCAGTGCTGTCGATATGAAAAGTGTCTTTTCTCTTTACATACACCATGGCATTATACTCTCCAACTGGCTCTTCATAAGAATACTACAGAACAGATGGGTAGAAAGAGAGCGAAAATTTTACATAGCATCAATATCATCTGCAGTCTTTTCTCACAGAAGAAAACAATTAAAACTGCAACATGTTGTTGTTGTTGTATCTTTAATTGTTGTTGTTGGCATTTGCCTTTATTTTAGACAGCATTGTCGGGAAGTGACAGGTTGGTTTAAACCAGGAGAGGCAAAGGTCTATTTGCAGCAGTAATTATTAATAATATAAATGAAAACAAATCACTAGAGCACTGGAGAACCACAAGAACAATGCAAACCAACTTACAGTAAATAATGACGAGAATAGACAAAAGACTGAACTAAACAGAGGGTATAAATACACAGGACAATGAAGTAGAAAACAAGGAACAGGTGGGACTAATCAATTAACAAATCAGTAACTAAGGTAACTAAGGAAACAGGAATCAACACAGAGAGGGAACAACAGAAAAAAAAGGGAACAGAAATACATGACAACCGAAAACTTAAGTGAGAAACCCAGCAATGACACACAATCGGAGCATGCAACAAAACAGGTAGCCATAGCAGAGTAGACATTTTTCTGAATTGTGTTGATGCGGTACCTGGTGGGCATGACAAGTGATGTCAAACAGCAAAGGGTTTGCCTCATTCAGCGTCACATCTGCATCAACAACCACAGTTTGCCCCTCGATCACCAAAACACACTCATACGCCAGCTCTTGGTCCTAGGAACAAGTGTGTATTTAAACATGTTTTTTTAAATGGAGATGTATATTTTTTTTTAGATTGGGTGGGTGTATGTTTTTACCTGATAGAGATGCAAGTTTCGGGCCAGCAGAGAGATTTTTCTCTGAGTTAGGACAGGAAGCAGAGAGGATCCTTGAATCTGCTGCACACATGGGCAGGCTAATGCCCCCCAATTGACAAATGTGCCTTCATCAGCCTGTTGAAAAAAAAAAAAAAACAGGCCAGTTACACAACATATGGCAGTGAATATCATGTCATCAAGTGAAAACGAGGAAGTACAAGGTGTTTACTTTTTTTTTTTTTAAATATAGGGTTCCCAGTGTACAAATTCTGCATAAAGTATTAGCATAAGGCAGAAGAATAAACATGTATTTCTGGGTCATGATTTGATTCGTTAATGCAAATTAAATGACAGAGTGTGTTTCGTCTGAATTAGCACATTTTCTTGTTTAATTTCATGTTTAATATTTATTTAAATATTAAATTGTTCATGTTTGTATAAAAATAGAAATATGGTGGATCAGATGGACAGTGTAAAGAGCTAATTTCAATCATTTCAAAAAAAAAAATTTTTTTTTTTTTTAATCTTGTTGGATTGCAGTGCTTTAAAAATAAAACCAGGTTGAGTTAAGGGAAAGAGTTGAAGGGAGTTTGTATACCAATAGTATAAAAAATAGTGAACTTAACTTTTTAACTTTTATTAATAGAAATGGCAATAATTTACCCATAATAAACAAATAATTAGCTATTATGTAATATTACATTTGTTGTAATCATTCATTTTAAGGTCTTTGATATTTTGCAATCCATACTATTTAATGCAGGAATGGGTATAGCCATTTTCAAATAGTTTTCAGTACACTTCTGAGCAGCCATTTGCAGTTTCATTAGCTGTATAAAAACATTGCATTAAGCTTCTTGATGTTTGTTGTCATATAGATCATCAAGTGTAATATGCGAGTATAAAGAGGAATTTTTATTGTTATTCCAAACAAAGCCTCACCAAACTCAAGAAACTAAAGAAAGAAGAGTAGTTTTTTTTCCGTTTTGCTTATAAATGTAAAGATAAATATTGCTTGGTATCAACTGTAAATGTTTAGACTCACCGGTAAATCTGCTGAGTCATACTGGTAATCAGCATCCATGTCTGTACTCTGTAGATGTAGGTATACTGGGGGATCACTGTCTGATTCTCCATCCCCTGATAAGATCGTAGCTGCAGAAAATGTTGTGTTGTCGTTTTCTACCAGTTTTTCCTCCTCGGTTTCATCTGGAACCAAATCAGCCTCCACACGGTCAGTGATGATAATCCCATTCTCTGAAGCCATGCTAGGTGACACCTCAGATATGGTCAAAAAGTCATTTGATTCTGAATCAGACACGTCTGGTTCTGGATTTGAAGGTAAAACTGTTATTTGGGTTTCATTTGTCAAATTCAACGTTTCTGTCAAAATGTGAGGGGTGCTGGTGAGCGAAGTATCATGTGTGATTGGCTCCATTAATGGTGGCAATTCTGTGAGTGTGATTATCTTGGTTTCAACTGATGATGATGGCAGTGATATTCTTTGCTCCTCCGGAGCTTCAATGACTGATGGCAACTCTGTTTTTATAACTGCTTCCAAACTGGAAAGAGTAACCACATCAGTGTCGGTCTCCCCCAGAGCCACTGATTCAATATCTGTAACGAGAAGCTCTTTTTCTGAGAGAATCTCCTCAAGCAGAGAGCGAGTGGAAGCTGGCTGAAATGTGGTAGCCAAGGTCTCAGCTGTGGAAGTGGGGAAAAAGGCACTTGTGGGCGCAGCAGATGGCCTGAAAGTGGGAGAAATCTGAGTTGATGGTGTTGGTTTCACAGGTGCAGGAGAGGTTAATGACTCCAGTGTAGAAGTTATAGTTTCAGTTATTGAGGCAGCAGTAGTCTGAGTTTTAGTCTGAGCCATGGTTTCAGGGACTTTGTGTGTTGTGACTGGTAAGGTCATGAATGCAGCTCTAGAGGCTTTGGTTGCAGGAGGTAGGGTGGGGAGAGATTTCCACTAAGAGTGAGAAGTGCAGGAAAAACCAAGAGAGGCACAACAGTAAAATAAATAAATGAATAAATAGGTACATATAGATGGTTATTAAAGGAACTATTACAAATGATCTTGTTATCCAAGATCCATAATTACGTAACCATATTTTTACACTGCAAAAAAATTTGGTTGTGATTTTGATTAATTTAAAGACCCCTTGTGGTTCAAGTTTTAATGTTGTTTATATGTCTATGCTGTGTTTTTAATATGCTTTAAGACAAACTATGTACAAATTCATCAGTCACCTCCATTGGCAAGTATTTTTCTGTTGATATGACAAATCGCGTACATTTAACAATATGGTGGGTAAATTGTGTATATGTATATTATGATGTACTATATGCCTTTACCAATGATGTTCTAAGTAATTCAAGCATTTGTAAAGATGCTGATTTTTAGAAGGCAGCTGTCTGAGATGCTGTACGGGAACATGGTTTGTGCAACATTAGCAACACATTATTAGTTGTTTGATAGCGCAGTCAACCAAAAGACTAATCATAGTAATTACCGTTATGTGTCAGACGTAGAGAGCAATACATAAGATGCATTACCATTCTGATACATCGACTTGTAGACGAGCTTGTATAATTCACTCTTCCATTCTGAATCAGTTTCTGATTCAAACAAACATAACTGAATTAAACCAGTATTTCCACTTGCCATCATGTAGCGTTTAATACAGTAAAGTTGACAGAGTGTATTCTGAGCTGGTGTGATTGAGAGGAGCCGGGGACTAATATTCATATTCATGGATCCACGTATACTTAATGAAGAATGAGTGTAGAGTCAAATTCAAGCTAATTTAAGAATGAGAATTTCATGAAGAAATTATTTTCACTGGAAAAATGTCATTTTGGTTATCAAAGATGAGTTAAGGGATACAATTATTTACTACAGAAGGACCTTAAAATAATGCATTTGGCATGCTTTTATCCAAAGCATTGCATTCAGGGTACACTTCATTTTTTTTAATCAGTTTTTGCTTTTCCAGGGTATAGACCCATGACATTGGTGTAGTTAGCGACATGCTCAACTGTTTGAACCACAGGAACTCTATAGGTTATTTATGAAACATAGCTTTGAAATCTCAAACTGTGATATTCCTATAATTGCATTTTCTTTTTTGGCTGCACATACAATTCGACTAGTGTAGTCAGATTCATAAATGAATGACTCTTCTGGGCTTAAGGGCCAGATTCACAGAGAAAGTTATTGAAGATAATATATATATAGTATATATATATATATATATATATATATATATATATATATATATATATTCTTACGTTCTCAAATAGCTCCTCAAATCGTTCTCAAATATTCCTTCCAGAATATCTTTTCATAAGAATAAAATACAGGTGGTTTAGTCTGAATGTGTTTGTCTAACTCAACAAATTAAAAACTTAAAACTTGCGTATAAATATATTACTTAAAATAATATATTTGTCCATCTTTGAACCCCTTTTGATGTAACAAGCACCTTGTGATGTAAAATGTGCAAGTAGAATTAAGATAAGAATACAAACTATCCTTTTTTTTTTAAATTCTGAAAATAAGAAAATATATGATAAATACTGAAAAATAGATGTTAAGAATCATTTTAATCTGCCTATTGGTTATTTTAATGAATTGGTAAAATGCATTTTGTTTACAAATTATTTGTGGTTTGGACCAATTATTTGGGAGTGGGGATGGGGGTTAACAGAATTCTGTAGGAAACGCTCTTCTCAATTTTGAGACATGTAATTTTCACCATACAACACAGAGAGAAAGTATGGCTGGTGATGTAATGACTTACATGTTCGTTATAGATTATCAGTCCCTCATCGCACACAGCCTTGTGGGTACACATATGTTGCTTCACGCACCAATTGCATCTCCAGTGACTCTGCACACAACCATGGCAGCTGTGGAAGAAAGGAAGGAAGGGCAAGGAAGAAAGGAAAAGCAAGGAAGGAAGGAAGGATTAATTGGATCCAAAATCATTAACTGGAGGTAGAGTATTTAATCAAACAAAGATATAGAAAACTCTTAGTATGATTAAAACAACTTAAAACTTAGGGAATGTGCAACAGTGGATTTTACAATGATGCATACTGTCTTCGACAAGGGTGGAATTCTGTTTGTTTGTGCCCACAATATGTGTGTGTTTGCAACTCACGGCATGCTTCCCGCAAGCTGTTTGACTGCTGTGCAATCATAAAAGGTGAATCCCCGAGAAGTCACAACAACATCATGGAACCGCAGAGACAGAGTGACTGTAAAAAAATCTTATTCAGAAGAAAAAATATGATTTTAGCAAGTAGAGTTCATATACATTCATGACTTACAGATCCATCACTGTTTTTGATTGTGACTTTCATCTTATTGTTTGTGTCTCACTGCTTGCTCTTTGTAGACACAAATACAAAAGCTAGGTTTAAACTTGCTTGTATTTCATCTAGCAGATGTGAAAGTTTGATTGATTTCAGTTGGGGGTTTGTGAAATGGTTGGGGGTTTGTGAAATGAGACAGGAAAAGTGACATTAAAGTGTCACCCTCACGTTGTTCCATATCGGTATGACCGATCTTCTGTGAAGCAAAAAGTAAGAAATGCATACAGGTTTGAAACAACATGAGTGTAAGTAAATGACAGAATTTAAAACCTTTAAAGGGATAGTTCACCCTAAAATGTAAAATGAAGTCAAGTCACCTTCATTGTCTAGTTCAAGTAAGTTTTTCATTTATTCATTTCCATTGTAAAAAATCATTAGTTATAAACTTAGAAGGCGCTTACACAACACTGTTTCAACTGAAAACAGAAAACTTTTAAATCATTCTGGCTGTTCATTTACACGACAACGGCATTTTGGTGGACTGAGAATGCAAACTTTGAAGTAGGTTGCAAAGAGTTTTGAAAGCGATACCGTTAGGATCTCGGTGTAAACGTCAAAAACATGAATCTGTGAAAAAGGCTAAAACGGTTCTGTCATGTCGATGATAACTTCGCAGGGGATAGTCATTGTCATATCTTCGCAAAAAGATAGATGGGAAGCCATCATTTATTCACCCTGGTTTTGTTTTAATGCCGTAAGGCCTTTTTTCTTTTTATTAATCTTGAGTAGTAGTAGTAGTATAGCTTTTTAATGCCATGTCAGCATCTGAGACTATCTTCATGACAAAAACTTAGTTTTATTAATCTTGACTTCTTACAACTTATGTGCCTTTTTTGGGCAAGTCAGAGTGAACTGCGGCGCTAATAGTCTCACGAACGCGCAGTCAAGAACGGAAGGCTAACAGCCAAGGTCAACTTTTTTGTTAAAAATAATACATTCAATTTTGGTTTGTTTTTCACCAACCCCTATCGTTTACCCCCAGAACACTTGGCATATATAACACGATTAACATGGGACCATTCAGTGTTACTTTTGCGTCTTTTATTTAAAAGCTTGATGCTGGTTACTATTCACTGCCATTATGGATGAGCGCGAGCAGGACAGTTTTAAAAAATTCTCCTTTTGTGGTCCGAAAAAGAAAGAATGGGATACTGCATTAGAACAACACCAGGGTAAGTAAATGATGACTTAAATTTCATTTTCTGGGGAACAAATCCTTAATACTAAACATATTTTGGAAGCAAGGGCAATAGACCTTAATCAGAGTAGCACCATATTTAATTTTTGACAGGAAAGGCTGTGAGGGATAGAAGTACACTGCGTTCAACTGATTGCCCTATTGTTTAAAGCTCCAGTGGGTAGCTTTTGTAAACAAATATTTGTTAAAACTGTCATTATGTCCTGAAAGTAGAATATGAGACAGACAATCTGTGAAAAAAATCAAGCTCCTCTGGCTCCTCCCTGTGGACCTACTGCCATTTGCAGAAATACACCGCTCCCTGTCAGAAACAACCAATCTCTTGTGCTCTCTTGCACAGCGCGAGCGCGTACCGTCGTTCGTGACTCTCCTGTTCGAACTCGTTCATCCAAATGAACAAATCTTTTTTCGAGTCATTTCGTTCATTCAACGAACGAAATGACTCGAAAAAAGATTTGTTCATTTTGAACGAGTCTTTTTCGGAGTCATTTCGTTCATTCAACGAACGAAATGACTCGAAAAAAGATTCGTTCATTTGGATGAACGAGTTCGAACAGGATCATGAACGTGCATCACAGAACAGAGCAAGGCGAGCATTTGTGCTTATAAAACTTTTTTTATTTATTTTTGAAATGACCGATTGTTTCGCTAGATACGACCCCTATTCATCGTCTGGTATTGTTTAAAGCCCTTTGAAGCTGCGCTGAAACTGTCATTTGGTCCTTGAAACGTTTGTGTCCTATTGAAGTCCATTATATGGAGAAAAAGCCTGGAATGTTTTCATCAAAAACCTTAATTTCTTTTCGACTGAAGAAAGAAAGACATGGACATCTTGGATGACATGGGGGTGAGTAAATTATCAGCAAAAGTTTTTTTTAAAAGTGAACTAATCCTTTAACGTTATCTTAGTAGCTATTTATAACTTATAGAAAGAGTGCAACCTTATAAAGTTACATGTATTGCAAAATACATAATGATTTGAGGACCAAGTTTGTAGTCAAAGTATGAGCAGGCCATAGTCAATGTAAAGCATATTGTTGATGTTTATTAGTGAATGTTCCATAACTGTTTATAATGCGCCGTCATCGGTGGTCCTGCCTACTAGCCTGCACGTTCACGGCAGGCTCCGCTGTGGGGGAGGAGCTGTGGAGGGAGGGCTGTAGTGCAGCAGAAAGCAAGGGGGTTGGACCTGTAAGTTGTGCTTCTTCAAATTTTCAGGCTAAGTCAACATTTTCTCAAAACTCCCTACTGCAGCTTTAAAGGTCCCATATTATGCAAAATTCACTTTTGCATGCTGTTTGGACATAAATGTGTGTTGGCAGTGTGTGTACACAACCACCCAATAGTGATAAAAATCCACTCACTCCTTTTTTATTAATCCCCATAAATCATCAGCAGTGTCTCCCAACGACCTGTTTTCAGAATGCTGTTTTAGTGAAGTCACTAAGTACAGGCCCCGCCCACGAGTGTTGACAGACACCAAAGAGCAGACACTGTTCTAACATAAACCCGCCCTGATCGAGTTCACAGCTGCTGCACTGACGAGAATGTCTCCCAGCGTTGTAGGTGTTGTGTGGCTGGCTGGATGTATTAATCCACATAGCTCTCTCTATTTACTCCCGAAATCTGAGGCAGCCGCTGAAGACGAGGTGGAATTACTTTGTTTTTAAAGAAAATGCTCCCTCAACTCTACCGAAATTCGTTTATGTACTTGCGCACTTCTTATATCTTACTGTTTACTCAGCTCTTACGGTGAGTTTCTGAAGTAAAACTGACGCTTCATCTTTGTGTTATGTACAATAAACTTTATTAAACTCATCAGTATATGTTTGACCATCATTCGGACCTGGTCCGAAACAGCAGACTTGTAACTTTAGGCTATTAATAGTGGATACATACAAGCAGATGATAAATACGTTATAGCCGTAATTAAACTACTAAACTATACCTGTTCCATCTCTATACAGCACTCTGACTCTGCAGGCATTAATGTCCGACTCCAGGTCGAAATGAACACCGTTACTGAGAGTTTCTGATATTATCATCATCATTCTGTGAGATGAAATTGTCCTGAGACTTAGCGCGAGCTCTTGAAGCCCCCTGTGTCGTGCTCATTTGCATTTAAAGGACACACACTAAAACGGCGCGTTTTTCTGAGCACCAAAAAATGACAATTTAATGATCCCTCACAGCCTAGTTTTGATCTGTGTTAATTTCAACACGGGCTCTTAAGCTGACTATGGTCTATATAATCCATCTTTAAACTTCTACCATCCGTCAAAAAGTGCTCCTCTTTCAGACTGGTTACATTGGCATGCTCAAAACTGAGTACCGAATCAAGTGTTTCTATGTCAAAAGGAGGACACTTTTTTAATGGCTCATGAAGAATTATGTTTGTTTCTATTATTATGTTTTACTGGCCAGGTCTCCTGTGTCAAAACAAAAGTGTTATAAATACATAAGAGATCTGACTATTTTATCTGGCAATACCCTCACCTTGACCCAGTGGCACAGATGGCAATGTATATATGTGTGGAGAAGAACAGGTGACACCAGTCTCTGTTAAAACAGCCACACTTGACCTGTCGTGGAAGACACAAGAGTAAAACTCTCCTCGCTCCAGACTGGGTAGACTAGGGATGGATAAAGATATCTAAAAGGAGAAAAAAATAAAGAGAGGGAGATGGAATTTGATTTGGATCTGTAAGGATTAAAATGATTCTTTTAAGGTAAATGGGGAAGAGTGGTTTCGGTTGTTTCTGTGCTTAACAATGGTCACTGTAGTGAATCAAGCTTAAACAAATACATGCACCTTGTATTTTATTGTGATGCGGTGTGAGGTACTGAATTAACTATTCTTTTTTTGTGTGTTAATATATGAAACGTACATTTCTTCTCTCCTCTCGGCTGATGTTGGATGGATTGAGAAACTCAATGCTCAGGCACTGTTGCTCCATGTCAAAGCTCCACAGCCACTGATCTTTCTGATCCCCACGCACACACTCACTACGCAGGCCACACCTGATGCACAAAAACACAATGTTCAACTATTCAAAATAAAGCATTCTGAATACAAAGTTATTTTCCAATGGGAACTTACTTCCCCTCAAGAACACACCAGCCACAATATGGATCATGAGCCAACAAACAGGACTGACAATCCAAATGCTTTTCACACTCTGCTACAGGCCTCTTCTCTAGCTGTGTGACCAAAGTAAAAAAAACAAAAAGCAATGTCAAATAAAAAGAGCAAAGGAATACATACATACATGTTTTTATGTATTACCTAATTTGCTATTTCTGTTCAGAGAGGCAGCACACGTTTATGTCACAAATTAATCATACGCACATTCGTGTTTATCAGTAATCTGAAATGATCAGTAAACACGATAATCTGTTTATGCAATGAAACAGTTGGGACATTTAATATTAAGTTCTTCATTCAGGTTTTTTTTTTTTTCAGGGGTGTGCCAATTAAAGCAACTTCACATACAATGTTGCTCTTCTGGAGTCTTTAAGCAGAGTCCATAAAATAGCTTTAGCATCACCAGTGGGATCCTGGATTGTGCAGTTGTGAAAATATGTCAAAAACATCATCTCTTATTGGTCAGTCGGTTTTGTCCTTCTACATGGTTGAAGAATAAATTTCCTTTCAGTACTATGTCTGCCTAAAGTTTCTCTTAAAACAGTTTTGGTTCCCATTGTCTTCCATTATATAATATGATATAAATTGGAAGTTAATGGAAACCAAAACTGTTTGGTTGGTTATCAACATTCTTTAAAATATCCTGTGTTACAAGGAGAAAGTCATGCAGATTTAAAAAAACATGACATCATTTTCAGTTTTGCGTGGCATATCCCTTTAATATAAGTTTTTTATTTATTTATTAATTATCAATTTCCGACAAGAACTATTTAACAACACTGACACTGTCAATTCCACTTCAATAATGTTATAGTTACCATTTTACTTGTCAAGACGTATAGATGCTTCTCTTGATAGTCAAGCCTGAGATCTCTGCTTATTGGTGAATTGGGCTGAATTGAAATTACTGTATATTCTTCCACCTCACCATTTGGGCCAAGAAACACCTGGAAAAAACATTCACACACACACACACACACACACACACACACACACACACACACACACACACACACACACACACACACACACACACACACACACACACACACACACACACACACACACACACACACACACACACACACCTACTGACCAAAACTGAGGAGGAAATAAAAAATGTTCTAAAATTAAATCAAAACTTCACAAGGCCCAATCTCTATATTTCGTAGGGTTACATCCAGACTAGACATGGACGAAACTAGCCACCACACTGTTTTCCAAATTTCCAATTGCAGCTAAATGACTGCAACAAAAGGTACAACTCTACCTAGTACAGAAGATCCTCTGCTGCTTTATTCTTGTAGGGATAAAACATCAAGCAAATACATATAACATACCATGACAGAATATGTAGAGCAAACCAGTTATTCCTGATACTACTCCTCAAATTATTGCGACTTCATTAAAATAATACAAAGATCAAGTAGAAACCGCTTTATCACACTGAATGTCATTTATCACATTTTGAAGTAGATCTACAACAGTGACAATTAGTGTTACTTATAAAATTATCTTTTTGAGTACTATTTATTAAGATACTAAGAAATAAAATAAACTCTTTCTGGTTCCACGCAGGCTGTTATATATATAATAAAAAATAATTTTAAAAAGTAATATTATAACAACGTAAACAAAATCCGACACAAGCATCATGTTGACTAGCCAAAAGGGCTGGCATAAAAGGGGCTGAAATAGTGGTTGTTATGGAATGAAGAACACGCATCGAATAATGAGGAACTTCATCCATGTTACTTCAGAAAAGTTGAGAAAGTAAAGAGAAAATGGGGACAACCTGAGGGGGAAACAGTAGTCAGCATTTTATATGTTAATAAAATCAAATGCACTTGTGCTTATAATTTTTAATGATGCATTAAGCACCATATCTCTTCAAAATTGTAACATGATTTAAATAAGATGAATCTGTTTAAAAAAGATTTACAAAAAGATTTTACAAAAAGGGAAAATTCTGTAAGAGGCAAATAAATGTGTTTGTAACTACACCACAGCTTATCTTCATAACATTAAAAATTAATCTAATATCTTCATGTGTTTTTAGTTATTCTGGAATTCTGCAAAACCTCCAAAATATCCACCCAAGTGCAAATCCAACATCCTTTTCTGAAACACTTCTGCCTCAGTGAAGAAGAGAATTTAAATGGAAGAATTGCATAAAATAAAATTATTAGAAAAGATGGGGGAAACACAAATTCCTTGAAAACTTTTTAATACCTTGTGTAAGTTTCCTTGGGAGTCTCCTAGAAAGGCAATAGTATGTTCCTCCCTTACACTCACAGCCACAGCAGTGAGCCGGACAGTTGGGCTGTCAAATATTGGCTCAGCTTCCACAAGCACCCGGCTTGCCATTGGACTAGGGGTGTGATCAGAGCCACATGGGTAAGCATCCAAAGTGTTCTGCAGAGAGACAAAAGTCAAAAAGTAAAACAGAGTTACAGAACAATATTTCTTGTCAAATACATTTTAAGGTATAAATTCAGCATAAAAAAAAGTTTTGAAACTTGATGCAGTGGTATAAGACAAGTACAGACCATTTGTTACTTTTTAAAGAAATTTATCATTTTATTCAACAAGAATGCATTAAATTGATTAAAAATGTCAGTAGAGACAATTATCATTTCTATTATTTAAAAAAATGTTCTTCAGACAATCCTGAATAAAGACACTAATAACAATCTCCACACTTTTTCCACAGTGAAAATAAAAAAAAAGGTTTCCTGAGAACCAAATCAACATTAGAATGATTTCTTTATGTTAAACTGAAGACTGATTAATGACTGCTGAAAAAGTAGCTTTGCCACCACAAATTTATATTGTATATTTAAATATATTTAAACAGAAAACTGGTTTAAATTGATCCTTCGCTAAGCCACGCCCAAAAACCGCCACTGGCCAGTCGTGTCTTAGCAACCGTAACTAGGCGCGGGAGGTCTGGCAAGCTCTCGAGCGAAAATCTAAAAGCCAAGGGGAGAAATGACGGGCGTGGATCAAGCAGTGTGGGAGACCCCATTGACGACAGGATTAACAAAAACACATATTGCTTGGAAGTTGGAAGTAATTACGGTTTTTTATTCATAATGCATGTTTTAACGTAAAATAAGAGGTTTAAAGACAAGACGGAGGCTCACTGACATACTTTAAAATATATTTCAGCATTTTGTTAATCGACGGCCTACTAAGTTACCCCTGACTGAGTAACTTTAACCCAATCCGATCGCGGCTCTCCCGGTGTTAGTGTTATTCCACAAGATTTATGGATAAACTGTTTGATTTATAATTATTAGATTAGTTTCACATTTCACTTACCCTGCTGTGCATGAACATAACTGTTCCTCAATTTGTCTGTTTCCCATTTGAATGGTCAGTGTATGAGGCGGCGGCAGCTGCGACTATAGGCTTTAGCTTCAATTTTTACGAAATTATTCTCTAATCGGTTGCATATTTTGTCGCGTATGTATCCCTCGAATGCATACTTCAGTCCCTTTTGTCTTGCTCTCTCAGATATTTCACATGTTCGCCAAAACTTACTAATTATCTCATTGGGAATGTCTGACACCGGTGCATACACAATGTAATAGACTTGCTAGACGCGAAAGCTTGACAGGCGTAGCCAGGGCCGGTGTTCTGACGATTTGTGCTGCCTTGTCGAAAAATGCTACCGTAGCGCGAATCGATAGCAGAGTCTGTCGATTTGTGCTGCCTTCGCAAAAAAATGCTACCCGAGCGCGAATCGATCACAGAGAATGTTGATTAATTCTCTATTGTTTCCATAATTGTGTAAATCTCACAATATTATGACATCGTTATTTCATTTAAATCAGGGTAGGTGTATGTGGAGCATATTTTGATGTTTTAAATGAACTAGCAATTATCACTTTTGATATAACAAGTAAAAATGACATTATTATATGAAATACAATTATAATAAAATTCGAAGTTAAGAGTACAGTATACTGTACTGTTTTTATTTTTAAAACGGTGTGAAAAGTAAAAATTATCATCAAATATTCATCTTTGACCTGTCAAAGTTTCCTACAAGTCTCCACAACAAGGATGCATAGATTTATGGGCGTGGTAAGCAGAAGAAAAATTAGTCTGCACATGCGCATAACCAGTAAGTAGCACATCTCGATGGGTAGCATGAATCGTCAGAACACCGGCCCTGGCCAATTTGCTGCCCTAGGCAAGATTTTACCTGGTGCCCCATGCATCACAGCCCATTTCGCCCTGTTATTGTGTTCATGATTATTTATCCTATATATATATATATATATATATATATATATATATATATATACACACACACACACACACACACATTACAGCCTAAACACAAATAGCAAGAGCATTACACCTAGCATCAAGTCAAGTCCCATTTATTTTTATAGCGCTTTTTACAATATAGATTATTTCAAGGCAGATTTACAGCTTTACAGTTTTGTTGCGTTTATAATTTTGTTCAGTGTATATATAGCCGCTCTGGATAAAACAGTGATGTCATCGTCAAAATGTCATTCATGAACAAACTATTCATTGAGTGCTAGCAAAAGTGTTTGTTTTGCAGTTGATGGCAGCAATCTTCCACTAAACTATGGCACGTTTCATGTTTTCGCCATGAATGAAACTGCGAAATGTCTTCTTTAATGTTAATTTCACATAAAAAGTTGCTACTTTTAATAAACCTGTAGCCTATATAAATATCATTAATAATTTTGGCAAATAAATTTAAAAAATGCTATATATCCCCCTCAAAACTGCACAACTGTAGAGTAAAACATTAATTAATAAATGCGATAGTGAATGCGTGTGTGAAAAAAAATACGTGATTGTTACAAATCACACTGTCTGGGGCCTCTGGAGAACTCAGAACAATTGTTAGCTTAAAGTTTAAGGTAAAAAATAACTGCCATTAAATTATATATCTTACTACTATGCAATTAGATAAACTGTTCATTCATTACATTACCTCTGTCTTTATCCCCTTTTATCCTCTTCTCTTCCGTTTGGCACTGTATCTATTGCAGACTACCTGTATAATGCTAATCTAAAATATGTCATGTAAATTTGGCCATCCGTCACAATCAGGTAACTTTCACCATGTCTAGATCTGGCGCGAGCTGCCAGGCCCGTTTCTACGGGGTGCTTGAGTGTGTTAAGTGCCCTCAAACGAAAGCAATGCTGTCTACATTGGATGCAGCGAGGGGCGACGCTACACAACAAATTACCAACAGTAAACTGATCGCGCACGCTCTGTTTCTGACGCACTTCAAGCACTCACTGGGCGGGGGAAGATTGATGCGCCGGACCGGAGTCGGGGCACTTAATTAAGTTTTTGTAGAGTTTTTTTGCTTTATTTTATAGTCTTTTGAAATGATGTTTTTAAAATAGTATTAGTAAAAAAAAAAATCAAAAAAATGTTTTCACTCGTTCACTCATTTTGGCGGCCCTATTGAGTGGCGCCCCTAGCATTTGCCTAGTCCGCCTATGCCACAGGCCGGCCCTGGGCGTAGCAACAGTAACTAAGGAGGGCGGGGCTTAGTGAAGGGTCCATTGTGTTTAAATTTCACAATATTACCTTTTTTTGTTGCTATATTTTAACTTTTAAATGGTAATATGCAAGTAAACAACTATTATACCCCCTTAAACTTCCTATAGACCAGTTTAAAATATTTATATATGGCCACCCCAACTGGGGTGGTGGAATGTGATGTCATCATAGAATGGTGCCATATTAAATTATAGGACTGTTTCCCCTGAAGTAACCCAAAGTTAAGTGCTATGTTCCAGGGCACAACAGTGATAGCTCCGGGATAACACCTTGCATGGTTTAAAATTACAACCTCAGTTACCCACTAAGATATTTAAAGGGTTAGGTCATAAAAAAAATTAAGAAATTGATCAAATTCCGGTTGAACTAATTTAGTCACATGGACTATTTTAATGATGTCTTTACTACCTTTCTGGGCCTTGAATAAATTTAAATGGACCTTGAATAGAATTGAGGTGTTTTTTCCTTCTCCAAGTGTGAGCTCCATATTCTCACACTATATCATACTATATGGGCCATAAAAGCCTGATATATCAAAATATGATACCCTTCAACAACAAAAAAGCAGACTTTTAGATTTTTTTTTATTAATTATCCATGACCTACAAGAACTATTTTGTCAAGAACTACAGGTTGTCAGATTTTTTTTAATATCTCAGGCTTTACAGTGTTTTATGTTTATTTTCACAACAGGCCAATTTTTTTCGTCTAGCTCTAAAAAAATACTTTTAAGTTTGTCCGAGTGGATCTTAGAAGCTGTTCACACCCGTTTCCTGAGGCAAAAAACGTACTGGTTTCCAGTTTTCAAACTCACCGCAGGAAGATTGGCACAGTTTGATTTGACTTCATACTCGATGTATGCAGCCTCATGTCCATCTGCACGGCCCATTTCAGTGTAGCACAGATCTCTTGTAGCATCTATACGTTTATCCACTTCCTCGAGTGAAAACGCACATACTGCAGACTCTTCATTGGGTCGACTGGAGGAAGCGAATTGGCTTGAAAACACCCCCAACAGGACCTCTTGTTCCGAAGCAGCTATACTTTTTATTCCCATAGTCTTACCTAACTTTGGCAGGCCTACATGTAGAGCTTGTAGGAGGTTATAATTCTTTCCTCCAGCTGAACGGCAACTTAGCGGAACTTCTACGTATGAATAATACGCGACATCATCCAAACACATACGGGAAACATATGTGCGATATTCTCTCGACTGCGATTTTAAGTCTCTCCGATAGAACATGAAGTAGACATACGACCGATGGGTAAATGATGTTACAAAATGATGGTCATACTCAGAAAGCCTCCCAGCCACTGCTAACTTTGATGTTTCTTCATATGAGAAAACAGGCTCCATAACTAAGTTTCGAGTAGATATTGGAGGTTGGCTGTTGGTATAACCACGTCCCACAAACAGCACTGGCTGTTGTTTCCCACGCCCTCTTGTGAGCGCCACAAGTCCTACTGTAGAGACATTGGGGTCATTAGCCGCAACGTATTGCGTATCCACAGGCCTCTCTGCAGAGAAAAGCACTTTCCCCACTGCATCCAAACTTCGTTTCTGACATATTCCTTGATAAACACTTCCACAACTGATGAGCTCCTGACTGTAAGGATCCACAAGTAGTAGCTTGTTGTGGTTATTGGTCAATTTTGCCTGTGGGCAGTTTGATTCACTAATTGGTGGCAGGCAGTCACGGCTGTCTATCACAGGGCCTGTCTCTTCCTCTGCCTCTAGCTGAAGTTCGGACGAAAGCTGGTAAAGCCGATCACGGGCGCCTAAATAGACCCGACCCAATGTAGGGTCAGGATGCAAAGCTAGGTGCTCAAAGTAGGTGTCATTGCGCAAGAAAGTGGGGTGATGGCTGGAAGAAGCAGAGCTCTGAGTGACCACGCAGCTACATAGTATGGAGAAAAGAGAAGAGAACACACACACCATCCCAGGTGGCATGTCAACTATTCTGAGGAAAAAGAAAGAGAGAGAGGATGAGAGAAAAAAAGTTTTTACAAAATCATCAATAAAAAACGTTTTTTTTTTTTAAATGACATTATATGGAAGTTATTGGTATTTTCCTTTCTATGATATACAGTGCATGCAGAAATATTACGCACGCTGATTTTCTGATCATCTTTTTTTTTCCAGGCACATTTTACCAATTCCAAACCACACTAATCTAAATAACTACTATTAATTTTGTATTTAATCATCTATAAGTGACATATTGAATTCATGAAGTCTGGAAATGAAAAACACCTTATATTCAGGTGTGCAGAATTATTAGGCACGTTTTCTTTTACAGATAAAAATAAGCCAAAAAAGAGATTTACCTAAGACTGAAAAGTCAAAAATTATGAAATGCCCATGAGAAGGATGCAATACTAATGCAATACTAGAAATTGCAGTTAAGGCATTACCATTGGACAGTGAAATGATCATTGGGTCAGCAGGGTCAGACAAGAAAAGGTGGAGAAGAAAAGACACGTTAACTGCAAAATAATTAACAATTAAGGTGAAGAATTAAGTGTGAAACCATCAGGAACCCTTTAGCTTCCAGCGCCACCCTTTTCCAGAACTGTAACCTACCTGGAGTCTCCAGAAGTGCAAGGTGTCAGGATCTCAGAGACTTAGGTTAGATAAAGGATCCTAAAAAATGACCCCCTCTTAATAAGAATCACAAGCTGAAGTGTAGTAAAATACATGAAAACGTTTTTTTATAGGCTTTATAGACCGACAGATTGAAAGTGACTCTTGAAGGACCAGCACCACATCCTCTTGTACCACTGTTTGAAGAATTCCTTTTCCAGAATCTGGCAGTAAGTTTTGGGAGATCCTAACACCTTGCACTTCTGTAGACTCCAGGTAGGTTGCAGTTCTGGAAAATGGTGGTGCTGGAAACTAAAGGGTTCCTGATGGTTTCACGCTTAATTCTTCACCTTAATTCTTAATTAATTTACAGTTAACATGTGTCTTTTCTTCTCCACCTGTATTTGTCTGTCCCATTGAGCAATTCACTGTCCAATGGTCATGCCTTAACTGCAATTTCTAGTATTGCATTAGTATAATAATAATAATTCATTACATTTATATAGCGCTTTTCTCGGTACTCAAAGCGCTTTACATGGGGGGGGGGGGGTCTCCACAACCACCACCAATGTGCAGCATCCAACCTGGATGATGCGACGGCAGCCATATTGCGCCAGAACACACCAGCTTATTAGTGGAGAGGATTCATTGTGATGAAACCAATTAGTAAAATATATATATATATATATATATATATATATATATATATATATATATATATATATATATATATATATATATATATATACACACACACACACACCTAAAGGATTATTAGGAACACCATACTAATACGGTGTTTGACCCCCTTTCGCCTTCAGAACTGCCTTAATTCTACGTGGCATTGATTCAACAAGGTGCTGAAAGCATTCTTTAGAAATGCTGGCCAATATTGATAGGATAGCATCTTGCAGTTGATGGAGATTTGTGGGATGCACATCCAGGGCATGAAGCTCCCGTTCCACCATATCCCAAAGCACCCCATGCTCTATTGGGTTGAGATCTGGTGACTGTGGGGACCATTTTAGTGCAATGAACTCATTGTCATGTTCAAGAAACCAATTTGAAATGATTCGAGCTTTGTGACATGGTGCATTATCCTGCTGGAAGTAGCCATCAGAGGATGGTTACATGGTGGCCATAAAGGGATGGAAGTGGTGGGAAAAAATGCTCAGGTAGGCTGTGGCATTTAAACGTAAATGGTAAATGGACTGCATTTTATATAGCGCTTTCACAGACCGAATGGCCACCAAAGCGCTTTACATATTTGCCTCACATTCACCCATTCATACACCCATTCATACACCGACGGCGGTGTCAGCCATGCAAGGCGCCACCCAGCTCATCGGGAGCAGTTGGGGTTAGGTGTCTTGCTCATGGACACCTCGACACTTGGTCAGGTGGAACCGGGGATTGAACCACCAACCTTTCGGTTTGTAGACAACCTACATGAACCACTGAGCCACTGACGAAAATTGGTCAAAAACGTTGGTGCGGATGGATCGCGGACGGATGATGAGTTTTGTGATGCGGTTGCGGATGAAATAATAGCCCATCCACGCATCTCTACAGGCAACATTTTTCCAGTCTTCAACTGTCCAATTTTGGTGAGCTCTTGCAAATTGTAGCCTCTTTTTCCTATTTGTAGTGGCGATGAGTGGTACCCGTTGGGGTCTTCTGCTGTTGTAGCCCATCCGCCTCAAGGTTGTGCATGTTGTGGCTTCACAAATGCTTTGCTGCATACCTCGGTTGTAACGAGTGGTTATTTCAGTCAAAGTTGCTCTTCAATCAGCTTGAATCAGTCGGCCCATTCTCCTCTGACCTCTAGCATCAACAAGGCATTTTCGCCCACAGGACTGCCGCATACTGGATGTTTTACCCTTTTCACACAATTCTTTGTAAACCCTAGAAATGGTTGTGCGTGAAAATCCCAGTAACTGAGCAGATTGTGAAATACTCAGACAGGCCCGTCAGGCACCAACAACCATGTCACGCTCAAAATTACTTAAATCACCTTTCTTTCCCATTCTGACATTCAGTTTGGAGTTCAGGAGATTGTCTTGACCAGGACCACACCCCTAAATGGATTGAAGCAACTGCCATGTGATTGGTTGATTAGATAATTGCATTAATGAGAAATTGAACAGGTGTTCCTAATAATCCTTTAGGTGAGTGAATATATGTATATATATATATATATATATATATATATATATATATATATATATATATAGGGATGATTAGGAGGCCATGATGGACAGAGGCCAGACATCCTGGGATTTTTTGAGACCACAGAGAGTCAGGACCTCTGTTTAACGTCTCATCCAAAGGACGGTGCTCATTTACAGTATAGTGTCCCCATCACTACATTAGGGCGTTAGGACCCACACAGACCACAGGGTGAGCGCCCCCTGCTGGCCTCACTAACACCTCTTCCAGCAGCAACCTGGTTTTCCCAGGAGGTCTCCCATCCAGGTACTAACCAGGCTCAGCCCTGCTTAGCTTCTGTGGGCAACCAGTCTTGGGCTACAGGGTGATATGGCTGCTGGCCAATATATCAGATATGATCAAAATATGATCAGAAAATCAATGTGCCTAATAATTCTGCACATACTGTATGTGAAACGACTTCTCAAACAAGGACAAAATGGGACTTGATTCTTTTGTTGGATTGTTTTATCATTGGATTATCGTCATTTGCTGTTGTTGTGATCTCATATGACAGGTTAATATGTCATCAGTAGGGTTGGGCATTGAGAACCGGATCCATTTTGTTCCAAATTTCCAAGAACCGAGGATTTGATAAGATGCACATTTCACATTTTACACAATGAGTGTATTGCGGTGAGAATGCTTGTTGGTAGACTACACACACTATATGCTGCTGGACATCTGAATTTCCCCTGTGGGGATGAATAAAGGCATCTATCTATTTCGATTCCACTTATCGATTCCCATTTAAGAGCAAGATGATTAACGAGACGAGAATTTGGCACTCACGCGCTGCTTTCTGTGCTACACACACATCCAAAGTGCAAACACAGCCACTCATATAGTGTGCGAATACTTGCGTTTTCCTGCACTTAAACGGACAAATACACAAGACAAAACCGTCAGTGTTTATTGGGATATTTTTTCATAATTGTTTTAAGTGAACGTAAACAGTTGAGAAAGAAAACGTGTATTGGAAAATAAAATCGATGCATTAGGTCTTAAAGTGACAGCAGCCTAATATACCTGCTACTGTCTGTCATAAATCTTAAACAAAGAACAAAAGACAGCAACAACAAAAATCACTCACTGATCTCGACTGAATAACTATTTCCATTTTATTTATAAAAAGAAAACTATGCAGTGCTATTTTACATTTGGTTATATTTGATTTCAATTTCTGTACCTGAAATTTGCTCATTTTTTTACCTTATTTAAACGAGTCGATGAGAATCGGAATTGATAAGCAGAATCAGAAACGATAAAATTCAAATGATACCCAACCCTAGGCATCAGAGTCAGAGAAGAAAAGAGATTATTTTAATTAAAGATAACAACAAACGAATAAACAAAATAATAATTACGTGCACAAACATTGTTTATAATAAATACTGCAATATTACATAAAAAATAAGAATTATCCATTTTGATTTCATGGTGACTAAATATAACTCACCTTTACAAAATATTGTTAAATTAATGTTATTAAAACAACATAATATTCCATTGACACAAAGAAAGGATGCCACAAATGGCATGGCATGATAAGTGAATGAGAGACAAAAAGATAGACCGTTGACAAAAGTTTTCTTACCAGGATTTGATCTGCAGGGTCGACATGCATACACAAAACACAATCAAACATACGTCCCGATCGGCTAAACCTAGGATACATATAAAAAGAGAGAATTTTGTTTAAAAATGACAAAAAACAAACATTTACAGCACTTTAAAAAGAGGTGTATGCATTTGGCAGGAGCATGTTGAGGAGGTTTAAAAATTTTGAATAATTACAAAATGTCACAACCAAGAGTCACTGGTAATACTTGACTCTTGCTACATTTCTGTAAAATATGATTTGTTGAACTTTTCAGGCAGGACCATCCACAAGAACCTTTGACATGTCCACAAGAATAAAAAAAAAGTTCTCCATACGCAGATCCGTCCTTCGGATGAGACGTTAAACCGAGGCCCTGACTCTGATGATGTCGTTTGTCGTCATTTCGAAATAGTTTTTTATCGACAATTAGAAAATATCGCAAAAGTTTTGCACAAATGGAAGTTTCAGCCTAATGGAAACGCATGGAGCATTATAATATAATTGGATAATATGTGAAATTTTAAATAGTTCTGAATTTGATTTCTTTAAACGAATACTGAACATTTGAAATTTAACCAATTGAAATGTTTTTATGGCTCAATTTTATACACATGTATTTTCAAACAGCTTTTATTGTTTATTTGTTCTGAATTCTTAGACTGCAAATATCCAGTTTTAAAACAAATACAGATTCAAATTTTCAAAAACTTCAAATTCAGTTTTCTAAAATTCAAAAGGCAGAAAATTCAGATCTTACAGAAAGTAGGTCACTGGGCAAAATGTTGACTTTCAAAAGTAGGCGTGCCAAGAAGGCTATTTGCTAGGTATTTTGGTTGATTTTTGGTGTGAGCCAGAAAGATGTTCAAGGAGGCCGAGACGCAGTGCATCATGTTGTTTTATTTATTTTTCAAAGGCATGATATTTTGTAGTCATTTTGAATGTACAGAAATAAAATAGGCCTACATTTTACTGTTTCGAATGATGTCATATTATCTGTATGACTATAAATGACAGACTATTAAAGGTGCTCTAAGCGATGTCGGGTGACATCACTTCTTGTTGACGTTTAAAGTATTGTCAAACAAAACGAAGGCTAGCTAGTCCCTCCCTCCTCCTCATCCGCGCACTAACCCCCCAAACCCTGCTTATCGGTTATTGGCTGGAACAGTTTGTTATGTTTCGTGGTGCAGGTAAGCCCAGTTTGTTTTTGTTGCCGTTTGAGGAGCCTGGGGTGTCTGCAGGGACCGTGTTTTTTTACAGTGTGTTCAGGGGACAGGCAGCTAGCGGATGGTGAGGAGATGTTTGTTGTATGTGACAAAAAATGTTTTGGCCTAAAAAACGCGTGACATCGCTTTGAGCACCTTTAAGTCATTTCCCCAGCTGAGGAACAAATCGAAGTCATGCCGCCGAATTGCTCGCTCACACAACATGAGTTCTGCCGTTGCTTCATATCGCAGACTGTTCATTATCAAAATAAAACACAGTTATCCAAACATATAAAGTTATTCTGCTTGATTTAATTTGTCGGTGTATATTTACAATATAAAGTCTGTGCCGGTCAGTCATCACCTTCTTGCTGTTATTCCAGACTCATTTCCCTTGCTGTGATGATGATGACTTAGCCTATAGGCTGTATATTGGGACTCGACTGAAGTACGTAAGCCTGCTTTATATTAATAGTTAGCATCCAAATGTTACATTGCAAATATGGAAACTTTGGACCGAATGAGAGATGCGCAAACCCAACGTCACAGTTTCAGTTTCGATTCAAATAAATTAGTTTGGGCTTGGCGTTTAAAATAGGCTAAATGTTGTTTGTAATAAAGAGCACAATAGGCTATTTTTGTAGGCTAGGGTTATTTATATATATATATATATTGAGATGAATGTGGGTGGGGATAATGAACGCTTTTTTTTTTCCAAATGGTCTCCACTCTATGCATTTTGTAATAATACAGCAACATTTTATAATTGACTATTTGCCAGAAAATAAGTCGCATGCACCCGAGTGTAAGTGTACGTCACAAACCCGACTTATTTTCTGGCAAATACGGTCAATTATAAAATGTTGCTGTATAATTACAAAATGCATAGAGTGGAGACCATTTGGGAAAAAAAAAAGCGTTCATTATCCCCACCCACATTCATCTCAATCACTGTTATTATTAAGGGGTCCTTGAGAATTTATTTTGGTGTAGACAAATTCACAAATGGCTAACTACGCATGTAAGAATATAGGCTATAGGCTGTCTATAAGTGTTTATTTCATAAATATGAATGTACCTAGCATCTCCCGGACACTAGCCATTAGTCTACTTCTTTGGCCTATTTTGTTTAGCTGGCCAACTCTCAAAATCTGTGTGAAAAAGATGCGGGACGCACTGGCCAGCGCAGAGAGAACGCACAATGACTTAGCTTAGTCGAGAAATTAACACACACCGTTTTGTTTGACATCAATTGATACTCAATATTAATGAAATAAATAAATTTAATGTCAGAGAATGCACAAGCGCATCCTTTCGAGATATAAATTATAATAATTTTTAATAAAAATAAAACACATGGCCTACATCATAAAACTCAGAAGAGTATATATTTTAATATCTCTGATAGTCAGTCTGAATGACAGTTCATGAACGTTATGCATATGATATACCCAAGTCAATGCATTATTCTTTGCTTTTTGTATTAGTGTTTAAAATATTTAATTTGCCACTAATTATATTGATTTATATCTTAATTTATTTGTAAAAAAAATTAACTTACTGGGCGACCATGGTAGGCTATGACAGCTGTCATTTACCCTGTCACAGGCCTACCCAGCTGATGCAAAGCATTGGTGAATTTATATCTACACAGAAGAAAACCTTGTCTAGGCTCTTCACTGGTACGGGTTGTGGCGAGCCATTGGTTAATATGGTTGTTTGATGAGAAAAAGATTAAATGTATACATTTTTATTATGTAGTTGCAATGAACGCGTTAAGAATCCGTACAACTGCAGCATCGGAGAACTATTATTAGAATATTAGAAATCATATAGGCTATTCAAGCCATTTTCAAATTTTTCTACTCTTAATATTAAATAAAATAACGATTGAACGAATGACACATGGATTCTCTTGAACCACCACGTTTGCGGGCAGAAAGCTACTCCATTGCAACTCTGTAATTGGCCAAAATTCTCCGTTCGACTTTTCTGAGATCCTCCCTGTTGATGACCTGTGACCTACTTTCTGTACGATCTGAATTTTCAGCGTTTTGAATTTTAGAAAACTGAATATGAAGTTCAGAATTTCTTCATCTTGAAAACTTGAATCTGTATTTTTTAAAAATGGATATTTGCAGTCTAAAGGCAACCACATGAGACACAGGGCCCACAACCGATCTAAATTATCCCAATAGAAATTTGTTGCTCATTTTCAATGGGAAAGTGCCCAAGCAACAATCGCTCGGCAAGATTGCCCAGCAACATTGCTCAAAGTTGCCCTGTATTCAGTATTCAGAACAAAAAAAACAGATGTTTAAAAAAATACATGTCTATAAAATTCAGCCATAAAAACATTTCAATTCATTAAATTCCAAATGTTCATTATTCGTTTAAAGAAATCAAATTCAGAACTATTTAAAAATATCCATAATATTCAATTTTGTTAGATTACACTTGTCAATAATTAAAATTTACACAATTCAAATTCAAATCATTTTGTCATATTATAAGCTGCATAGCCATTACACTCTCTTTCCTCTCCACCTATAGCTGGTGTGTGATGTGTACTTACCTTATTTAACTTACCTTACTTAACTTACCTTACTTTACTTACTTACTAATTCTCCCGCTCTAAACTCTGTTTTACTGCCTCTAACTTAATTTCAGCAAGAACCTGCAGTGAAATGTATATGCTGTATAGATTTTTGAACTGTTTTTGCAGTTGAGAGTCGTGTATACCAATGTATTAAAGTTAACTCTGGCACAACAAATGTGTTGCACATGGTCCCTGTTCAATAAATTAACAGATAAATATTAGGGCTGGACCAGAATATTCGAATATTCGTTCGGTGGGTTGGTATTCGATTTGAAAATTTGACATTCGAATATTCGGTTTTTTTTTTTTTTTTTTTGCACACCTGGGATCCCCCGCGAAACGGTTCTCACTCGCGCTTGAATAAGGCCGGCGACACACTGGCTGCATGGCGTGAGCGTCTCAGCTGTGTGGCATGTACGTTTTTATTTCAGCTCCCATGTTAACAGGTTGGAGTTTGCACACTGCCTGTGTGAAACACGCGTCTCAGGCGCGGCTCGAGCCACGCGGAAAATGCGTGCATGCTAGAAATAGAACCGACGCCTAACTGCAACGGGAGTGTTCTCTGGCTAGAGCGCAGAACAGCGGAGTTTGTATGGACCGAAGTGCATGCCTGAGCTTGTGTTTTGGGTTAAGCTGCGTTGCTTTGACATTGTGGAAAATAGAATAATAGAAAAAAAATGTATTAGCCTTTTACCCGTTATTATCAATCTAAATTAATCTCGTTTTTAATTTAACTTAATTTCGTTTTTATTTATTTAAATTTTGTTTTTTCTTTAAGTTTCATTTTTCTTTATTTAAATTTCGTTTTTTCTTTATTTAAGTTTCATTTTTCTTTATTTAAATTTCGTTTTTCTTTATTTAAGTTTCGTTTTTCTTTATTTAAGTTTCGTTTTTCTTTATTTAAATGTATTTTTTTCTTTATTTAAATTTCGTTTTTCCTTATTTAAATTAATTTTTTTCTTTATTTAAATTTCGTTTTTCTTTATTTAAATCTACCCTTTACTGTGTCAGTAATTTGTTAGTCAGAAAAATATTAGACTACCTTAAAAGTATTGCTTAATTTAACAGACCTGTGTGTGTGCGTTTTATATCATAGTGGAGTGTCCGTTCTCGGAGCATATAAACCCTGCCCGCGTGAGGTGCGCTGCTTCCCGCTCGCGCTGTTCTGTAGCTGACTAAAAGTTTATTAATTCTGAATGTGTCGCGTCTCGCGTGTCCATCTATATTGCACCAAATGCAACACTGCACTCCCTTGTGAAGTCGGTTGGATGAACGGTTCTCGAAATAATCAAAATGCAAAAAGACAGACCAACACAGAGATTCCTGCCTTTATTAGTGAAAAGAATATGTTCAGCCCCATCTCGCTGAAGCTTCGAATATTCGATGTTCATTACTACCGAAGCTTCGAAGCTCAAAAAAATAGTATTCGGACCAGCCCTAATAAATATATGATTGCAACAATATGTGGATTATCTGTGTTCTTCAAGCCATCTCGGGTATTTTATAAGAATAAAGTATATTTATAATGCAATGCTAATCGACATAGCCTTTATCACTGTATATAATACTACAAAATAATTTTCTGCCTCATTCTGTGATAAACCACATCAGATCACAAACATGTTTGTAAACGCTTCTCATTACAAGTTTGGAAGATGTTCAGCATGAGTTGCTTTTTCAATTATAAGTGACTCAACCTCACAGCCCTGATGGAGCAGCATTTACTGCGAACCGGTCGATCTGCTCTGATCACAGTGCTGCACTTCACAATAAAACACGCAGCACATATATTGATTAAATTAAAAATTGCAGCCTTTGTGATTTCATAATCACAGTAAGCCAAATCTTAATTTCAATTTAATTTCGGTAAGTCATGCAGCCCTAGTTTTAAGAGACTATAATATTCAAATTATGGATTTTATATGGATTTTGTTATATTATGTTTTGTTGGATTATGTTTATTAAAACTGTACTGTAGGCCTATATTTGTCAAGTTTGATCAACAGATCATTAAGGAAGATCTTTCAGGCTGACCAATCAAATTGAATCTAATCACTCATTTTTGTGACTTTCCTATACTATAGTGTGGCATCGTGAGAGGTAGGGGATCACCAAAGTGTGGGTTGCTACACAAATTGAGTCCAGGCAGAGATCAAGTCAATAGTTTCTTTTTAATAATCAACTCAAAACTCCAAAATGTTTTAACCAAAACACTCTTCCAGCTTTTCTTTATGCTCTCTAACAAAAAACAGCCGGTCTCTCTGTTCTCAGCTCAGCTTTTCTCCTTCACGCAACAGCTGTGTCCCCACCGCTGAGGAACCTGTAACTGTAGTCCGGGACCAGGTGGCCATCTTGGTTTGTAGTCCCCATTCTGCAACCACCTAGATGGCACATACCTTGCCTCTAATGGCGCTTTTCCACTGCATGGTACGGCTCGGTACGGCTCATTACGGTCCGGCTCGCTTCGCTTTTCCACTGCATGGTACGACTCGGCTCGGCACAGCACGGCTCGGTTTGCTTTAGCTTTTCCACTTCAGTTACCGCTTCAAAGTGGGTGGGATTATAGACTGATCGTTATAGTTTATCCGCTCCTCGGCAACCAACGAGAGGAACGTCTGCATTTCTTTTTTTGAAGTTGTTTTTCTTTCTTTTTTCTTCAAGCAAGTCAAGCAAGTAGTTTTAAAACAGGTGACTACAACGGTGGCTGTTACTGGCTATTTAAATCTAGCGGGTTTGATGTCTCGCAAATACAATGACGCTGGTAGTGACGATTCTGTCTGACCAATCAGTGATCTGCAGTGTTTTCACGTCACATTTTAGTAGCGGTACGGTTCGCTTGGAACCTCAACAGAGGTGGTACCATTTAAAGCGAGCCGAAGCGAGCCATACCGTACCATGCAGTGGAAAAGCGCCACAAAGTGAGCCGTACCGAGCCAAACGTACCCTACCATGCAGTGGAAAAGCGCCAAAGCGTGCCGTACCAAACCATGCCGTACCGTACCATGCAGTGGAAAAGCACCATATGACATACCCTCTCACAATGCCACAATAGTGAATAGACATGTGCTGGTATTCGGTAATCCGATAAATCGCAGGTAATGAATATGAACGATATTGTTATAGCGGGTACTTCAAAATACAGTGAAAAATAATAGATCCGAATTTGGATTTTTAGAACGCGCATTAGCTTATTTTCCATCAACCGCTTAAAAAAACACTGCGTATATGCTGCGCAAGACACGTGCACACTCTGATGTAAACAATCCCGACATGCACTGTATGCATGCGGCGCAGTGCGCACTCTAGTCTAATGTAAACAATCCTCAAATAGAGAAGCAGGGTGGAAGGAGGAACGCTGCCGACGATTTATCCCCCTTCTAAAAGAAAGGGCTGCCAAAACTCAAGCAATCGACACTTTTCACACGCTCTCACGCCACACATCCATTTTTTCAAGCAGAGAAAAATCGCAGAGCAAAGAGGACATGACACCGACAGACTAGACAGAGCAGGTTACCTTTGATATGAAAAAAAATTCTCAGCTCTCAGGATCTGTCCATTTTATTATGAAATTCAGACAATAAATACCGTTTTGGCGCTTGTAAATGTGAAGTGACAGATCGCTGTAGCTCCATCATTAATTTCAAGTGATCATCTGTTACTTTTTATTTAAAGATACAGTGCAACTTACCAAAAAGTATACAGTATATGCCTCATAATATCGATCAATCAGTATTTTTCAACCACGGAAAGAGGTCAATAAAACTGCAGGAGAACAATATTGTCACAGAACGTTACATTTACCTCAGGAAACCAGTAGCACCTCAGTGCAGTACATGAGATCTACGGGGAGGAGTCGGATCAAGATCCAAGGGGTGGAGATGGGTAGGATTAGGGGTGGTAGGTTTAGGTATATGTAAGGTGGGAGGAGTTGGATCTGGATCCAACTCCTCCCTGTGGATTTCATGTTCTGCAGTGAGGACCATCTCCAGGAAAGCCATTTAATGCTAAATATGTGCACTATATTACATATTTATTATATTTTTACTTGCGTCATTACATAATTGTTATTAGAATGAAAACCGCATTATATTTAATTTGTAATTTTTTTTTAACCTTTAATAATACCAGCTGATAGGGCTCTCTGTACGTTTACAGCATTATGTGAGATATATTTTTTCTTGAGAAAAATGAACATGTAGGCTATCTACTGTAGCCTACCTAATATTTATCCAAATGAGTCAATATTGAATCAAGATTGAAATCAAATCAAGATTTGAACTGAAATCGTGAAAATTGTGTTAAGCAATAATACAAACAGTAGCCTACCAGTCATTGTACCATGTAAACATTTTAACATGTTGTTACTAAACTTAATAAAATTCTGTTTAGTTACCAAATGTTTTGACAATCACAATTACACCTCTTGTGATGCAATTGTTTTTTTTTTACATCCCCCAATCCATCCGTTACTCTTGTGCAATTAAAATATTGTGATAATACCGTATACCATGATAAAAGCTCAATCAATCAATGGCAGAATGAAAATTTGATACGGGTACATGCCTAATAGTGAATAAGTGAATTGCAGAAATACAAAAGAAACAGCACAATTTATCTGTCAAGCATGTACGGTTTTCTAATCACAAACAGATCTGTAAATTGCCTAGTGTAAAATGACAAAGCACTTAGTGGATAATTAAAATATATATCAAAATGTAATATATTTAGTTACATGATTATAGGCCTATTATATATTGTGTCACTTATAAAAGAGATTATGCAACAAATAATATAATTGTATTTATATTAAATTAAATTAATTTATTATTCCTTTGAAATTCACAGATTTTAAATTCACATGGAATTTATATTTAAACCACAATCCTCTTCATAACCCAGTGATATATATATATATATATATATATATATATATATATATATATATATATATATATATATATATATATATATATATCCTAAACTATAAAATCTTGCAATCCTGAATGGTTACCAGAATGAGTTTTACAGAATTGTCTCTGGAATCGTGATAGGGGCTTTAGATGAGTAAATGCCATTTAGATAACTAATTCCAACATAACATGTAGCTAAGAAAAGCAGCATTTCCTTAAATATTTTGCAACAAAAAGAGAACTTCTGGGCAGGGACTTTGTGAACTATAACTACTCCTTTTACTAAAGATGCATTATAGGTGTATAACAATCACAGTTTAATTTTGCTTCAAAGATTAGAAATGTGTGGGGCAGTTTTAGCTGATCTGACCCATTAAACAAACATTTGACATTAAGTGGCCGGTGGATATAAAAATTTATGACGCAACAGTAATAAACCTGCAGTACCTTATTCAAATAGTGGCACAGCAGCCTCTATGAAAGTTAGAATGAATAAAAGTCTTTGAAGATTTAATTCAATGTGCAACTAAATAGACAGTGAATGAACAGTCCATGAGGATACATTCAGCACAGTATGGCCTTGAGGAAAGAGTAAACACAACATGTCTAAACCTGAGAACCAGGAATCTTAAGGAAATATCAGCTAGACTCTTCAGAGAGAATTTGAGGACAACTATAATAGTTGTATCCCTTCCTGTCAGCTAAACGTTCCTTAAAAGTCAACATGAAATGGTGTTTGCAACACATTTTTGTTCCTAATGTGACATATTCAAAGTAGGGCTGCTCACTAATCGGTTCTAATGATTGGATCAGCGATCTCTCAATTTGCTAATCTCATAAACCGATCTCATGCTAACGACACAAAGACACGTGTATGCCTTGAGAGGTATAGCAACAGCGACACAGTTTTGATCTCGGTCCACCACGGATGAAATGGTTATAATGCTGAGGCCAAAGTGAGGTATAATTCATGTCTTTATTAAAGGGTCACTCCACTCATTTGCATTAAGATTTCCATTGTTAGAAATCCAGTCATACTATTGAATGGTCGTGCAACACTCTTTCATTTTCCCCTGAGACGAGAGAAATCCTCTATTTACCTTATTCACTTCCTCCTAAAATGACGCAAAAATCGTCATTTTACGTCATTGTAGGACGTTTGTACAGCGTCACAACAGCGGCTCCCAGGCTACATAAGGCTACATATAAGCAAGCATTTCTTTACAAGGACTTTTGAACATTTTGTTTTTAGAAGTTGGTGGTCATAAACACATTTGAAGTTTGTTCAAAGCCCAAACTGAATAATTAAAAACAAGTTTGATGGGTACATTTTCTATTAAATGTTATTTTCTTTATGTTAGTCTTCATTTCCTTTTCTGACATACTGCAATTCTTGTTAAAACACACTAGACATGCAAATTATATGCGTTTTTGGCACTTTTTGTGTGAAATCATATTAATTGTGTCCATCAAAAGTGTGCTTTCACTTTAATTGAGCGTGAGCAGCGCAGCAAAAATAGACTCGAAGCCGAAACCCCCGCTTCACTGCTGCTCACGCCACGCTCCTGCTTGACGCTCACGCGCTGCTCCTGCTCGCGGTGTGAACGCACTCATTGATTAACATGCACGCCGAAAAAATACGCGCTACTCACGCCCCGCTGACGCTTGCGGTGTGAAACGCCCGTAAAAGGGGGGGATTTCTCTGAAGACTACAAGCACTAGTTCCCACCCTTTCAAACCCGTCCATAGGGGGTTGGACCTTATGCGCTAACAGACCTATCAGATCAGTGCCAGTGCGTTTGATTTCACCGGGAGGATGTTTTTGAAAATATGGATGAAGGTACTGAATACACAGGCGGATGCATTATGGAGGATCTGGATTTTGACGAGGTTATGGTAGAAACGGATGTTCGTGGCTACCTTTATGAGCCACAGTATAGCGACGAGCAGCTGAGGGCTATGGAGGAACTGGAGGCGGCTGAAGCTGCTGCCACCACAGCCGATGCAGACGATCTGCCTGCCGCGGACGAGGAGCCCGCAATGGCTCGAGCTGGGGCAGATTGGTGGTGCCTGTGCTCTCACTGTGTGCCAATGGACACAGAACAAGAGTCTGTCTGCTGCCGAGAATTCCAGCGGTGCTACGGAATCGGAGGATGACACGGACGTGTGTGTTGTTGCTCACCCGAGTTTCGCACCCCATATGGATAGCGGCGTCCTGGAGACCTACTTTGACCTAAGGTCAACTGGCAACGTCAGCCAAAGCCAACAGGTCAAATGGTGGTCTTTCTGTAAAGTAAGTTTATTTTCATTTTGTTAACACGCTAACGTGGCAGGTTCATTGCACAAATATCTTGCAGTTAAGCTAGCTACTGTAGTGGGAGTGGTCTGCGGAGCTGAGCATTGCAATGCACTATGGGGATTGTTGTCTACAATCCACAAGCACCAAAATTTTCTGCCTTTTATCGGCCAAGAAGGTCACAAATTAGAAATGTATGATACTATTCTACTACATATATGACCCACTTTCCATACATATTCATGTCTCCACCGGTGGAATGACCCTTTAAATAACCTACAAAGTAATTTGAAAACTTACTGTGAGACCTAAAGTGTGAACGCCAAGCGAACCAGGACTAAATGTCTCTTTTTTTAGGTCCGAACCAAAACTACAAGTGTGAACAACGTTACTTGTGTTTTTGCTCCACAAATGGAAATAGTTCAGAAGAAAGTCAATGCCGAATTAACCTTAAGACATCTGCACTAATACACATACTGACAGTGTGTCGGAGTGATACAAACAGTGAAAAGTCCCAGTGCTGTTGGATTGGATATCAGCACTCTTGGCTACTTTAAGGCTTGGCGAATTAAACTTGGGGACTGAAAATATCTCTTGTTATAAGAGGTATTAAAATGTAGTAGCAAAGTAAATAAATTCCATATAGATTTCATCTTCACTCGAAGGAGAAAAAGAACACAATGTGAAAGAGAACAGCCCAGTCATCTAATACCAAAAGCGATTCAAACAAACAAATTATTTGTTCTTCTGGCTATAAACATGCACACACTTGCCCAACAGGCCTCTAGGGTCACATATCAAGTCCCTCAATCAAAACCTCAGTCCAATTTAAAATTGATGTCCCACTGTCCTAAACCCTAAAAACAACTACTTTAAGGCTTCATTAAGAGTTTAGCAAGCAAGCAACTTTATTTATATAGCACATTTTTAAACAACAGACGTTTTCCCAAAGTGCTTTACAGAATAATAAAATGAAAGTCATACAACAAAACAGACATAATTTATTCAAAAGCTAAATAAAATAAATACGTTTTTAAATAAGACTTAAAAGTTGTAATCGATGGAGCTGACCTCACATGGAATGGGAGACTATTCCAAAGTTTGGGACCTACCACGGAGAAAGCACGATCTCCTTTTGATTTTAAATGACATGGTCAAGTCGTTGATCGGAGGACATGAGAACTCTAAAAGGAGAGTAAGGAACTATAAGATCACTGATGTACTGGGGGGGCAAGGCCTGACAATGCCTTGTAAACAAACAAGAGAATTTTAAAATCAATCCTAAAATTGACCGGAAGCCAATCTAGGGATTGCAGTACCGGAGTAATATGTTCTCTCTTTCACACCTAGAGGTGGGCGATATATCGTTTAGACGATAATATCCAAATTGTTGTCTGGACGATATGCAAAATTGGGATATCGAATATTTCATAATTTGTACAATCCGACCCCCCAAACATGAAAAGAGCTGAAGGAAGTTAAAGAGAAAACAAATAACGCACACTATAACCTTCTAAACAATTATATGTAGCGAGTTTAATACTGTAGGGGTTTGTTTGACTGTATTTTTTTTTTGTACAAAATCACGATCGTTCCTCAATTGCACGAGAGCGGCTAAAGTTACTAATTTGCAATATACAACTACGAAGTTCTTACCGGTGTGTTATGACGTTTAGGTTGAAGCAACAATCCAAAATCGTAAAGAGAAGGCAAAATATGCGTTGTTTGTGGAAAAATGATCTTAAGTTAAAAAGTTTTTCTTAAATGTCTGTGGCGTCCTCGAGTGGCGAGCTTCGTGATTGCATCATTAGAAAATTGCGTTAATATGAGTCCAAAAGATGGAATACATTTTCCCAAGAGATCGGTTCCGTACGCATTACAAACCGAACCATTCCGGTGGTTGGACCATTTTTCCTGCCGACCAAAATCCGCGCTGGAGTGAACCATAGACAGTATAAGAAGTGGACAGAGCCATCTCATTGGAACTCAGACAGTTGAAGCCCATTTTTAGCGATTTTTTAGCACTTCCGTTCCTGACGCGCAGACTCAACCTGTCTGACAGACGTAAATCTTCTAGTAGCTGTGCGTGAAAATTGCCAACCTTAATCACTTCATATTGTATTCACTTGCCACATACCGAGTTATTTCCAATTCCCCAAAAACGTTGTTGAAATATTTTGTCCCGTTGCTTTTATGGACTCATTATCTATGGGCTTCTCCCTTGACGGGACGTCCCCCCGATTGCCTGCGAGCTTCTCCTCCTGTCTATACGGTAATGTCTCTATTGTGCGACATAAAGTCGCGTGGTTATGACGCAGTCGTTAGCCTGTTTTTAACAAAAACGGCTTCTACGGGGCCATAACGTAAGATACAAAGTAATGGAGCCTTTTATACATTGTCGTGTTTATTTAGAAATATATAATGGAAAAATGAAGTCTTTGGACGCCTCAGATGTAAAGTTATTCGCTGTCAATGTGACGCTAAAATGAATGGGAGTCAATGGAATGCTAACAGCAGGTGAAGTTCTGCTACAATGGCAGCTCCCGCGAGGCTTCAACTTCCGGCTGATGGATTACCCCCTTGGAGCGAACACCACAATGTTGCGCAACATCAACTGGCAAATGTAATGAAAGCGGAACGAAACTCATTATTTTGTGCTTTACGGACCATTTATCATTTCGGACAAATATCAGTGCAGCGCGATCCGATCTTATAGCAACACCGTTACTACATTAGAGATCCAGTAAACAAAGCATTTGAATTTGCCACTTAAGTAATAACATCGCTACGTGATCTAGTGAGAAGCATTACAATTTCTCCATTATTAACTGATCAAACAGCGCTGATGTGGAAACCAGGAGAAACATTGTTCCATGAATTAACTAGTTTGGAACTAGGTTTTAAGTCCACAGATCATTCACCATGGATTTAATGTAGTAACACTAACTTGTAACCATGGAAGTTTGGCAGGAATATTAAAATGCTTTCAAGTACGTCACACATCTTTTTCCAGCACTTCAAAACTCAAATGTTATATGTTATTTAAATTTTATTTTTAATGTGATGACCAAAAAAGTTTCAAGATGTAGGAAAACTCACAATTATTTAAAAATATTTTTTCTATTAATAAATAGGAAATTTCTATGGCATATCTTTATTTTTGCTGTATCGAAAACGTACCGAACCCTGACACCACTGTATAGTATCAAAACAAACCGTGAATTTTGTGAACCGTTACACCCCTATTCAAAATATAAAAGAACAATAAAGACTTTGAATAATAAATGACTATTGAATAATATTTTATTATTTTAAAAAGTTTAGGAGTCTTTAAATCAATAATGTCTCATATCTTTATGTACTAGTAATTCTATACAATAATAGGTCAAATGCAGCAAGTCAAAAGACCAACTGGACCTTCTTTACCAGTTTGCACACATTTCTTTGAAGGATTGCAAAAATATCGTCTGAATATCGATATCGAGATATTGAAAAAAAATATCGAGATATTCATTTTTGTCAATATCTCCCACCCCTATTCACACCCCATTAAAAGCCTTGCCGCTGCATTCTGCACTAACTGTAGGCGGACAAGCAGAGGCTGGGGGAGACCGATAGTAGACCGATAACTACATTTCTAAATCCTCACGAGATAAAAAATGCTTTACTTTAGCAATTGATCTCAGGTTAAAAAAGCTTCCTTTGACAACAGCACCAATCTGTTTCTTAAAGTTAAGTGATGAGTCCATGATTACCTCTAAACTCTTAGGTGTGGTTACAGCAGTTTCAGATTATTATTATTTTTTTAGATTTAATCAATTATTCATTAAATGTTTGGATTAATAAACTTGTAAATTAAATACAAATGTATCCAAATACAGATAATGTTTTGTGTAAGCATCCTAATGTTTACTAAGCCTACATTATTTTTGTCAAAAAAACTAGCTATGCTATTTAGTTAACTGATGCTGTAAGCAGAGAGTTCACATATAACCTGTTATGACAGGGTTCCTGAAGCTTAAATAAAAGCTCAAAAACTTTACAAGCTTAAATAATATAATGTCATCTGAAGAAGGCCGATCAAGAAATTGGTACTAATATTGGCTATAAAAATCCTGAACTATTGTCAGTATCGGCATTACATGAACAGAAGTGTGTATATGTGCTTTAATTAGGCTACATCTCACAGATGGGGTGGAAAAGTAGAAGACACTACACACACGGTTATCTAAATAGGGACATTCCATAGACTTCTATTGTTTTTATAAACAGCTGGTTATAAATACTAATCGAACCCTTGCCCACATCCTAAGCACAAATGCTGCATTAAAAATATTTATTTTCCATCCCACTTTTTTTAGCTAGTTTAGCTCACTTCTGAGTATAAATTACATGCACACACACAAAATGATCCTTGACTAGCTAAATATTAACATAGACAAAAGCCAGACCATGTGTGCACCTTTGAACCTGAAACACCCAATCTCTGCCTAATAATGTTGTTATATGAAGAAATAAACATGTTCACATCAAAACTATAAACAAAACTATTTAAACTACTGGGCTGGCAAGACCTTTGGTCAATGGAAGAGTAGGATCAGTTTCCTTATTAGGTCAACATATGATGTTCTCCCATCCCCGCAGAACCTAAACCTCTGGGTAAGAGAGGATCCCTCTTGTCCTTTGTGTGCATCACCTGCCACATTAAGGCACATTTTGACAGGTTGTAAGGTGGCTCTTAGCCAAGGTCAGTTTACTTGGCGCCGTGACCAAGTATTGCGATGTTTGGCTTTAGCATTGGAAGGCAAGCGTAGTATGACCAATAAGTTGCCGCCTGTTCTAGCAAAACATTACATGCAGAAGACAATATTCCTCCGCCCAGGCGAGCAACCACCAAGAAAAGGTGCTAACACCAATTCTCGCCCAGGACAACTGGAAGCTGCTAGGGACTGGAAGATGCTGGCTGATCTTGATCAACGGCTTATTTTTCCACCTGAGATTGCCACCACTAACCTACGACCAGATATTGTTTTGTGGTCTGGATCAGCACGCATTGTTCAACTGATAGAGTTAACAGTGCCATGGGAGGAGGAGGCAGTAGATGAGGCATATGAGAGGAAGAAACTGCGGTATGCTCATCTGGCCACTGAAGCAGAACAGCGAGGATGGAGAGTCCAGGTTTATCCAGTGGAAGTGGGTTGTCGAGGTTTTGTGGCACACTCTACAACCCGGTTCCTCAGAGACGTCGGATTCAGTGGCCAAGAGTTGCGTCGCACAGTAAAGAACTTATCTGAAGCAGCAGAAAGGAGCAGCAACTGGCTGTGGTTGAGACGGAAAGATTCTAGCTGGCTGTGTACAGGCCGCCATGCTACGGTTTCGTAGAATTCTTGAAAACTTGAAGAGTCTGGTGGTTTATTTGTATAGGTTGTATAGTATTTACAGTCATTACGTTCCTGTGTATATTGCGTGAATAACGGGTGGTTGGGCAGATATTGTGTTTTGCGGTAGGTGGTATGCCATACGGAACCGTTGCCACTCAAACTGCATATTAACGCACCAGTGGGGCTCGACAGCCTTAGTCAAAGGGTTGGCGCGTATAGTTGGGTTGCGGAGAGATTGTGGTTAGGTCTCAGCAGCAGGAGGGATGTAGAGGTCAGTAAGCTGGGCTGAGTTGAGTGGGGTACGGAGAGGGGTGACTCTGGGACGCCAGAGTCACTGTCGAGCCCTCTTGAGGTGTCGTGGGCTAGTCAACGAAACACTGAGGACGGAAGGTGCCCACTTGAAGACCCTAGAGATGTCCCCTACTCAGCTCAATCCAGACGGTTGTCATGGGGGGACCGCACTGTGGTTGCAGCCGTTGTGTGTGCTGACGCGTGTTAACACTAGACAGAAGGAGATTTACATCACCATATGGAAAGAAGCGTAAATGGATGGAGAAGCATAGGTTACTGTAAAGCTATGTCTTAGTTGGTGCTTATCTTGGCGAAAGCAGAGTACAAATCAGCATGATGTTTTAACATCTACTCTCGTGTAATGGAAATCATTGTGAGGCTTTAGAAGACTTTGAAGTTAAACTTGTAGTGCACAGGTTTTATGGACTACTTTTATGCATTTTGGAGCTTTACAGACATGGTCACTATGTGTGTGTACAGAAAAGAGAGCATACATATTGTTCAAGACTCCTCTTTTGCATTTCACAGATCATACAGGATTAAATCAAAATGATTCAAGTCTCTCCATAGAGATGTAACTCCAGTTTTGGGGAACCTTTGATTATGAGGAACTCTATCCACAAGATTTGCTAACTTAAATCCTGCAATTACTTATTTAAACTGAGAGTCTCATTTTACAAGCTTGGGGCCTGGTTTCACAGACAGGGCTTAGATTAAGCCAGGATTGGGCCTTAGTTGAATTAGGACATGTAAGCTATTTAAAAAAATTTGGTGTGTATCTTGAGACAAAACATTGGCACTGACATATTTTAAGTTACTTCCAGTTAAGAAGTAACTTAAACATGCAAGCAAAGCAAACATGCATTTTAGTCTGGGAATAAGCTTAAGCCATGTCTATGAAACTGGGCATGGATGTAAAGCTAAATTTAGCCCAACTGAAAGCCTGATAAGATAATAGCCCCTTTCACAGTCTTTACTGATAAACTGATGGTAAACTACAGTTAAGATATCATGTGAAAATAGTGGTAAATCAGTTCTGGCAATTTTCCAGTATGAGAATTTGTAACACTACCAGTAATTACCGGTATGAATCTGTACGTACAAGGTCAGAACCCACAGAAGTCCACCCAGGAGATTATATGAGAATAAAAACCTAAATTCAATCCATTCATTATACAAAGCGATTGTGTCTCTTGGACTAAACCACTCAATTCATATGGATTCTTTTGGATTGTGTTTACAATCTCTTTATGACCAATTAGAAGCGAACAAAGTGGTACTTGCATGGACTGTCAATGGAGGGACAGAAATCTCTCAGGAACAGAATCGCTCTGGACAGATTTTTTGTCATGCTGTTGTGCACAACTATGTAAAAGACTGCATATTGTTTCACTACATTTTAGGATATCCAGCGGTCATAAATGGCAGAAAGGGGAATTATGTGGTCTGAGATACAACTAAACTTTTATCAAAGGGTCAAGCATTTACAACAGTTGTACACACCTCAGATTTGGAAGGTTCAGAAGAGGGGAGATCATGGGAAGAGGGGATAAAGCACAACAACCCACAACACAATAGACAAAAAGCACACTCATTATAGAGATGAATGAACATTAAAATGTGGGGACAAGGACAAAAGAGCTGGGGCATCCCTCATAGGACAAATGGTTCAACATGTGACAGGACAATAAACCGTTTGTAAATCATATTGAATAATTGGGTCACATTTGAGAATGAAGTGAAAACAGCACTCAAAACAGCCACTAAAAACTGGATTGGTTTTGCACATATCTAGGGTTGGATACCGAACTTGGTACTTTTAAGGGCACTGAACTTGGTACTTTTAAGGGCACTGACCGAATTTCGTCGCTACTACCAAGTACCGATTCACATTAAATCAATCGTTGCCAAATTTCAGTACCTGAGAACGCATCTGGCACAAGAGTAAGACTAAATGCAAATCCTGCATGTTCTGCGTCTCAGTGTGAATTAATGGCGCAGACGCACGTTGTTTTTCAAAAAGTTGTTTAATTTCATATGACTAAAAGATCAATTAAATTGATGTTTTATGTCTTAATTTGATTACCAGAAAATCCACAACAGAATTTGAGGAAAACAAAACATTTCATAAAATTGAATTAAAAAATACATATAAATGAAAAAATAAAAAATAAATTCTGAATTCAAATTAAGTAGCATGTAGCCTACTATTTACAGGTAATATTACAGTATACATTATTGTTTTAATATTACATTAGTGCTACCGGTTAAAATGTGAACGGTACCCTACTCTACACATCACATATTCAGAGAGATTTAAGAATAAATGTCTTTGGTGCCAAAATAGCTCATCACTGTCTAATCTTTAAAGATTAACTTCCATGTCTCCTTATCATAAGAGAGATATACCAACCAACTATCATGAACACACAGCTATTTATAGAATATATTCACAAATACCAAGAAATAGGCATTTTAACATTTCAGTGATATTGATATGTAATTAGGAAAAACAACTAAAGGCATTTAAAGGGTTAGTTAGTTCACCCAAAAATGAAAATTATTACTCACCCTCAAGCCATCCTAGGTGTATATGACTTTCTTATTTCATCCATACACAATCAGTTATAGTTATCTTCCAAGCTTTATAATGGGAGTGAATGGTACCCTAGATTTTGAAGCCCAAAAAAGTAATCCATATGGCTCCAGAGGATTAATAAAGGCCTTCTGAAGAAAAGTGATGATTTTTTTTTGTAAAAAAAGTATTTTATATATATATATATATATATATATATAAACTATAATCACTGGCTTCCGGTAATGGCCGTACACAAGTCGAGTTCTGGCGGAAGAGTGACCTCTGGCTCTGACCCAACATATGACATAGGATGTAGGAGTAGCGTGATCTTAGGTGAGAGTAGATCCCTCTTGTATTTCAAACAAATAAGGCTAGGCAACAAACTCAAGCTCCTCCAACATTTCTAATTCGTGACCGGTGTTTTTTTGTTTGTTTGTTTTTTTGTTGTCTGTGGACCTAATACATTTACTACTATTGATTTAAAAAAAAAAAAAAAAAAAAAATATATATATATATATATATATATATATATATATATATATATATATATATATATATATTAGCTCTTATTATTTTTTTTGCTGTGGCTCTTTTTGAAAGATCCATTAGCTCAAAAATGAAAATTTTTCCCGTCCTCTGCACTAGACAAACTATATCCAGAAAAATCGTAAACATTGTTAGGAATGCTTTACCTGAATTTTTGTATTAATACATTTTACAGTCCATACCGATTTCTTATCTGAAGTGACTATTTTACCTGTATGTGTTCAACGTATTGCAGAATTTCACTCGACATTTCCTCAATTTCGGATGCCAGGGAGCTCCATAGCATATGGAACCTTGAATATTCTACCAAAACGGAACAACATCCAGAAGATTCTTTAAACTTTGTTTGTGTTGGTCATGTTGTCCAGACATGCTTGGACTCTGATTATTGTGCTTGATTGTTGCACAGTCTATTTACCCATGGCACACCCAAAGCCTCGTTCCTGGCTATGCTTCTGCTTTTATGTTTTTTGTAGCTTGAAAATCCGCAGTCACTGTATAAGGGTGAGGAAAATATTAAAGAATTCACATTGAGTGAACTATTGCTATAAGCTTATCTTCATTAATCTCTTCATAAGAACTTAATGGGATCATAATCCAAAGTAAAGGGCAAATATAGGTAAAGTGTGACAACTGGTAAAGCTTAATCTTTTATGATTGTACATATTCTTTCATTTCTACAAATCAACAATGAAATGTGCAATGACAGTGCTGCTTTAAAAAAAAAATGATACAACTGGTTATCAATGACAAATTATTAAAAAGCACTCCAACTGGTGTCTCTAGCTCTATCTTCATAGTATAGGTATAAGCATGGTTTTTCCTCCATGCAGCTCAGCAGCAGCAGAGAAGCATTTTCCTTAGTTTATGCCAGTCAATATGGCCGGACATGTTTGATGACATAATCGAATACTATGGATAATGAGCAGTGGACACACGAGACAAAAACTGTTTATTTATAAAACTAAGAAACAGCCATTGACTAAAAATCCAAACTGTGCAGCATGAAGGAACCATTATGGTTTGAGGCCAGACAGGCCCTGAGGAAATTATAGACTCAACCAAGAATTCCACAATGTACCAAAGTATTTGAGAATATAAGGCCATCTAAGAGGATCTTGTAAAAACACTCAAACAAGTCCACAAAAGAATGTCTAAAGCAACATGAAATGGAGCGTTATGAAATGGCAGAGGCAAATCCCGCTTCTGAAATCTATAGAAATTCTGTACATTTCGGTCTGCACAGTCTGCAGGTTTGTGTTAGATGCAACAAATGGACTATCCTTATGTAACAGCTATGTCCCTAGAAAAAAGTGTGTGTGTGTGTGTGTGTGTGTGTGTGTGTGTGTGTGTGTGTGTGTGTGTGTGTGTGTGTGTGTGTGTGTGTGTGTGTGTGTGTGTGTGTGTGTGTGTGTAGGGCTGCACGATTAATCGTTAAAAGATTGTAATCTCGATTCAACCCACCATGCGATCTTAATCCTGCATTTCTACGATTCTGCCGATGATATTCAACGAGATAACACGCTAGGGTGGAATGGATCGCACTTCGGTTCTGCACGCATGTGATTCGCGGATTACAGGGTTGCCAACTCTCACGCATTCAGACTCAATCTCACGGTCTCACGCTCAACAAAGAAATCTCACGCTAAATTATACATTCTTCTGTGCTGTATTTTGTTTCACTCATGTGCACTAATTTCCGGATTACAATAAGCAAGTTCAGGCTCTTAAAGGTGGGTATGTGATTCTCTTTTTTGTCAATTTTTTTTTCATCTTTATTTTCAATTTAATCATCTGCGGAACGGGTAGGACTCGAAAAACTCCAGCCAATCATTTCCAAGACCACCTGGAATCATTAGACAGTAAGTTCGTCAATCAAACGGTCGTACCACCATAGACATCATATAGATGCGTACCACACCCCCTCCCCCCAGCGCGCGTGACCCCCTTCGTTTGCATACGCAAAGCTCGTGACGCATGTCCATCTCGTCAGTAAATTCGGTTCCATGATTAGTAGTAAATCGTCATTACAATCTCTCGCGCATTGAGTGCTCGCTCGTGCATGATTGGGCGTCCATGTTCTTCGAATGGGTGGAGTCAGAGCCAGCGTTTGAGGGAAGAAGGTAGGACCATTTGAATTGTGTATTTTCAAAATCTGCCGGTCGTTTTTCAAATCACATACCCCACCTTTAACTACTGATTGGACCACTGCATTTTCTCACGCAGAGAAAAATCGCGGACAAAGAGGACACTTACACGACAGACTAGACAGAGGAGGTTACTTTTGATATGGAACAAATTCTCAGCTGTCATATTCTGTCAATATGTCCCACGTTTTGGCGATTTTAAATGTGACAGATGATCGCTGTAGCGCGTCAGTTCAAACCGCACGTGATACAGTAGGCTACCCCCCCCCCCCCCCCCCCCCCCCCAAAAAAAAACTCACTCCAAGCAAAACTCAAAATGTTTATGTTTGTCATTTTTTTTCCAGTCTGTGCAGTCGGTCTTAAAGTGACAGAACACACTTAATATATATACATACACTGTTTTCTGTTATTGATATTAATAAAACAACAAAATACAGCTTTAACAAAGATGAAACTATATTTAATTTATACAGTGAACAAATAGTGTTATTTTACTTATAGGCTTAATTTCTGTACCTGAATACTACTGTTAGACTTTGTAAACTTTGTTATTTAGTATTCATCTCTGCTTGTAATTTGTGTATTTGTTCTTATTTTATTAATGACTGTTCTCTTGTTTTAAATAATGAGTGAACTTTATCAGTTAGGCTATTAGTTTTTAATGTAGCTATCGAAAAACTTCAAGTGAGCTTTACGTAATAAATGAAAAGCAAAGTTATATTATAAAACTTATCTCAATTAAAAACTTATCCTAAACTACAGTATGAGATGTAACTGCTAAATCACAAAGTACCAGCGGCTAGACGAAATAAACTTATATAAAAGCAATATCCAAAACTGTCTGTGCTGGCAAGGAAATACCTCTCTATCACTGTTACAAGTCCCCCATCAGAAAGGGTTTTTAGCACAGGGGGGAACATTGTAACATACCTGCGTTCCTCCCTGAAACCTCAAAATGTTGGTAGGTTAGTGTTCTTGGCCAAGAACTTTTAAGGTTCTGTGCCAATTGGAGCAAAAAGCACAGCTTCTGTTTAGTTATTTTAATTTATTATTTTAGATGTTAATGTTATCTTATGTTCAACAACATAAAGCTTTAAAATGATTTACTTTAAGGGGTCTAAAATAAAGAAAAGATAAAAAAAAATGTGTTACTCCTGCACTTTATTATACTGAATGACCTGTGTTTTTTGTTGTTGTTTTTTTTTTGTACTTGAGTGCAGTAAATTTTGGTTGAAAAAATGAGAATCGTGTAAGAGAATCGTGATCTTAATTCCCATGGAGAAAAATCATGATTCACATTTTAGCATGAATCGTGCAGCCCTATGTGTGTGTGCACGCATGTGTGGGAAGGGGGTGTTTAGTTCCCACTAATTCTGTGAGGGAGGGGGGGGGGGGGGGTTAGTTACCAGGACAACCACAAACCCACCAGAGCTTTCAAAAAAGAGGCAAAGGAGTTGCCAAGGGACTCAACTCACTGTAGGGAGTTCTTGTTCTTGACACGTATATCCAAATGTATGCTTGCTTACACAATCAGTGTGTGTTAAATCTATTGTACTTACACGTTAATTCAAGAAATCATCTTTTACAGCTTTTGCTTCCACAGCATCAAAAAGAGACAATTGTAGTATGGACCTTCATACCCACACAAACAAAAACAAAAAAATCTAGAAATGTCTTGCTATAGCAGAGCTGCAACAGGGAGTAAAAAGGTGAGAGAGATCTTTATTAAGGCAAGAAGGTCTGGTCCAACATTCATGTTCTCTTCACCATGGCAACTCCTTTTCCCAGGATAGAGACAATCTCAAGGGTAGGAATGTTTATGAATGTCCCAGGAAGAGTTTTAAGGAGTTCTGTGTGACAGCATCCGTGGGACAAAAGAACAGGAAAGAAACAGAACATACTGTAAAAAAGATATATGCTTTTTTAACTAACAATTAACTATTGGTTTAGAGTTATGTTCATCTTTCTTAATTACTGCTATTACAAGTGGCGTATCTGAATTTTGTAATCTATTAAACTACGTGTGTTCATGTGAAGTTTACACATGATTTTTGTCCCTATATTTACGGTACTGAGAAAAAGGGTAAAACGTAAAAGAAAAATATTTATAAAATAAAAACTGTTTAATTTTGTTTATCATAGTCTCCCTTCAATTAGAGCGGCACGATTCTGGTTAAATTGAGAATCACGATTTTCTTGTTTAAAATAGAGATCATGATTCTCATACAATTCTGAATAGACAACTTAACAAAACAACATATAATTTACTAGAGGTTCTGACACAATATATTGCTGCAGTCTATTTAAAAAATATTTAATTAATTTTATTTTTCTCTTCATAAAAGAGTAGGCATAATTACCCGGATGACCTACTTCCAGTGAGATTCTGAAGTCTGCATACGATGGACACTTTACTATCCCATGAGGCCACGGGAGAGGATTTATGAATGGAAGTGAAGCGACGTATCGGACACTGGTAGGTCACTTTATAATGACAACATGGCGAATGTAGTACGTCCAGATAACATTCACACACACTATATAGACCTTATGTAGCCACGCCCCTTTTCAGCGCTGAGCTCGTTGTCTTTTGACTTCCGGTCTGTATTTTCACAGCGATCTTGCGTAGTTATGAATGAACGGCTCGTTAAAAAAATTTCCACGGTCCATTTGTTAAGACATACGCTTTACCAGGGTTGCCAACTCTCACGCATTCAGACTCAATGTCACGGTCTCACGCTCAACAAAGAAATCTCACGCTAAATTATACATTCTTCTGTGCTGTATTTTTTTTCACTCATGTGCACTAATTTCCGAATTACAATAAGCAAGTTCAGGCTCTTAAAGGTGGGTATGTGATTCTCTTTTTTGTCCATTTTTTCAAAATAACTTTAAATCCTATTCCTAACCCACTTACAGCCACTGAGTTAGAAGCACTGAAATGAAAATTAAGCAATTTAATCATCTGCGGAACGGGTAGGACTCGAAAAACTCCAGCCAATCATTTCCAAGACCACCTGGAATCATTAGACAGTAAGTTCGTCAATCAAACGGTCGTACCACACCCCCCTCCCCCCAGCGCGCGTGACCCCCTTCGTGCGCATACGCAAAGCTCGTGACGCATGTCCATCTCGTCAGTAAAGTCGGTTCCATGATTAGTAGTAAATCGTCATTACAATCTCTCGCGCATTGAGTTTTCGCTCGTGCATGATTGGGCGTCCATGTTCTTCGAATGGGTGGAGTCAGAGCCAGCGTTTGAGGGAAGAAGGTAGGACCATTTGAATTGTGTATTTTCAAAATCTGCCGGTCGTTTTTCAAATCACATACCCCACCTTTAACTACTGATTGGACCACTGCATTTTCTCACGCAGAGAAAAATCGCGGACAAATAGGACACTGACACCGACAGACTAGACAGAGAAGGTTACTTTTGATATGGAACAAATTCTCAGCTGTCAGATTCTGTCAATATGTCCCACGTTTCGGCGCTTTTAAATGCGACAAATGATCGCTGTAGCAGCTCAAGAGAGTATGCGATTTCAGACGCAGCCTTGACTTCTTTCATAACTGGATGAATCAGCGTTTTTGAACGAATCTCTTGAATCAAATACATTTCTTTAAGTCTTTTTTCGCCACCTACTTGTGTAACAATGTAATTGATACAATCTTTATTTGAAGCGTCATGTTACTTTCAAAGGGTGATTTACTGTTTATATTCGGAACTATAAACTTTTATCCTAGTACTTCTGTGATAATTAGAATAAGTGTAAGACAGAAATAATGACAGGCTTACTGTGTGGTTGAAAAGACTGTTAGTGAAGCAGTTTCATACTTATACATAACTGCTCTCTCTAGGTCAGCGGCAGCGCCAACACAAATCTGAATGTTCAGCCGGATCGTTGTCACTTAGGAATAAGATCGCTGGGCTTTCGAATAAAGATTGCGATCTTTTAACGATTAATCGTGATTAGTCTAAATTGAATGGCAAACTGAATAGTTAATTATTCTAAATGAATCTGCTAACTGTCAAGTACCAAGAAATGCATTACTGGTAGGCCTATATAAAATGTATACAGATTAATATCTACATACACTCTATTCAGGTTTTTATTAAAATAGGATACTCATGCACACCTTACAGTCTTCAGCATGTCCATGCACTCATTCACATATTAAACAGTTACTCATTCACCCCTCCCCTCCATCTGCAACTCTCCCTCTTTCTCCAGTTCCTCTCTTATTCACTGACCTTTTAAATCTCCACTCCAACAAAAGAGACAAAGGAGCTGGACAGCTTTCTCTCTTTCCCCCCAGCTGAGGGGGAACAAACACACACATAGGCTACACAAGACTACAGCACGTCATTCCTCAGGGGCACAGGCCTAATGCAGACCTACTATATCTCTTGTTTTCTTCATCATCTCTATTATTATCTCAGTTATTATTAGGAGTCCAACCAGGGCTGCTTCTGACCGTTTTGGCTCCTTAGGCAAGATCCCTATTGTTGGCATAAGATAAAAAAAAAAAAAAAAAATACACAATTCTAAAATAAGAAATTATACAACAGAAAACGTCAACATTCTTTATTAAAACACTTAGCTAAAATGCATTTGAAATGCATTTATTTTTTGATAAGTATACTACAAATACATTTACAAATTGATGTACAGTCGTGGTCAGAATTAATGGCACCCCTGGTAAATATGGTCAAAAATGTCTATAAAATTCTGCATTGTTTATCCTTTTGATCTTTCATTTCCAAAATTTGCAAAAATCTAACCTTTCATTGAAGTAAAAGAATTGAAAGTGTGTGTGTGTGCGGGGGGGGGAGTCACATTATGAAATACATGTTTTTCTCCAAAACACATTGGCCACAATAATTGGCACCCTTTTATTAAATACTTTATGCAATCTCCTTTTGCCAAGATAACAGCGCTGAGTTTTCTCCTATGCCTGATGAGTTTGGAGAAACAACTGACAAGAGATCAGAGACTATTCCTCCATACAGAATCTCTCCAGATCCTTCAGATTCCCAGATCCATGTTGGTGCTTCTTCTCTTCAGTTCACTCCATTCATCAGGTCAGGGACTGGGACGGTCATGGCAGAAGCTTCATTATGTGCTCCGTAACACATTTTTGTGTTGATTTTGATGTTTGTTTTGAATGGTTGTCCTGATAGAAGATCCAACCACGGCCCATTATAAGATTTCTAGCAGAAGCCGTAAGGTTTTGATTTTTTTTATCTGTTGATATTTGATAGAATCCACGATGCCATGTATCTGAACAAGATGTCCAGGACCTCCAGCTAAAAAATAGGCCCACAACATTAAAGATCCATCTAGCCCATCTAGAGTGTTTTCTGCCAATAAGCTCTTTTTTTTAGTTTCATCTGACCACAAAACCCTGTGCAGGTTGAAGTTCCAGTCGTGTCTGACAACTGAATTTGCTGGAGTTTGTTTTTGGATGAGCGAGGAGGATTTTTCTTGAAACCCTCCCAAACAACATGAGGGGATGTAGGGTTTTTTTTTTTTTTTTTGATAGGCTTCTGACCCCAAGACTCAACAAATCTCCATCAGTGATCATTGGAGAGTATTGGCCACTCAAACTTTCCTCCTAACCGTGCATTAAGACAATATAGACACATGTCCTCTTCCTGGCTGATTTGTAACATCTTTAGTTGATTGCAACTTCTTAATTATTGCCCTGACAGTCAAGATGGGGATTTTCTAGCATTTTTTTACAGCCACTTTCTATTTTGTAATGCTCAACAATCTTTTGACATCAGAAAACATCAGAACTATATTTTTTATATGTTTATTCAGGTTTTGTTTTGAGCTGTTGATATTTGATAGAATCCACGATGCCACGTAACAAGAAGTCCAGGACCTCCAGCAGAAAAATATGCTCACAACATTAAAGATCCAACGGTACATTAAATTGTACACATGGGGTACTTTTTATCCTTGTGTGCACCAAACCCATCTAGCGTGTTTGCTGCCAAAAAGCTCTTTTTTTTTAGTTTCATCTGACAACAGAACCCTGTGCCGTTTAAAGTTCCAGTCATTCTGACAACTGAATATGCTGGAGTTGTTTTTGGACGAGCGAGGAGGATTTATCTTGAAACCCTCCCAAACAACATGTGGTGATGTAGGGGTTGTTTGATTTTTTTTTAAATAGGCTTTCTGACCCCAAGACTCAAGTAATCTCTGCAATTCTCCATCTGTGATCCTTGAAGAGTCTCTGGCCACTCAACCTCTCCTCCTCACTGTGCATTAAGGCAATATAGACACACGTCCTCTTCCTGGCAGATTCATAACATCTTTAGTTGATTGTAACTTCTTAGTTATTGCCCTGATGGTCAAAATGGGGATTTTCAATTCTTTAGCTATTTTCTTACAGCCACTTTCTATTTTGTGATGCTCAACAATCTTTTGATGCACATCAGAACTATATTCTTTGGTTTTACTCATTGTGATGGATGAATAAGAGAATTTGGCCTTTGTGTTTCCTCATATTTAAACTCCTGTGAAACAAGAAGTCATAGCTAGACAGTTTCATGTTCCTAGTCACCCTGGTGTGCTAAAAAATGGTAAACAATAATCGGAATATACTTCAGAGATATTTTCGTAAAAAATTCTAGGGGTACCAATAATTGTGGTCAACGTGTTTTGGAGAAAAACATTTATTTCATATTGTGATTTCTCCCCCACTTTCAATTATTTTACTTCAATGAAAGGTTAGATTTTTGGCAATTCTTTGAATGAAAGGTCAAAAGGATAAACGATGCAGATTTATTTTTTACAGCCAGTTTTGATCATATTTACCAGGGGTGCCATTAATTCTGACCATGACTGTAGGCTTAATATTAAGAAATAGCCTAATCATTGTGCAATAAAGAAGAACTCCAAATAAGGTTTAATTATAATATGTATATCAGTAAGTCTCAAGCATTATGTCAGTAAATATATTAATGGGTTTGTAGTTTAGTTAAATATAGGCCTATTTTAAATTCACTAGGGCAGACTTTGCATCCATTGCCTGTTTCTCACCGTCACACACCTAACTCAAAAACTCTTAAGAAAATCAAAAGTTACCAAAACTCATAATTATGAGTTGTGCTGATGTTCATGTGCATTTTATCTAATAAATTCATTCTTTCTGACATGACTTAAACACTGTAACTGCCGAAGCTAAACCTTGACCCCCATTGGCCTGCCCCAACGTCCCCACAACCAGAAGTTGACACATCAGACCGCTATGCTTGATCTTTGTTTTGAATACGCCATAAAGCCAATGCCATCACACTTACCAACAATCGGTTTTGCTGTACTTTTGCTAAACAACCGAACTAGCTAGAGTAGACACTATTGGGAATCTGTGTTGCAGATTTGGCACATTTGTCAGAAGGAAACCTTTAGAGTCTAGAAACTCATTGCAGCTAAAGACACAAGTCTCACCCATGTATTTCAAATCTGAGAATGAAGAAGTTATTTTTAGATGACGCTATTTAATATTTTTAGATGAGACTTTCTTTTTGTGCAAACCAAAGAAAATGTGAGGTATGAACTGAAACATCTAGTTTGTTTCTGCTAACAGGTGATGTAAGAGTCAGTATATACGTTGAATGTACCCCTTGTGTCGTGTCGTGTCCTGGTTTTCCCCCTCGGGGTAGTTTTGGTTTTATTTAGTTTTATTTTTATTAATAAAAAAACCCTATTTTTCTGCTCTTGAGTCCTCGCCTGATCTCCTCTACCCCAAACCCAAATCTAACAATGAGCAATTTGCAAATAAAATTATTTAATTTGTTGAATTTTTAAGTACTATTTCAGTAATTTATTTTTGTTGAATCCTCTGTTTACCTGTTATGATTATGAACTATATTTGAGTTCTACTTGTGGAGTAAAAATACCCACACAGCAACAGTGTCGGCCCACATCTAGTACGGGTTAATTCCACATCTACTAGATGTGGCCTGGATCTGGGATAAAAGTGGATAAAAGTTTACAGGAAATGTGTTTTGAGTTGCAAAAAAATTTATCATGAAGTTAGTTTTATAATTATGACCTTTACATTTTCAATTATTTAACCACACGTTGAATATCAGGTAGGCTGCTTAATTCAATTCAAATTTATTTCTATAACACTTTTCAAAGTTTTGCATGGTTGCAAAGCAGCTTTACATACATATAGGAGTTACAAAAGTAAATATATGTAATTATGACAAATAAATAAAACATAGTCAGTTTGAAATGGTGAAAGAAACTCACATACCTGATCAGAATTTATTATTTTAGTGTATTCTTATAATACTCCAATGCACCTACTGTAATACACTTTTCCCATTAATGGTACTTTAATGGCCATTTGCTCTTTGAAATGTGGACTGCAGCTCTTTGGGCTGTCAAAGTATTATTGATTATTAAAATTATCTTGACCAGTCCTCAAAAATTACACAATTTAAAATGTCAAATAAATTCAGAAATATTAGCTGCATGAAAAGTAACATAACATTTTTGTTACTTTTCAAAAATGTATTAAAGGGGTGGTATAATGGCCTTTTCACAAGATCTAAAATAAATCTCTGATTTCCCCAGAGTGTGTATGTGAAGTTGTAGCTCAAAATACCCCATAGATATTTGTATTTAGCATGTTAAAGTTATCACTTTTTGAGAGTGAGCAAAAACGCAGTTTTTGCACTTTGCTCCCTGCACAGAGGGCAGAGCTTCAAGAGCTTGTGTCCTTTTACCTCAAACAGACATGCACTGAAAAATTCACAAACGTTTAGTCTTTTATGTTCAAACCGGAGTCAGAAAGATGGAGAGACTCAAGAAGAAGTGACAACATGTAGAACACATTTCTGAATGGTTAGTTGATGAATTTATGTAGCTTGTCTGTAGTTATCTTCTTGTAATTGATTAGCATATTCTGTCTTGATAATCTATAAATCGTGTTCCGGGAGTGGGGTTTATGTAAATTGTAGGGTTCGTGATGTCACTAGTCCCTACAGCCGTTTGTTGTAGTCCTTAAAAAGCAATTTCTTTAAAAGAAAATATCCCCCTTTGCTTTGAACTTTGAGCGTCGTAACTTTGCAGATGTTGTTTATGTTCAAACAGCAACATTACACACTAACTAAAGTTAGAAAAGTGAAATCAAAATCAACCACCCCTGTAATAATTTCAATTATTAAAGGGGTGGTTGATAATTTCAATTCGTGCATCACATTTAAATCCGCAGCGTAATGTGAGACCGTCAAACAGTCAAATCATGCATTTCACATCAGGAGCAGTTGTGCAGTACATTGAGAGACAATCGGCAGAGAAATGTTACGGATGGTTTTATTCCATCCGCACACAAGCAGTTCTGCATGTTCACATTCTTCCACCAACGAACGGAACTGTCTATGTTTTAGTGCGTGCACAAGAATAAAACTAATGTTATGCTGGTTTATTAGAGCCCAAGCCTTGAAAAGGCGAAGGCCCTATTGTTTTCCTAAGGATTATTATTCTTCTTTTTATTATTATTAGGGCCCAAGCCTTGAAAAGGCGAAGGCCCTATTGTTTTCCTTAGGATTATTTATTATTATTATTATTATTATTTTACTACCTTTTGGGCACTTTTTTGGGCCCTTAACGTGCTCGAAAACTCTTGAAACTTTGCACACGGGTCAAAACCCGCGGCCATCAGGGCCGAGCTGAAGCTGGTACCCAGGCGTGGCAGGGGGGCTCAACAGCGCCCCCTTGAATGGGGTCCCCAAAACTTGGTCCATAGATCAATCACGCTTGCATGAATTATGAAACTCACTACACATAGATCTCATCGGCCGAAAGGGGGGGGGGGGGGGGGGTCTCTTCGGGTGATAAAATCATAAATGGGGATATACTGCCCTCTTGTGTTCAAAATTATATTTATATATAAATATATTGCATATGTGACTGAGGATGTTGTGTTTTATTGGGAGTGTACACATAAGTAAACAGTTTGCAGTCTGAATGATGTCCTGTTTGAAAAAAAAAAATGACGGAGTATGTTTCCACTGTTCACACACACACACACACAGTTCGATCGCGCCCGCGCCTCTCTCTCACACGCACACACACACAGTTCGATCGCGCGCGCCTCTCTCTCAAGGTGTAGTGTGTGTGTGCGCGTGAGAGAGGCGCGCTGGCGCGATCGAACTGTGTATGTGTGTGAGAGAGAGAGAGAGAGAGAGAGAGGGGGGGGGGGGGGGGTAGGGGCGCGGGCGCGATCGAACTGTGTGTGTGTGTGTGTGTGAGTGAGTGAGAGAGGCGCGGGCGCGATCGAACTGTGTGTGTGTGTGTGTGAGTGTGAGAGAGAGAGAGAGAGAGAGAGGGGCGCGGAAATCATTTTATACGGAAATCAATTATTTATAATTCAGATGAGAATAAAATTAGTGTTAATTAAAATTAAGGAACATTTAGTTTGCCTTTTCTGTTTTAATGATATTCAGAACAGAAAGAGACAACATAATGATGAATAATCTTAAGATATTATATCGTATGCTATGTATTGTGAATACACCCATGTTAAACATTAAAATGTACTTCCATTGCATATCATAGGACACATAAGCGTAAAATATAATTACATTAATAAACCTGTACAAAGACCTCCAGATAAATACTGGGCTTCTATATTTACACATTTAAGTGCTGAAAAACATATAGAATAATTTTTAATGTCATAGGATGTCATAGCACAATATTTAAATTATCTCATATATGTGGCTATTGTGGTTCAAGATCATAGGCCCTGTCCCAAATGGCACACTACATATGAATACTCGGTCTTGTGTACTTATTTCATGTGTACGTTAAATCCACGAGACCCATGGATGAGGTGTCTCATTTTTCATTTTAGGTTTCAGAAGGTTTCTCACGCATACTTTGTGGTTGATAAGTGCCCTCGATGCGCAATTGATGCACCCAAACTGATCCAAGCTCTACAGCACACTTCTTTTCGACAATCAAAGCAGGGTTCCGTTTTTGCACGTCGTGCACAATAACCCTAAAGGCACCTATATAAAAATATAGCTGCGAGCAGCGATGAAGGGCCAAAGCCGGCGGCACCGCCACCCCGGTGCCTTTAGGTAACTAAAGGAAACGGGGTTGCGGTGCCACCAACTTGGGCCCGCAATCGCTGCTTGCAGCTATATTTTTACTTCCTGCCGTGTTAATGACTGATCATGTCAAGTAAAAGGAAAGCAAAACATATTGCAGATTATAGGCTATGTTGTGTCTGCTGGCTTTATTTCTTCAACCGCACTTTCATGTTCTATACATTTTCGCATTTATTTTCATGCACCGCTTACTGCACCTGGGTCAATGACGTGATGGGTCATTTTTTTGTCCAAAGGCCTTAATAATAATAAAAAACATAGCTATGACATCCAAAGTATGTAAGGTAGTACAACTTGATCTCTTTTATTGAATCCAAAAGGTTTTAATAATATTTTACTACATATAAAGGTATTTTAAAGATTTTAAAGTGTCAAAAGGTCATTCCGTTTAACCGTCCGAAGGCCAATACGGCCATTTCATTTGTGATTAAAATATCTATATAGTTTTTATTCTGGCATGATTTTATAACATTATATATCAACATAGAGCACAATGTTATTAAAATTAGGCTATGTGTAGAAGTCATTGCTTTGTTATGAGAAAGAATGTCCGGAAAAATGAATTTCATTGATGTCATTCGGAGTAACCAATATAAAGGCACCATTTTGGATAAAGTCATGCCGTCAATATCATGTGACAGGATGTGATATCATTCATACACCTGCAAAGAACGCTTGGTCATGAAGCAAAGTAAGTAACTCACTAGAGATGCTCCGATCAGCATTTTTGGGGCCGATCACCGATTACCGATCACCAAAATCATGATCTGCCGATTGCCGATCACTGCCGATCACAGAATGGCAGGGGAATGGGAATCTTCTATCTATAATCTAGCAGAGTTTGCACCATTTGTCGAAATGTGTTTATTTAATTGTATTTAGAAAATGAGATGTCTTAAGACTACTGTAGGCCAGCTTTCCCAAATAAGGCAGAGTAACATTAAATTATTCCAAACAAAGAGGGGTCAGGCAGACCAACACACATCAGATCAGCCTAATGGGAGGGCATCAAGTTACACTTAGGCATATTTGAAAATTGTAGCCTCTTAATACACCCACTACATTTAATAATTGGCAACAAAATGTACAACTTGTTACACCAAAACTGGCTACTGATAAAATGACAAAACTATTGCAAGTTTTTTCTGTTATTATTATGAACGTTTGATGTAGTTGAGCAGAATGCTCTTTTATGAAGTTACTTCATTAAAGGACATATTTAATGAGATTATGCCTGAAAAGGTTTTGGATTTTTTATCATATGTTCATTTAAAAATATATATATTGTATAAAATTACTTCTTGTTTTGTTTTGTTTTATTGTATTTATATGATATTTGTATTTTTATAATTGAATTTTTGCCATGAAAATGAATTTGAATGCTGACATGGCATTAAATAAAATAATCTGAATCTGATGTAGTTGAGGATCTACGTCTAACTACGTCAGATCAAAAAAATAAAATACCACCACCACTTTTGAAACATCTCGCGGCACGACTGTACCAATACAAATAAATAAAAACATCTCCAGTTAACTCAGAGCATTCCTTTTGTTCATTTGTTAAATAAGAGGCGATCTAGCGCTGAAATGTTTTTTTTTTATCAAGTGATAAAAGTGCTCGTTGCCGCAGCGATCAGTGGCGCAGATACCGCGTTCTGTTGTGGCTCGCGCGGTGCACGGTCTTCACTCGGACGCGCACTTCAATCCGTTGGGAGACTCCCTATTCGTTCCGGTGAAGGAGAACTCATGTTGCCACTGCCAAGCTCCACTCTGCTGTTGTGGGAAAAAGTCGCGCAAGTAATTTACGTCACGTGATCGGCTTTTTTGATCGGCGCTTTTGGGGTTCGCCAATCAATCTATTTTTAGCCAATATCGGCCGATCATGATCGCCGTCCGATCAATCGGAGCATCCCTATAACTCACTCTTAACAATTTGAAAAATTCATGTTTTTACTTCCTTATACGCATGTCCCAAAATATCAGGTAATTCGGTACAACCGCTATAAAACATGGACAAATTTTTAATATTTTAAAAACTTGTACTAAATATAAAATGTTTGATTGTACCGATACCGAATAACCTAATGGTTGCACTGAATGACAGCAATGTATGTAGGTCATATTTGTACATATCTGGAATAAATAAATACAAAAAAATTAATAGGAAATGTGCAGTGTACTGTATATTATTACATAATTTTGACTGAATTTTACTTTTGCAAATGCCTTTATCAAATAAGGAAAAAGCAGCTCGCTACTGGGAAAGGATCAAAGCTGATCCTGTTAAAAAAGAAGAGATACTTGCCAAAAGAAGAGAAAAGTATAATTTGTTTTTATTATTTATATTATTTCATTATTATTATTACTATTATTATAATACTATATATAGTAGTAATTGCATCATAACACTGTTACAATGCATACAATTGGCTCTCAGTTTTCTTTAGTTACTAAATGCAAAATAGTGATTAACAGGAACACCTGCCAATATTATATGATTATTATTATTATTATTATTAGTAGTAGTAGTAGAAGTAGTAGTAGTAGTAGTGGTATAGTTTTCTTTTTAGTTACCAAAGAAGAAAACTCAGTGGCAAAAAAGAACATGTGCCAAATGATGAACTTGGCCAAAAGGATCAAGAAAAAAGGAGTCTTATATGGATCAGGGCAAAACAGAGGCAGAGAGAAGTTGAGGACCATAAACAATATACTGAACCTGAACCAGGAGTCTTTAAATGTGACACCTGACATCCCAGTGGATGAGGTGCCTCAGGAATCACATTTGGCATCAGAGCTAGACAAAATCTTCTACTTTAAAGAAGACGTGCATACAACCATTAGTGAGCCAAAACCTCTAAATTCAAGGTTATGCAAGATTATGCTCCAAAGACTGGATGACTTTGATGAATATATAGCATCTAACAATCTAATCTAATCTAAATGTTTAACAATTTAAACATTTGTTCCAAGAACAAATTAAATACTTCAATGTTTTAATTACTTTATCACATTAACAATATGAGTTGTATGTAAATATGTTGGTTCCAATAACAATTAAATCAAGCGTAGCGTCAGTTCTGGCAGGTCACGTTAGTCAATCTCACCTCAGTGACTCTCAGCTGATCCACGTCTACCTATAGGAATACGACTCCTATCACTGTACATAAGATCCTTCAGTGTTATCAGCAGCTATCGCATTTCTCAGGAGTTTATTACCCTCCTCCCTCCCCAGCTCCACCTGTCGCCCAGTCAGGATTTGGCATTCTGATTCCCCTTGAATCAGAATAAATTCTTGAATTATGTTGTACATTAAAATATTGAATTATGCATACATTCATGTTGGTTCTGTTCTGTTTACCCTAAGGGGGGTTATTGCTGCTCTCCCTGCTCTTATCCATGCTAGACTTGCCCAGAACAGAACCATACCGCCAATCGAAACTGTATGCTAATTGTCAATTGTTTTTGATGATAGTGGTCCTGACAGAAATGTGTTCATGTTTGATGTACTTTTTACATTCATTTTATATTAAAATAAAATGTGCTTTTGTAACTATTTTTGTCTGTGTATTGTCTTAAACATTCATAATGTCAAGGGGCAGACATAGCCTAGTCATTCGGTATAACCAGCCTTGATATATAGTAAATATTTAAATAGAATAATATCGTTTTTAATAACTAAAGGAACTACAATAATACAAATATTAAGCAGATTAGGCTTTTTTTATACATTTCCCCTTTTCTTATTTCCCTGTGCAATGTTTTACTTGAATATGTAGGAGGGTTTAGAGTAGTCCAATAAAATGATTATTTTATATTTCTTCTGTGGTACACACTATATTTTATCTCAACATCAATGTCAAATCAGGTTTTTTCATGAATAATTATCTGCAAATTAATAATTTGCTATTGCTATATAATGCTAAGATATATACAATATGTACAATAAAATATTTCTGAAAAAATATCATTACGATGTCCAGAAATCAATTTCAATAGTACATTGGGTTCATTTTGCCATTTAATGAGATCTACTAATATATTTTGTCAGTGCCGAGAATTTTCAAGTGAATAAATCCATAGATTTATAAATGTAGCTTGTGTATCTTCATAGTCTTGTGGTAGAACTTTTGCCAAGCGTGTCAGAGGTTCTGGGGTCATAAACATTTCTTTGTTTATCAGTTTATCAGTGGTTGTACATCAAGCAGGGACATGTTTGTGTGCATTTTGTATAAATGCTCCGCAACGGCGACAAATAAAAGCGCGCGTGCGTCCGAGTGAAGACTGTGCGCGAGCCACAAGAGAACACTGTATCCATGCAACTGATAGCAGTGGCAACGAGCTCAACAGCTTGATTTTAAAAAACAACATATTTCAGCGCTATAACGCCTCTTATTTGACAAACGAATGAAATGAACCCTGCTAGTTAACTGGAGATATTTAATTTATTTGTATTAGGTACATCCGTGGCACGAGGTTCAAAAAGTGGTGGGGACAATATTGACCCTGGTAAAAACGTACTCGGTTACTAACGTAACCTCGGTTCTCTCTAGAGAGGGAACGAGTACTGCGTAATATCTTATGCTATGGGGAAAACCTCTTTTCCACGAGATATTGAAGCCAAAAATTATCCTTAATTTTGAATTAATGTAAAACGCTGTGTGGCAGCATGCAGACATAGGCAAGACGGCTCGCGCGCCTATTGGCTGCCCTGCGGCAACAGCAGCTGCCTATCGAGAGAGGCCCTGCGTGACGTGATACCCAATGAGGGCGCTTCGCGCCCATTTCGTCACGTCCTGCCAGAACAGGCGTGGCCTTGGCCTATTAATACGCTCGACAGGCTGATACAAACTGGTTTTCATCACTGAAGCGAACCAGCGCTATTGTATGCACGGCAAGATACGCAGTACTCGTTCCCTCTCTAGAGAGAACCGAGGTTACGTTAGTAACCGAGTGCGTTCTCTTACGAGAGTATCTCTCGTACTGCGTAATATCTTACGCTATGGGGAACACAATGCAACACGCCGTGCGTACTGGGATCCGACACCAAAGTCCCAAGGGCAGTAGCCCGGGGCTCATATAGTGCATAATCACCGTAGACTCACAGAGAGTCAGAGAAGAGAGGCTACAAGCATCATTCCCCATGAAAGAGCATCCCACAGGAGCTAGTTATGTTAACAGTGTTTCACGCAGACAGGGTGAACGTGTTCAGCCTGAACTGGGTATAAGTACGGGTTATTCAACATCCATGGAGCTGTTCTATCGATCAGTGAGCGATGCACAAGCAAAACTCAGCATTCTGCGCCGGCGCAGCGCTATGGCATCGACTATCCATCTGGATAGGCTCTGTTTTTGATGCGGCTCCTGACAGGGCAAAGGAGACTCGCATCCTCCTCATCATCATGAACCGGGAGGGCACACAGGGAAATAACCTGGGCCCTGAACAGTGTGTTGAGGGATTTGGGCACGTAGCCGTGCCTTGGTTTGAGTATGATTTTTGAGTCATTAGGCCCAAACTCCATACATGACGCGCTTACTGAGAGCGCTTGTAAGTCCCCTATGCGCTTCACTGAAACGAGAGCCATAAGAAACAACGTTTTGAAAGACAGATGTTTCATGTCTGACAAATGGATTGGCTCGAATGGGGCACCTTTCATGGCTCCCAAAACCGTAGAAAGGTCCCACACAGGGACTAAGTGGGGTCTGGGAGGATTCAGCCTCCGAGCTCCCCTGAGGAATGGCACGACCAGGTCGTTTTTCCCCAGTGACTGGCCAGACGTCGGTTTTGCAAACGCCGCTATGGCCGCCACGTACACTTTGAGCGTGGATGGGGTTCTGCCCTTATCCAACAGCTCCTGAAGGAAGGAGAGCACTTCCTTGACCCCGCAGTCTACGGGTGAAAAGCCCTGAGCTTGACACCAGGCAGACAACACTGACCATTTCGAGGAATAGAGCCTTCTAGTAGACGGGGCTCTAGCCTGCGTGATCGTATATAACACTCCCTCTGGGAGGTTAGCGGGTACCCGTTGATGGCCCATGCATGTAGGGACCATAATTCCGGGGCGAGGATGCCAAATCGAGCCCTTTGCCTGAAAGAGGAGGTCTCTCCTCACCGGTATAGGCCACGGGGGAGTGCTGATCAGCCGCATTAGGACTGGGAACCAAATCTGGTTCGTCCAGAGCGGAGCCACGAGCAGCACTGGGCATCCGTTTTCCCTGATTCGTTCCAGCACTTGAGGCAGGAGCGAGACGGGGGGAAAAGCATAGAGGGGGCAGCGGGGCCATACGTGGGCCAGCGCATCCCTGCTCTTGGAGAAAAAGTTTGGACAATGAGCGTTCTCTTGGGACGCGAACAGGTCCACTTGCGCTCTGCCGAATGTTTCCCACAGCAGTTGGATCATCTGCGGGTGCAGCGACCATTCCCCTGCTGGGACATTGTTTCTGGACAGACTGTCTGGTCCCAGATTCAGGCGACCAGGCACATGCGCTGCTTTCAGTGAAAGCAGGTGGTGCTGAGCCCAGACCAGGAGGCGTTCCGTCAGCCTGTAAAGGTTTCGGGACCTGACGCCACCCTGGCGATTTATGTATGCCAGCGACATGTTGTCCGACCGGACCAAGACGTGGTGGCCTTTTAACTGGGGACAAAAGCGCCGTAGTGCGTTGTCGACTGCCAACCGTTCTAGACAGTTTATGTGTAGAAGCTTCTCCCGTTCTGACCACTGGCCAAAGAACGGTCTGCCCTCGAGCAGCACTCCCCATCCCGAGATGGAGGCGTCCGTGGACACCACCTTCACACTCGAGGGAGTCCCCAAACTCACGCCTGACTGATACCAGCCGGCTATTCTGCAAGGTTCCAGAGCCGAAACGAATTCCATGTCGACCTTGAGGCGAAACAGACCAGAGGTCCATGCCCGGGGTGGAACTCGCGCTTTCAACCATAACTGCAGTGGGCGCATGCGAAGCAGGCCCAGCTGAAGTACCGAAGATGCTAAGGCCATGAGGCCCAGCATTTTCTGAAACCTTTTGAGCGGGACTATAGAGCCACGGCGGAAGGATTTCGTGGCGCGCTGAATGTCCAGTTCGCGCTCCGGCGACGGACGTGCTGTCATAGACAGCGAGTCCAGCACTGTTCCCAGAAAATAAATTTTCTGGCTGGGAAACAGCGAACTCTTCGCTCAATGGACTGTGAGACCCAGATTCTCTAGATGCTCGAGTAATGTGGTTCTGTGTTCAATGAGCTCTGAGTGTGAGCTCTGAGCTAGAATCAGCCAATCATCCAAGTAGTTCAAGACTCGCATGCCCTGAAGTCTCAGGGGTGCGAGAGCCGCGTCCATGCACTTCGTAAATGTACGGGGTGCCAGGGACAGGCCGAACTGCAGGACTGTGTATTGATATGCCTGGCCCTCAAAGGCGAATCTCAAGAATTGCCTGTGACGTGGCGCTATTTGTATTTGGAAATAGGCGTCTTTCAGATCTACTGACATAAACCAGTCAGCCTGGCGAACTTGCGCAAGGATTTTCCTGGTTGTCAGCATTCTGAACTGGCGCTTCACAAGCGCTCTGTTCAGCTGCCGTAGATCTAGAATGGGTCTGAGACCCCCGTCTTTTTTCGGTACCAGAAAATATCTGCTGTATAGCCCCCTTCGCTCTGAGATAAAGGTTCTATGGCCCCTTTGCTCAGTAGTTTCGCTATTTCGGCTTGAAGAAGATGAGATACTTCGTTGTTTGCCGTGGTTTCGACTTGCGCCGTGTAACGGGGGGACGTCGAGCGAACTGTAGCGAATAGCCTCTTTTTATAGTGTTCAACACCCATTCTGATACCCCGGGAAGCTTTGCCCACGTATCTGCGTGAATAGCTAGAGGTAGAATGAAATCCGGGCTCTGGCCGCGGCATAGCGGCGGGCGCAGAGCTTCGATGTGCTGAGACATAAACAGTGTTTACAGCGAACACACACTCTCAGCAGAGTAAAAGGATATTGACGCTGGAAAGCGTAGCAGGTACGACAGCTGAAGGTGGCGAGGTGAAGGCCAGCGGCTTCAGGCTCGAAGGCTCGTCCCGCAGAAGGCTTACAGTCAGACGGCGCGGCTTCTCACTCCGGATCCAGCAATGCGTGAGCTTCGCTGAGGAGATGGAAATCAGTTTGTATCAGCCTGTCGAGCGTATTTATAGGCCAAGGCCACGCCTATTCTGGCGGGACGTGACGAAATGGTTGCGAAGCGCCCCCATTGGGTATCATGTCACGCAGGGCCTCTCTGGATAGGCTGCTGCTGTTGCCGCAGGGCAGCCAATAGGCAAGACGGCTCGCGCGCCTATGTCTGCATGCTGCCGCACAGCGTTTTACATTAATTCAAAATTAAGGATAATTTTTGGCTTCAATATCTCGTGGAAAAGAGGTTTTCCCCATAGCGTAAGATATTACGCAGTACGAGAGATACTCTCGTAAGAGAACCCATATTGCTCCGCGACGTGTCAACGATGGTCACTTTGGCCAGGTGGTATTTATAGAATAGGGGGCGGAGCGCTTTACAGAGCATTTGATTGGATAGAAGATGTGATGAGAAGCTGAAGTCCGCGGTGACGTCATTAAAATCCGTGATCCATTTTAGCGGAAGAGAGGGACGATAAGTTTTTAATACTTACTCCTAAATGCGATTTTTGTCATTG